>NW_027423689.1:0-350494 GCF_048934315.1 Petromyzon marinus | reverse complement strand
GTTCATCATTTCGGTTTTTTTTTGTTATGCTTTGCTTAATGTAACCCCCCCTTTTTAAATGAAAGACCCAAAATATACTTTTTTTTCTTTCCCCTTCCCTCTCTCTTTACCCCCCTCTCTGCCCCCCTCTCTCTCTACCCCCCTCTCTGCCTCTCCTCTCTCTCTACCCCCTCTCTTCCTACTCCATTTGCCTCTCTCTCGCTCTCTCTTTTTTCTTTATAACTACGACAAGTGCTGCATCGGCACGCTGCCCTTCCCACAGTCAAACGGCCTACGACGGGTCGCTTAGATCTGCATGCAGAGCTCTCCGTCATCTGCCACCGAGCACACGGCCTCCTCCAGCGCCCACTGCTCCTTGAAGGCCGGCACGGCGTGGGTCAGCCGCGTGTAGTGGAACTCCAGCCACACCCTGATCCGACCAGAGCGTGGAAGATGCCCAGGCTGCTGGCTGGACGTTGCCCCTCCAGGGCCACCTTCCTTGCCCTGTATATGGCGAGCTTGGCGTAGCCGAAGAGCACGTTGACCAGCCCCTGAAGATGTTGGGGTCTGTTGCCCTTCGGGTATCCAAAGAAGAGGACCGTCGGGGAGAAGTGGAGGCTGAACCTTAGGAGGATGTTTCTCAGGACCTTGAACAGCGAGTCCAGGCTCTTGCACTCCACATATTGGTGCGCCACCGTCTCCACTTTACCGCAGAACCGGCACTCCGGGGACGTGTCGGTGAAGCGCGCCAGGGAGACGTTGGTGGTGACGGTGCCGTGGGCGATGCTCCAGCTGAGGTCGCCGATGCGGTTGTACGTCGGTCTGCAGTAGAGTTGCCTCCAGCGAGGCCTCTCCGGAGAGACGCAGGGCAGGGCTTTCCTCCAGGCATGGTCCTTGTGGCTCCTCAGGGTGTCCTGTTGGTGGAACCGGACCATGTAGGAGTAGAGAACCTTCCTCTTTACATTTGCGAAGGCCACCTCCGGTAGGTCTTCTAGCCGGCACAGGTTGTGATCCGCCTTCGTTTGTCGGCATTGGCGATGCAGTGGCACGACTGAGAGCTCCGGTGGAAGGGGATCGAGAGGGGCCTCGTCATCCCCAACGCCGATGGGGGGCGTTCTCCCCGCTGCCACTGAGAAGGCCCCCTTGGCTTCGGCCAGGATCCGGGCAGCCACCCGGAGCGACTGCAGCCCTGTCTTTGTGGCCACGTCTGCTGGTCCGATCCACCGGCCCCGTGTTTCAGGCTCCACCAGATCTCCCATCCTGGTGAGCCGCGCGTTGGCGAGGCGCCTCTCCATGCCAGGGGTGGTGGTGGTGGATGGCAGCTTTGTCTGTGGGTTCCTGAGGATCGGTTCGAAGACCAGATCCTCAGCCGATCACGGTTGGTTCAGCCTCCTGACGGCGAGGGAGCTCCATGTCTGCAGGACGCTTCTGTAGAAGGGTGGCAGCTGTCCCAGTGGGAGGCCCTGCAGGTCCATGTAGAATAGTTGCTTGGAGCACTGCAGACCCCCCAGCTGTTTCAGGAGTAAGGAGGCCGTGACGCTCCAGGCCGGTGCAGGGGCGGCGTGCAGGAACTTTTGCGCTGCCTGCAGTCGGAAGGTGGCCAGCTGACTCCGCACGCACACCAGCCCGTGACCGCCCTCGTCCAGTGGCAGGGCCAGGACCCCAGCCGCGACCCGATGTCCTCCACCTGACCAGAAGAAGTCGAGGACTTGCTTCTGAAGTGCGTTGACAAGGCTCATGGGGGGGTGCAGGGAGAAGAGTCGGTGCCACAGTATGGACGTCACCAGCTGGTTCTCCACCAACGTCTTTGTCCTGAAGGTGAGGAACTTGCACAGGCGACTCCAGGTGGCCAGCCGCTCCTTCACCTTCTCCTCCAGCTCGACCCAGTTCCTCTGCGGTGGTTCCTCCTCTGGTCCGAGGAACCCCCCCAGGTGGTGCAGCGATGTTGTGCTCCAATTGATGGCTTTTGCCTTCTCGGGACACTCAGTCATGTCCCACGCTCCAACCAGCAGGCCGCTGCACTTTTGCCAGTTCATTTTTGATGACGAGGCTTTCGAAAAGACCTCCTGGCACTCATGCAGCAGGGCGACATCAGCCAGGGAGCGCAGGATGAGGAGGACGTCGTCGGCGTATGCCGTCAGGACCAACTTGATGCTTGGTTCCCTCAGCACCAGGCCGCTGAGTCTCCGCCTTATGAGATTCAGGAAAGGCTCTAATGCCAGGGCATAAAGTTGGCCCGACAATGGGCATCCCTGTCTCACTCCTCGCTCGAATTTAACCGGGGCAGTGAGGGCGCCGTTGATCTTGATCATGCACTCCGCCTTGGTGTAGAGTAGGCGGATCGTTCGGACAAAGGCATCCGAAAACCCAAGGTCTTGAGGGTTCCTCCTCTTCCTACCCCTCCTCCGTTCCGAACACAGATGGACTCGTCCGTCTGAACAAAGCTCGTCGCTCTCTGTGGTGTTAATCCCTCATACTAACATCATGCCAATCCCCCAGTTACATGCTAATTTACTGTTGATATCTAAACTCCTCTCCACCTCCTCCGTTCTGAACATAGATGGACTCGTCCGTCTTAATAAAGCTCGTCTCTCTCCGTGGTGCTAATCCCTCACACCAACATCATGCTCATCCCCCCAGTTACATGCTAATTTCTATGTAAACTGCTTTGTCAAGGTGCTCTGTTCCTCCCACACAGCTTAAAAGACGCTGCCATGCTTGGCAGGGTTCACTCAAGCGCTGTCTTCCAGACAGTCCTGTTTCTTCACCTGAGGAAGGCTACTTGTGTTGTGGCCGAAACGTCGTGAGAATTTTATTCTGTTATTATTATTTTTATTATTTCATCTCCATTCTACGTGACTTTACCGAAAGAACCCAGAAGAACAATGAGCTATCATTATTGTGTTGTTGTTTGCAAAGTGCAGGGTCTTGAGGACTTTGTGGAAAAGTGCGGAATAAATGCAAAGTAACTCCCCAAGAAGTGGTGGTGGTTGGACAAAAAGGACAATGGTGATGCCGATGGCTAAGGTCTCCTCCTGCGATGGCGAGATGTAAACTCCCTCGCATGGTATACAGGAGGTCGTGGGTTCAATCCCTATCCCGACCTTAACGCCTGTTATGTATTTGGAGTCCACGTGTTCTCTCTATCTTCCCTCTGCATTTAATCTGGCTGCTGATATACATTACCACGTGATGAGCCACTTCGTTGATCTATCATTTGTGGCCAGGTGGCTTCTGAAAAGAGCTTTATACCTGGTATTTTTTTTAAGGTGGCCATGGTGCTCACCGTGATCTACATGTTCCTCATGACGGGCACGCTGCTCGCTATGGTCGGCGACATTGTCAAGAACGGTATCCTCACACCCAGCAGCATCTTCTTCATCACTCTCGCGGGCATCCATCTCATCGCCGCGGCGCTGCACCCGCGCGAGTTCTTCTGCATCGTGCACGGATTCTTGTACCTCATCTGCATTCCCACGGGATACCTGCTGCTGCTCATCTACTCATTGGTCAACATGTACAACGTATCATGGGGCACGCGTGAGACCAAGGCGCCTACTGAGCCCTCCCCTAAGGAGGTGAGTTACTTTATGTGTTATCGTTATTGTCGTTGTTGTTTTTGTGTCGAACGTTATTTGGAGTTTCGCTCCATTCTCCTCTGTTGCTCCGTCCCGCACCTCCGATTAGCATGATTGGCTACGTACATTGCAAAAAAAGTGTAACATATGCCCCCAACCCCCGCCAAGACGAAGGCAGCGATCCCCATATAGCTTTTAACCGACCGTTGGGGCAAGTGCTGTTAGCGAGTAGCACCTGTGAAGTCCGGAATGGCACATAAGAGGGTAGGTGGCCAGCACCATGCCCGGCCGCCTTTGTCTCCATTGTTGTCATGTTTACTACATCACATTTGGCTATTTTTGAGGCTTTTTGAGGGAAGGCCAAGGATTGGTCCAGATGTATGTATGTTGAACTTCTTTCACACCATGTGTAGCCAACTGTGCTAATTGGAGGTGCGAAGGAAGGAAAGTTTCTAAACACAAAGAGCAGTTTTTAAGAAATTAGTTTTCAATGTAATGATTTAAAAGTGCATAGCTCCAATTGCTTTCTCATATTGTAAGGAAGAGGGTTCCAGATGGACGCACAAGCGCACCCAAAAGCACGCGATGTGGTCACTGTCTTTGTTCAATGGTTAGCCAAAATCCACTGATGAGAGGATGACCGGAGCTTGCAAAATTATCGTTTATGTTTCTTGACAAGAACGGTGGTGGTGGCTGTGCCACTCGTGTCCATTAATCCAACACGGTGGGTATCGAGGAGGAGTCATTCACTGACTTTCCAGGAGAGTGTAGTATGACAATTATGGACTATTTGTTCCATCTGAATAGAACGCAATGTTTCCCCCTCGCATTTGTGGGTCTATTCCATGGTGTTCTGGTTTCCCGTTGGCCAATAAAATCTTCATACATGGAGGACCGCAGAGCTTGGACAGTTATTGGCGCCAGTTCACTGAGCAGCTGAAACTGCCTTCCAGCTTGTGTGCGCTTCCCACTGGTTTGATATCATTGAAGGACCCTGCCTTCAGCACAATGCCCATCCTCCTGTCCCAGCAGAAGAAGGAACGCAAGCATCGTTTGAATGGAACGAAATGCTATATACTGCCACTCGAGTGGGACTGCTTCCAGTGGAGGATCAGCGTCCATCCGAAGAAATACTCGGCACTGAGTCAGGAGGATGACAGTTCAAGGTGCCACCACCTCACTGAGAGCCTGTAGCCATGCTTTTAACTTTGATCCTTACCTCTCGTGTATCGATAGTTCAACGTTTATGTCCCATATTATTGAGGGACTGTGTTATCTTGGTGTGGTTTGGGACTGTTGTTTTGCTGCCTTGCCCCAAGTTATGCATTTAGTATTGAAAAATTGGCAGTAACTGATGTACTCATGCAAGTTGCACTCATATACTTTATTTATTTTATTATATTTCCTATACTTAGCACTGCTATCGTTTTATGTTCTAACTTTATAATCCCCTACACCTACTGGACATCTGTGAAAATAGGTTCATAGCTCATCGGACTCCTCCTGCAGTAGAAATACAGATTATGATTATTGATTGGCTGTGTCGGGTGGAGGAGGATTTACAACGTAACATTTTACTCAAGTCAATACTGAGTCTTGTCTCAACTTATTAACTGTGATTCTAGTTGTGCTTGTATCTTAGGCGCCGTGGTGGCTAGATGTTAACTACCTCCCCTGGTATGCAGGAGGTAGTGGCTTCGATCCCAAACCTGACGATGCCTGTTGCCTATATGGAGTCTGCGTCTATTCCTTTCTCTCCCCATGTTGGTGTGGATTTTACTCCGGGTTCCCTGATTTTTTCCCTCCTCATTTAGAATCATCATGTGATTAGAGTATTTGGCTGCTGTAATTTCCACGTGATAAGCCGCTCATTGAGTTATAATTTGTGATATTCAGGTCGATTCTACAAAAAAGTTTCCTAGCTCAGTGGGCCTTACATGGTAAAATAAAAATAATGGTTTAGTTTAACAGTTTATCATCATCCCTCCCAGCCGAGTGGAGTCGTGCACGGTGGAACTCGACAGAGAGATGAAGCTGCGTCCAATTGAGGCCAGACAACAGGACACTACGAGCACTCAGATGGAGCATCCAGAAGGAGCAGAGATCGAGGCGAGAGGAGAGGACATCGCGAACACTCATATGGAGCACCCAGAAGGAGCAGAGACGAGACCAGAGGACATCGTGAGCACTCAGACAGATCATCCAGAAGGAGTAGAGAGTGAGGAGAGACGACAGGGCATCGCAAGCACTCAGACGGAGCATCCTGAAGGAGCAGCGATCGAGTCGAGAGGAGAGAACATCGCAAACAGTCAGATGGAGTATCCAGAAGGAGCAGAGACGAGACCAGAGGACATCGCGAGCACTCAGACAGATCATACAGTAGGAGTAGAGAGCGAGGAGAAACGACAGGGCATTGCGAGCACTGGGACAGAGCATCCTGAAGGAGCAGAGATCGAGTCGAGAGAAGAGGACATCGCAAACACTCAGATGGAGCATTCAGAAGGAGCAGAGGCGAGACTAGAAGACATCGCGAGCACTCAAACAGAGCATCCAGAAGAAGTAGAGAGCAAAAGTCGACCTCCAGAGCAATCAGACACAGACCTCGCCCTCCATACCAAAGGTAATATTTTCATCAAACAAAGACAAAGTCTTCTTGGTTCTTTCGTTAAAGTCACATAGAATGGAAATAAAATAATAAAAATAAAATTCTCACGACGTTTTGGCCACAACACAAGTAGGCTTCTTCAGGTGGAGGAACAGAACTCTCAGGACGACAGCGCTTCAATGAACGCTGCTAAGATTCGCAACGTCTTTTAAGCTAGGTGGGAGAAGTAAAGCGCCTTGACAAAGGAGTTTACATATCAAACAGGATAATTGAGCATTGAAATAGCGGTGTTAAAGTGTTGGATCAGCAGGGTGTTAAAGTCAGAAATTCGCATGTAACTGGGAGATTAGCATGATGTTATTGTGAGAGATTAGCATGTGACTGGTCACGGAAATAGCTATGTTAAAATCAAAGTTTACATATCAACAGGGCCATTTAGTATATGGACACTAAAGGACTGCAACTATCCAACTATCATACAATAAACCGATGTGAAAAAAACTAAGTATAAACTACATCAATATAATAAATGTACTCAATATATTCTTCAATAAGTTGAGCTATTAACATAAAGTAACTGGGTATACACTACACTATATAATGAATACCATATAGTAAACTAATAAAAAACTAAAATATAAACTACATCAATGTTATCAATAAACTCTATATACTCTCCAAACAGCTGAGCTACTAACAATAAGTCGTTATACATTACAATGCCATATGGCGAAAAAATGGGTGGTGGTATTTTCTTTTCAACGTTAGCACCACGGAAAGCGACGAGCTTTGTTCAGACGGACGAGTCCATCTATGCTCGGAACGAAGGAGGGGGGAGAAACAGCCACGATGCGCTGCTCTGTTCTGTGTTGCGTTACAACTATGTTATAAACTAGACTACAATACATTGCAATGTTATACCTTCCAATCTAAACTACATTGTATAATATCGTATACAGCCCAATGTAAGCTCTAACATTATGCATTATATTGATATGTCCCCAACTAAACTTTTTCTACATTACACGACTATACACCGTAATATACACTGCCATAGACAAACCCACCATTAAATTATACAATGCGTTACTATACACTACCCTATACTTTAGACTGTAAAATAGACTTGTAATATTACACTATGTATTATTCTACCAACCCTACTGTATACCACACTACTGTATATTCACTATACAATTACGATACCATATATTGCCTTATGAATTATGCTAAACATTACAATGTTAAACTATTTATTATACAACATGCTATACCTTTGACCGTTGTGTGAACGGTATTTAGAGACATTGTCAGGGAATGGACTGCAGTCTGAAAGTCACCGTATAATACAATCAATTAAGAACCGAAATGGTTTATAACGTCTTTCCAATGGTTACTAAGCCAGAATCCATCTTCTCGGTTGAAATTGCCTCTGTGTTTGTATATGTGGATGGCCTCATGAACGAATGTCTCATGGTAGCCGGATGGCTTGCAGAGAACCTCCGTGTCATGTGAGCCCACTAAATTATAACAGTGATCTGCCACGGCTGAGGTGTTCGTCCTACCGTGTTTCAAGTCTGCTTTATGTTCACGGATGCGGTCCGAGATATGTCGTTTGGTTTCTCCAATGTAGCTGCTACCACAGAGGCAACTTAGTTTGTAGACGCCCGGGTACTGTATGTCTGGAACCACATCTTTTACAGACGGAACCAGATCACGCATTTTATGTACTGTGTTGAATCGGACCTGGATCTTGTGTTTATTCAGGATTTTGGAGATCTTTTTTGTGACCCCCGCAATGTAGGGTAAGGTGATGGTTTTGAATGGCTCCTCAAGAGAATCCTTCTTCATGGCTGGAGTGATGGTTTTGCGGATTGTGTAGTCGGAGTAACCATTAGCCTTGAGAGCTTGGTGTACGTGCTAGAGTTCACTGGCAATGTGTTCCTGGTCGGAAATGCATTGGGCTCTATGGTATAGAGTCTTGATGAGGGAGTTCTTCTGGGACGGATGGTGGTGGGAATCTGGTTTTAAGTAAACATCCATATGCGTAGCTTTCCTGTAGACACAGTGGCTCATTGAACCATCAGGTCTCCTTTTAATTAGGACATCCAAATAGGGTAGCTTGCCATCTTTATCGACTTCCATGGTAAATCTGATGGCTGGGTGTATGGAATTGATGTTAGAGCTTACATTGGGCTGTGTATACGATATTATACAATGTAGTTTAGATTGGAAGGTATAACATTGCAATGTATAGTAGTCTAGTTTATAAAATAGTTGTAACGCAACACAGGACAGAGCAGCGCATCGTGGATGTTTCTCTCCCCTCCTCCGTTCCAAGCATAGATGGACTCGTCCGTCTGAACAAAGCTCGTCGCTTTCCGTGGTGCTAACGTTGAAAAGAAAAAACCGCCACCCATTTTTTCGCCATATGGCATTGTAATGTATAACGACTTATTGTTAGTAGCTCAGCTGATTGGAGAGTATATAGAGTTTATTGATAACATTGATGTAGTTTATACTTAGTTTTTTCACATCGGTGTATTGTATGATAGTTGGGTAGTTTCAGTCGTTTAGCGTCCATATACTAAATGCCTCTGTTGATATATAAACTTCGACTTTAACATAGCTATTTCCGTGACCAGTCACATGCTAATCCCTCACATTAACATCATGCTAATCTCCCAGTTACAAGCTAATTTCTGACTTTAACATCCTGCTGATCCAACACTTTAACACCGCTATTTCAATGCTAAATTATCCTGTTTGATATGTAAACACCTTTGTCAAGGCGCTTTACTTCTCCCACCTAGCTTAAAAGACGCTGCGAATCTTTGCAGCGTTCATTGAAGCGCTGTCGTCGCGACAGTTCTGTTCCTTCACCTGAAAAAGGCTACTTGAGTTGTGGCCGAAACGTCGTGAGAATTTTATTTTATTATGTTTTATTTGTATTATTTTATTTCCATTCTACGTGACTTTACCGAAAGAACCAAGAAGATGAATCCCTGCAGTCACGAAAGCTTTAAATCGAAAATTAAATGCGAAGTCATTGCTTGTCAGTTAAACAAGACCGAGCATCTGAAATCACGCGATGCGGTGACCATCTTTGTTTGATGAATGGATGAACGAAGTGTGGGTGATGGTTAATGCTCCTAGACGAGATTAGCAAGCTATTGTGATTCATTTGTGGCAAGCACTCTGGTGTTGGACCAGAAGACGCCAAAAGGCGTACAACTCAAAAACAGCGCACTATCAGAGTATTGAGGGCTCGGGGTGAGCATTTAACACCAGTGGAGACTAGGCTCTAAGAAAAGCCGTCTCGGGTGTGGACCAATCAAATTCAAGGACAGTGCATATTATTATCAGTTGTCTCTTTTGTTTGCATTTTGATTGCTTGTGTTGTGGTTATTGCAAATACGATGCCTTGAATAAAGGTGTCAGTTTTTGTGCCAGTTAAAAGGGTAAAACCTATTACTATTACAATATTAATATTATTCATCGGAGTAAGTTGTTGTTATTTGGACAATCGCACAAAGTGAACCTTCTGTCCCGTGGATGGGAATGCATAGGAGGAAGACGAGTTTTGGAAGAGCATGATCAGTGACTACCTCAAGCCTCTGGAGGAAGATGACGATCACAGGAAACGCGTGAAGCAGGAACTCTTCGAGATAAGAAACAAGGTACTGGCAACGCGTCATCGCGAGTACCGGAGATGCTTCGATAACAGAAAAATTGCGTTCCAGCGACAACGCGTTGTGCAAACAGCAGGCGTTAAGCGAGTACTTACCGTACTTGGCATGTGGTAGAAGAAGATTTAAACGGCATTGAATTACCTATGCCTTATTATTCCAACGAATTAATTGTTAATTGTTCCAATAATCCGCTAATCCTGTAAAATACATGAACAATAAAACAATAACAACAGAAGTGACCATTTGGCGTCGAGAGTGGACAGTGGGGGAGAAAAATGAACGCACAAAGAGGGGATCCATAAACAGCCCGGGGTCATCCCCCCCGCCACTCGGCCAATGCAATGTAAATCAGGCCTGGTCTGTCTGTCCCAACGTGCAGGGCACTTTCGTCTACTTCATGATCAATGCACTGTGGCTGGTGGCGACCCTGGCACTGCAGTTCGTGGGAGCCAACCTCTACATCCAGATCCCGAGCACGAAGAACGAGGGGACGGTCATCGACGTGCTGCCCCTCGCCTTCATGTTCCTCATCACCTTCTCCAGCATGCTCATTGTCCAGTTCCTGGCCATGCTGTACCACAGCTGAGGAGGAGGGGAGGGGGTCGACCCATGCGTGGCCATAGGGGGTGTGTGTGCATGCCGACTCAGTGACCAACAACAGTAACGATTATCTGAAATGGTCCTGGACTTCCCCCCTTGTGCCGTACCGGCCTTCATAGGTGCCACTCGCTGACAGCACTTGCCCCAACAGTATCTTAAGGCTATCCAGGAGATCCATGTCTTTGCCTTTATGTGAGTGTGGGCAGTGTGCTTATGACCAGCTCCGGTTTCGCAGCCGAGGTCTCACTCCGAAACAGTCGGGCAGCATTATCTTTTCATCGGCTGTGTAACACTGGGTGGAAACTACTTGGTTTGTCATTCCATGCGAAGCTCCGGATTTTATTTGACCACATTGATATCTTCCCTTCTTTATTCTTTCGAGAAGGATGTTGAGGTGTCTAAAGTAACATCTGCACCGGTTAGAAACATTCAGGTCACCCTGCCTACAATGCATCCTGGGTTTAACCAGACTGGATTGTGTCAGGAGCTCACATATTCTTAAAAGATCTAGACACACTCCCATTGGTGAGCTCCTCTCACAAGCGTGGCTGTGTTGGCTGGGTCATGTAGCCCCCATGCCCAGCCACTGCATGGCAAAGCAACTATTATTTGGCAGGATAGATCAGACTAAAGGGCACGGCATGGGCTAGGGAAAAAAAGGAATGATATGGTACAAGAGGATATATAGAGATGAGTGGACTTGCCAATAACTGGTACCAGCGGTCTCAAGATTGGCCACTCCTGAGGAGATGCTACTTGGCAGTTGGAGGCAGTCGCCCACCAGCAATAATGGAGGGCAGAGGAGCGATGCTCGCATCCATAAGCAGAGCACCGGGCAGCTAAACACAACAATTTGGCACAGTAGGGGTCACAGCTGGTGCATTGTCAGTCATCTCAGTCAGTCAACCATTGGCTCCTAGGTCTGTCCGTTAACTCCTGACATTTTGCCACCGTGGCGCCCCGTGCCCCTCCCCCTTCCCCTCCGTGCCCCCCCCCCCTCTGCCCCCGTTCAGGTTGTTCACGCTGCTGCACGTGCTCTCCTACGTGGAGTCGTCGTCGTCGGGCCAGCAGTCAAAGAGGGGTGCTGTTGGTCGAGACAACAAAGCATTCGTCAACGATGGAGACGACGATGACGCTCAGCAGCGCCGTCTCAGAGAGATTGTCTTACAGATCCCTGGACCCCCTCCTCACACGCCGCACGTGGGTCCCCTCCCCGCACACAGCACATGGACCCCTTCCACTCATGGCGCACCTGGACCCCCTCCTCACAAGCCGCAAGTGGCCCCCCTCCATGCACGCTGCTCGTGGACCCCCTCCTCGCACGCTGCTCGTGGACCCCCTCCTCGCACGCTGCTCGTGGACCCCCTCCTCGCACGCTGCTCGTGGACCCCCTACTCGCACGCTGCCCGTGAATCCCTTCCTCGCATCCTCGCACGCTGCACGTGGATCCCCTACTCGCATGTCATACGTGGACCCATGCACGTCGTGGTTTATCAATGACGGTGCGGTCAGTAAAGGTGCAGCCCTGCAAGATGCTTCCCTTGTTGGAAGAGGTGGGAGTTACCCACGCTTTACCCCACCACCGCATGCGACCTGCCGATCGACCAACTGTGCTGTATCCATTTACGCAGCTGGGTGGACAGAGGCAGCGAGATTTAAGAAGCTTGCAGCGTCGCTCCAAATGCCAGGCCTAAGGATCGACCTCTAGATCGCAAGTGTGGTGACGAGTTAATTGCAGCAGGGCAGCCTCTCATTACAATGGAATGCACTCAAAAGTCCTGCTGTACAACAACGGTGGACATCACTTGTGATATCATCGGCTAAAGTAAATGTAGGGGCTTTGAAGCTGCTCCTGGCCACGGACAGAGAAGTCGCTTCTATGTAGCAGTGGTCAGATGAAGGAAACGTCCTGTTGTTGTTTGTATGTTAAATTTATTTTGCACTGCACTTAGCCAACCATGCTATCGTGGATGTAAACATCACCCACACATAGACTGTCCCGTTAACCATAGAAGTTGATCAAATCACATTATTACGCCTGATTAATTTAGAGGTCGAGCGACCCACATGGGAAATCTTGTTTTGAGAAAGGTTTCTCTACCAAACACAGAAAACGATTCCCCATATCGCTTTAATAGACTTATGGAGCTGTTAGTGAGCACCTAATAACGGCAGGCACAGCACACAAGGTGGGTGGCCAGCACCAAGTCAAACTGCATTACCGCACCATTTTATCATTTGAGGCTGAGTCGACCTAGGGGAGGCCCAGAACCGGTTTAGATAATCACCACTATTGTTGGTGGCCATGAGTGGAAGTGAAACTAGCGTCCCAAGGCTCAAATACTTGTGCAGGGCTATGAACACGAGTTTTATTTCACGTTCACTGATGGTCAGATATATATGCCAACATATATTTATAGATATTTTATAATACTCTTTGGTTCTTTCGGTAAAGTCACGTAGGTATAAAATTAAATAAATCACGACGTTTCTATTGCAACACAAGCAATCATCATCAGGTGGGAAACCCAACAGCAAGAAGTTTTTTCTACTGAAGTGGGAGAGAGATGCCATGGTAAGAGGTTTCTAGGTAAGAACGGGGGGCAGGGCAAGGGGGGGGGAAGAGGGGGTGTGTGGGCTAGGGGGAGGGGATCGTTGCGTGGACGCTAGATTGATATGTATAATGTGGTTTATTTACAGAGATGTAGAGTTACATTGAGACTGTGTGGATAAATAAAACAAGACAGAGAAGAAGCAGTCATACATCCAGAGCACCACGTTCAGATAGTTTCCCCAAAATATTGTATTGGAGATGTGAATCCATAATTTTAATGCTAAGGCAATGTTTCGCTGCTATTTGCCGCTGAGAAGATGTTATCTCCCTCGATCGGTACACAGGAGGTCATGCTGGACCCTGGCGGTGCCTCTGTTATACTTTTGGGGTTGGCGTGTGCTCTCGCTGTGGTGGTCGGAGCTTGGGTTTTTATCCGGGTTCCTTGGTTCAGATGATTAGACTGCTGTTATAAATTCTCACGTGTGGTGATATCAGCTACTGCGATCATCAGCTATCATTACGTGTGACCAGCTCGCCTATGAACAAGAGCTAAGAGCACAGTTGAGTTTAACTGGTAAATAAAACTGTGAATTCCCTTGCACCTTCTGAGGACGGTAGTGTCTCGGTCAACAGGTCACTTACCAAACGCTTAACGATCGATCCAAACCTTTTAGGTCCACGCTTCGCTGGGCGCGTATAGTGGTTACGCACACGTAAAGCTCTGTGTCTTTCTGGTGGATGCGTTGTCGGGCTGGTCCCATGGTGTCTGAAACGTGGAACAGCACGAAGGCGTTGGTGGTGAGCGGTAAAACGTGCACTCCTCCCCCATCACCCCCAGATTAATGTAGGTTACACTCCTCTGCTTGACAATAAATCCCAAAGGTTATTTTTAGTTTATAACGTCGCGATTTATAGCTTTTGTTAAACTTGACAAGATTACGTTTTAGTCCATGGCAATGAGAATAGAGTTCGTTTGTAGGAGAACATATTTGCACGATGCTATTTAAGTAAATTAACATACAATGTGGTAACACGGCACGTACTGATTATATGCACTTTATTGCCTATTGTTTTTTACTTTGCACAAATATAGTTTACTGAACTTTTGCAAGCCGTTATCAGTCATGTATTCTCGACTGCTTGCATATAGATAGTGGCGCAGCCCTGCAATGAATCACCCCTCCAGGCGATTGAGACAGCCTGCCACCTACAGATTGCGCAACAGCGCCCCACACAACTTCCAGCCGTTTGAACTCGGTCGTTGGTGTAATTTGCATTCTTATCTGGAGTAAACCAACCTCCAAATCTACATATCGCTGGGTTCACAGTTTAGCGCGCTAATTAATACTGCACCACTCACTTTAGCATTGCCACATCCAAATAAATAAATGCGTATGCACCAACCGCTTGAAATAATGCCACATCGCATAGTCGTCGTGTCGACAATTAGAGAGGTAGCCAGGTTGCTCAAAGATCAGCGCTGGACTGGTACCATTGAGAAGCTGGGTTCAACCCCGGCTACTGAAACTAAACTTTTATTTTTATTTTACCAGGTAAAGTCCACTAAGATATATACAGCTTTTTTTTAAAATAAGCGACATGGCCACAAATAATAGCTCAACGAAGTGGATCATTAATCACGTGTACATTTGTAGCAGCAGTCAAATACTCTTAACGCACTTTTATTCCAAATATGGAGAACAATCCCAGCGACCACGAAGAGAAAGAGGCATGCAATCTCCAAACAGGCATAGCATACAACAGGCATAGCAGGCGAGGTAGTTAACATCTCCTAGTCACCGTGGCACCCTGCCTGTGACTGGCAGGGCTCTCCCGGTATAGTTAGCTGATGGCCTCAGCCCGGTCACCAACGATTCAAAGACGGATTGTAAAAAAACAAATTAATTGGTATTGGTTCCCACGTGACCACTTGATTTGATTTGCTCTGACGGATGGTGGTGAGTATATCTGAATATTGCCTTTATACTCAAACCATCTAACCCAAAGTAAACAGACAGTCCTCGACTTGCGAGTGTCCGACTTACGAACGCCCGCTTCCATGAAATATATAAAATAAGAAAAATATTGATTTAAAATGCGAACTTGCAATTGCAAACTGAACTGCCGGCTTACGAACCGTTCGAATTTCGAACAGGTCTCAGGAACGAACTAGGTTCGTAACCCGAATACTGCCCAGAAATAACTTCTGCTCAATAGGTTTGTGGTCATATATAGTTACTAATTATTGTTAACATGGGGATAGTACATTTGTGTGATGTAGGTGCTGGATGTGGTCATAGCTGGGATCCTATCCTTTTCTATATTTATAGAGCACCTTTGGTCAAGGCACGCTTTCCAACATTTAAAAGCTGTAACAAAAACAAAGTGATTTATATGGCAAGGGCAGTGCAAGGGCCGAGGAATGAGTGTCCCGAACATAGGACATGTGGCTTCATGCAAGAGATATAGGGAAGGAACGGAACAAAATGGAACGGTAAAAAGGGAAGAGGAAGGGGATGGGCTATTAAAAAGAGGTGAGGCCTTCAGAGAGGAATGGAAGAAGGTTATGGAGGTGGCCTGCTTCATGTTCAAGTATCTCTCTATTTACAAAGTTCGATTTTACGATATTTCACGTTCATGCAATTGACAAATTACGTGTTCTAATGCTGTACTGTGCTATGTGATTGTCACGCGGCCCCCATGGTGTCAGCCAGCGCTGGTCTCAGACCCTCGGTACCCACTATATCTGTTTACCTGCTATGAAGTAGGAGCATTGCTCGAAACGTCGACAATTATATACATGTCCTTTCAATGCATTGTTGTTAACGAGTGTGTTGTAGAGGAGGTTAATTGACCATACTTCACCACTCTGACCAAACCGGGTTGGTGGAGGTAGGTGAACATTGTATAAACGTGGAGAGGAAGGAAAGTACGGTACAATATTTGAATTCATACGCACACAGTGGGGAGCACAGGCGTTGCCTCTGCCAGTGATCTCAGTCAACCCACCGCTCCTGGGTCTGTCCCGTGAACTCCTCCTGCACCCAGCTGGCACAGCAGTCAACCCATAGCACCTGGGCCTGTCCTGGGACTCCTACCAGTAGCAAGCCTCCCACACTGCAAGTCGACTCAAAGTGCACTTAGCCTGTGACAAGCGCCGTGGTGCCGTCACCACCACTTAATGGCGGATGGCAGCTGTTGTTAATGCACGGTGGAACAGAGTTCAGCTTCCAATGAGTAGGATGGTACGGTGTATGTGTGTATAAAGCAGCAGCACTGGAGAGACAAAGGTGGCCGGGTGTGGTGGTACCGGGTTTTATCGGTACTTCTTGCTAACAGCACTTGTCCCAACAGCCTCATAGAGGCTATACATGAGTCTTTGTCTTTGCAGTGGTTTGTGCACTGCGCCACGGTCTCTGTGACCTTTATTGCACTGAGGTCCAGGTCGTTATAGGTCCAGCCTTGACGAACGCCTTTCAACGTATTGCATGCTTCTCCAAATTATAAGACGAATCCAAAAACATACATATTTGGCCTCACACAAGACAAAGATCGCCCGTATAGCCTGAACAGACTGTTGGGGAAAGTGCTGTAAGCGAGCACCAATGAAGGCTGACACAGCACACGAGGGTTGGGTGGCCAGAACCACGCCCGGACGCCTTTATCTCTACAGTGGCCATGTTAACACATTACACCGTACCGGGTAATAATGTGAGGCTGAGTCGAAGTTAGGGGAGGCCGTGAGCAGGAATCGAACTCGGGTCACCAAGTTCGTAGCGCCGAGCGCTGCTCTTCACAATAACAAAAAGTCGCCATTCGCCACTAAGTGGTGGTGACGTTACCATGACACTTGTGCCAGGCGATGTGCACTTTGAGGCCACGTGAATTGTCGAAGACCCTCTAACAGTAGGTCACAGGACAGACCCAGGTGCCATGGGTTGACTGAGATGACTGGCAGATGCACCACCTGTGCCTCCTATTGTGCCAACTTCCTGTATTTTTTTCGACCCGGTTATCCGCTCATTGTTGTGAGCGTCGCTCCTCTGCCCTCCGCTGTTGTTGGAGGACGATTGCCTCAAACTTCCCAATAGCGTCTTCTAGGTGCACGTATCCTGGCACTGCACAGTAGCATCCTTAACGAGCCTCCTCGCTCACTCTACACGAAGCTGCGGGTCGTGCTCTTACATGTGGACGTCTCCTGGATTATAACTTTTGCTTTAAAATGCACAAGCTAAATGTGCGTCTCAGAATCGGTAGACCGCGGTAGAATGGAGAAGGATGTTGGAGTGGTGGTGCCGCGCCTGGCACATTAAAATAACAACCCGCCGAGCCGAGTTAGATAGCAAGACACGGCTAACATCTGCAGTGGCGAAGTGATGACACCTTGGATGAAGGTGAATCATTCCAAAAGCACGATTAATGATGATCCGTACCTCGAGATTCCTGGCTGGCTGCTGGCTGGGCGCCTCTCCACTCCAACCACAATTACTCCACTGTTAGTGGCTGATGTAGGCCGTTGCTACAGAAACTAGCTGGATAACATAACTGGCTATGCGGGATTATTTGTCGAACAAATGAAATTAAACGGCTTAAACGGAAGTCCGGCAGACGTCTAATAATAGTAATAATTATAATCATTATTAATTGGCATAGATAGCGACACCGAAAAGATGGAAATAACGAATAGAGAAGACTGACCATGGCTCATTTAAAATCGCTCTAACTTTTAAATGTGCTCCTATCAACGTAATTATTTTGCCAAGATGCTTATTTCCTAGATGTGCGTGTATGTATATCTATAACCTCAGTCTTTGCGTTTTATTATCAGAATCAGAATCTTTAGTTATCCTGGAGAAATATGATAAGCTATGAAGATATTTTTCAGAGATGTCCAGTAGGGATGGGTCAGAAACTTAAACGATAGGAGTAAGCAAATCACTCAAGATAAATGTATCAATAAATGAAAAACTAAAAAAAGCTATTTAATTTACCAGGTAAGGCCCACTGACTTATTATCTATTTTCAGAATAGACTTGGCCACAAATGATAGCTCCACAAAGTGGCTTATTGTGTGGACATTGTATTGCAGGCAGACACTACACGCACATTGTTGATTCTGAATGAGGAGGGAAAAACCAGAGGACCCGAAAAAAAATGCACGCGACCACGGGGCGAGAGAGTGAGACATAAACTCAAAATATACTGAAGGTCACGGGACAGACCCAGGGGCCATGGGCTGACTGAATTAGATGACTGGCAGATGTACCACCTGTGCCCCCTACTGTCAACTTAACGCATTACATCCGCCCGGCGCTCCGCTCGATGGAGTCGGGATCTAACCCACGAACCTCGTGCAGATTACTGTTCGTGCTCCGAGCGCAGGAGGACTAAGAGACGAGTCTGAACACGGACAGCTGTCGTTTGCTTGCGTGGCTGAGCTTCGTGACCTGCGAGACGAATCCACAGCCTGCCGCGTGTGTGGTGATTCATAGGCGATTCGTCATCCCACTTGCCAGGCCGTCAGCGCTCCGCAGGGCTGAGGGACCCGCGGGGAGAACGGGATGATGGGGAAATATGGAACCGATTAATTTGTTTTTGTTGCTTTCTTATTTATCCATACGAGTCGCACTGAACCGTGGGGCATTTTTAGCTGCGAAGCAACTGTGTACCGCATAGTAAAGTTTTTTTTGGATTATTTCGCGTAAATATAAATGTGTCGTTAACCCACCACCACCCGACACAGCTAATCAGCAAGGTTTGTCACCTAAACAAAACGTGCCAATTACTATGGGCAGCCACCCCACTAAGGCGGTCACAGTAGGACGATTGGGATCGGTAAGAGCAGTGTTCTTCATTTCAAGGCCCACGGGCCAATGGCGGCCCCAGGTGGCCTTCAGTGTGACCCCTGACAGCACATGGATATGAAAACACCCCTTGCAGGTGAGGCGGTGTGGCGGCTCTCAGACTGATGTCATATCGGCTGAAGTAGCCTCCCTCTGAAAATGAGTGAAGAACACTGTTTTTGGATCAGGAGGAGGTGGTGGCAGAACCTTCGAGAAACCTTAGAGAAGGGACATGGACCACGGGGGCCCTGGGTGACTGTGCAACTCGCCCTCTCACCTATACTCACCGTTGTCCTTCACCAACGTGGTTAGGAATGGTCAAAGTCCAACACGCTCCCCACATACCCCCGACCGCGATTGCGGAATTAAACAACGATGAGGCAATTAAGGATTGCCCCTTGCTGTGGCTGAACGCTATCGCGGGATGAATGTCAAGGCAGGTGCGCGGACTTCATCCCAATCGATACACTTTGTGAGCTTTGCAATTGCAGGGATAATCAAATCACGTTCCTCTAATCACCTCGATAAGGCTTCTCACCGAGCCAGGTTGTTTATAAGTCAACATCCCCTTATCCATTCACGTTCACGTGAGACGAATTGAGTTCACATTCTACTGGGGGTATGTGCGTGCGCATGTCTGTATGCATTTGGAGCCGCGGAATAGTGAACACGAGTTCGATTTCCGCTCACCTCCAATATCGGGTGACGAATATCTGAACCCGTACTGGGCCTCCCCTATGTCGACTCGGACTAAAACGAGTATCGGGTGCGGTGTGTAAAACATCAGCACTGGTGAGACAAAGGCGGCCGGATGTGGTGTTGCTCGTGCCAGCCTTCACCCATACAACCTTCAACAGTCTGTTGAAGCTTGTATGGGAGAACGTTGTCTTGCGTGTGTCTCTCTCTCTGTCTCCCGCCATATTGTGTGTCTCTCGCGTTATGCTCTCACAATCTGCCTTTAACTTCTCATCAATTCACTGCCGTTCACCAATTTCTGCACGAGTGCCTATCACATCAAAATCCGAATATTTATGTATATTGCAGGAGGAATCCGATGAGCTATGAAGCTCTTTTTCACAGATGTCCATTAGGGGTAGGTCAAAGCGTTACATCAACAAACAATACAAAACACGATAGGAGTGCAAAGTATAGGAAAGGTAAACAAATCACTACAAAAAAATTGAAAGGAAAATAAACAATATTTAATTTACCAGGTAAAGCCCATTGAAGTATTAGCTTCTTTTTTCAGAAGCAACCTGGCCACAAATTATAGCTTCACGAAGTTGGCTTATCATGTGGAAATGAAAAGCAGCCAAATGTATAGCAGCCAAATTATCTTAATAATCTAAACGCATGTTTAAATATCCATCCCCATGCGCTTCTGCCACCGTCTGAAACGTTTTTCCTTCCGATATTATGAAGCCACTGAAGCTATGCACTTTTAAATCATAAATTAGATTAAAATCGAATTTCTTTAGAACGGCTTTTTTTCCTTTGCCAGTACCAAAATATGAGAATAGGTTTTCCCCTTTATCTGGCAAAAAAACAAGTGTTAAGATTTTGATTTAAAGCTTTCGTGACTGCAGGGATTAATATTCTTGGTTCTTTCGGTAAAGTCACGTAGAAGGGAAACAATAAAAGAATAAAAATATAAAACAATCATCATGATGATAATTGCTTGTGTTACAGTCGAAACGTCTTGAGAATTTTATTGTTTTATATTTTTATAATTTGATTGTTTCCCTTCTACGTGACTTTACCGAAAGAACCAAGAATATGAATCCCTGCAGTCACGAAAGCTTTAAATCAAAAAGAATATAGGTGTTAAGATGTTAAAACACCAAAGTGAAACCTTTAACAAGGAATCTTGTCTGCATTAACACTGTTTGAGACTAGGCTCCAAAGAAAGCTGTCTCTGGTGTGGACCAACCAGTTTCAAAGACAATGCATATAATATATTCTTGGTTCTTTCGGTAGTTTGTTGTCCTTCCCCCGCACCTCCGATTAGCACGGTTGGCTACGTACGGTGCCAAAGAAGATCAACAAACACCTAATTATGTTGTATATTTCCCAATATTTTTAAGTCTTGCTGTTAAAATCTATCTTTTTAAAGGGCTGCCCTTGTCAGCATCGCCTATGATCGTTGTATTTCACCTGCTCTGAATAAAGATGCCATCTGTGAATGTTTCACCTGAGCCGAGTCACAATTCCCACTCTGTGTTTATTATGTTTCACAGAGATGGCCTTGAGGCAGGGAAACACCATTTCCTTTTACATTGCTAGATACATCACCCCAAAGGAGTCCCGGCGGCGATGCTGCTATCGGGCGCACAGTCACAGAGTGGGAACTCCTCAGCAGGCGATGAGTCACGAGGAGCATCTTGATGAGCACGACCCTTGCTCTGCAGAGGGACGGTCTTCTTGCTGAAATAGCTTCACGCAGTGGGTTCGTGATGTTGATGGATACCGGTCTGCCCTGCAATAAACATTACCACGATGACTGTGTCCATATGTAACATCGTACATATGAGAGAGAACCGGGTGGTGGCGGCTTCGCACGTCCCCGGTAATCCAGCACTATAGAGGCAGCAGGGAGGGTTGGTGGATCACCCACAGATGATGTCGTGAAACTCCCTTCCCGTGGGCTTCGAGGAAGTGCCTTATCCTGGCTCGTCAGGAGAGGGCGATACATCAAGTGGACTAATCGCCATCTGTTTCAATCTGAACCGGGATTGAACGTTGCCTCGTGCAACACGTGGGTTTTCACCAGGTTATTGGGTTTGCTCCCACTTGCGTATAATGATAAACACAGCTGATCATTTATTGGCTATGAACAACTTAAAATAAAAACTCAATGTAGCATCAGCAAGCCCCTCCTTAAAATGAGTCTTTCCACTCAATGTGGCTTTCCTGGATATAAGTAAATATTGATTACGAGGAAATTTAAAGTGGATTAACTGCTAATTCCTGTGGATTACGAGCTAATTGTAGATGAGTATTATTAGTAGTGTAATGCTTTGTGCTGACTGTTATTAAACCACTGTTGTCTGCACTCCTTCAATGGAGGAGGAATAACACTACACAAATTCTCTCCTGCAGTCCTCTCGTGGCTAGCAGACCTTGACATTGGCATCCAGTTCCTGAGCTCCCGAGCCGATTGCTGCCATATGCAAGAGTAGACGAGAATCAGATTCGCGTGATGACTCATCACCTGTTCTGGTTGCCTCGCTGTGCCCTGTGCACCCGATAGGAGCATTGTCGGGACTAATCTAACTGACTCACTATTTTTTTATTTTACCTGGTAAGTCCCATTAAGCTGTACAGCTCTTTTTATAAATGAGCTGACCACAAATTATAGCACAACGAAGTAACTTATCACGTGCGAATTTATAGCAGCCAAATACTCTAAAGGCATATTGATTCTAAATGTGGAGGGAAAAATTGGAGGACCCGGAGAAAAATCCACTCGACCACAGGGAGAAAGACATGCAAACTCCAAATATGCAGCAGGCGTCACAGTCGGGATCAAACCCACGGTCTTCTGTATACCAATCGAGGGAGTTAACATCTTGTCACCGTGGCCCCCCTCAGGTAAATCTCAGTTTCTCGCATTACGAGGAGGCACGACGATTTCACGGCCTCGACGGTATTTTTTTTCATATAAATACATTTTGTGGTGAAATTAGTTCAGAATCAGAATCTTTATTTATCCTGGAGAAATCCGATGAGCTCTCAAGCTCTTTTTCAAAGGTGTCCCAAAGGGGCCAGTCAAAAAGTTACAACAATGCAAAAACACGAATAGGAGTGCAAAGTAGAGGAAAGGTAAGCAAAGCACCAAGAATGAATATATAACATAGATAAAGTATACAAGTTCATATTTCAAAAGTATATAAATTTCCAAGCTCGGTTTAAACAACAGCAAGGAAAGTGCCAGACGTTGCACATTAAAATGTAACTTTACATTGTAAGAAGAAAAAGACCACGCACCTTGACAAAGGAATTAGCATATAATTTAGCATTGAAATGGCTCATTGAAATAGCTAAGATAAAGTATACACATCCGCAGAGGTACCCCTTGACAAAGGAATTAGCGCTGGAGTGGAAGAAGCCACGCTTAGATCACGACCTTTAAGCTGTGTGAGAAGAAAAAGGACAAGTGCCTTGACAAAGGAATTACCATATAATTTAGCATTGAAATGGCTCATTGAAATAGCTAAGTTAAAGTATACACATCCGCAGAGGTACCCTTTGACAAAGGGATTAGCATCGAATTTAGCATTGAAATAGCTGAGTGATTAGCTTGTAACTGCTCGCAGAAATAGCTATGTTAAATTTAGAGCATATACGTTCACCGAGGCACCTAGTACTCATCAAACAGGAGAATTTAGCGAAACACAACCACGCTCAGACATCGGACCTGTGTGCGAGCAAACAAGGTGTTCTGACAAAGAAATTAGCATAAAAAGTTAGCATTTGATTGGCGGATTTTAGGAAAGAGGTGGTGTATGTGCCGGTGGACTCGCAGTTTGGCGCGGGGGGGGGGGGAGGGGGGAGGGGGGAGTTTACCTATTGATGGTGTGAAAAGGGGGATTTTATAAGAGCTGCGAAAGTTTGGGGTACCACTACTTGAAAACTATACTGTACCATTGAAATTAGTTTAATGTTTAGTTCGATTTAGAACATCTTTCCAATGGTTGCTTAATTTGAAACCATCCTCTCGGTTGAAATTGTGTCTGTGTTTGTAGATCTGAATTGCTTCATGAACAAATCTCTGATAAAAGCCCGTGGGTTTGCAAAGAACCTTGGTATCGGAGAAAATTATATCGTGATCCCCCACAGCATTGTAACAGTGATCAGCCACGGCAGAAGAATTATTTTGCCGTGTTTCAAATATGATTTGTGCTCGCGAATTCGGTCAGAGACATGTCGCTTTGTCTCACCGATGTAGCAATCACCGCAGGTACAACTCAATTTGTAAACCCCGGGGTACTGTAAATCAGGAATGACATCCTTCACAGATGGGATCAGATCACGAATTTTGTGTACTGTATTGAACCGGACCTGGATCTTGTGTTTGTTTAGAATTTTGGAAATATTTTTAGTAACACCTGCTATATATGGAAGTGTGATGGCTTTCACCGGAGTATCAAGTGGTTGTTTCTGTATGGAGGGAGAGACAGCTTGGCGGATGGTACGGTCAGAGTAACCATTCCTTTTGAGGGCCAGGTGTATATGTTTTAATTCACTGGTCAGGTGGTGTTGGTCCGAAATGCAATGAGCCCTATGGTATAAAGTTTTGATGAGAGAATTCTTTTGGGCTGGGTGGTGGTGGGAATCAGGTTTCAAGTAGGAATCTGTGTGGGTGGGTTTCTTGTAGACAGAATGCCCCAATGAGCCATCAGGTCTCCTCTCAAACAGAACATCTAAGAATGGTAGCTTGCCATCTTTCTCCAGTTCCATGGTGAATTTGATGGCGGGATGTCTGGAACTGATGTGGTGTAGGAAAAGGTTCAGAGCTGGGAGGCCATGTGGCCAAATGACGAAAGTGTCATCCACATATCTCTTTCACAGGGAAGGTCTGAGGGTGGAAGTCTGGATAGCGTCTGATTCAAATTTCTCTGTATCTTGTTTTATTCATCCATATAGTCTCAATTTAACTCTGCATCTCTGTAAATGAACAACATTATTAATATTTATCAATATATATAGGCATACATATGGCCATAAATTAACATGGACTAAAACTCATATTCATTTGAAAATAGTGTATTTTGCGCTAAGATCCTGGCGACCCGAGTTCGATTATGTGAACCGGTCCTGGGCCTCTTCTAGGTCGACTCAGCCTCAAATGAGTACCTGGTGCGATGTGTAAACATCGCCACTCGGGAGAGACAAAGGCGGCCGGGGGTGGTGCTGGCCACCCAACCCCACGTGCCGTGCTGGCCTTCATAGGCGGTGCTCCGTAACAGCACTTGCCCCAACGGTCTGTTAAGCCTACGCGGGGGATCTTTTATTTGTTGTACCGCATGAATGTTGCGCCCCACGTGCCTGGAGCGAGCGAGCTTCCTGAGGAACTGGGCAGGCGAAACGTCGCGCATTGGCACGATGCGCCACGCGTTTTCCAACCCGAGAGCTCATCAGATAGTCGTGCAGCTACCAAACACACCGATTGCATGCCAGGCTAGGTGTTCCCTCGACTTAAACATCTTACAATCCAGTCTCACATCGCCTTGATGCAAGAAGACATCTAAAGTGGGCCCTGGTCATTCATAAAACCCGTATTGGCAAATCTGTGTTGCACTTAGCTAATTCATTAACCCAAGAAACATAAGACGTGCATCAAATTTCCATTTAACTCTTCCTCAAACAAAAATATGAATAGGTGACCAAGCCTTTGACGTTGCAGACTATAACTGTTGTACATTTAACTAATTTTGCATAGTACGGAGCCAAACGTTATAATCGGAGTTGCTGGACACAAAAGAAATTGCAGATGTGATTTGTATCCTTGATCCTTGCCCCTCATGCATCGATAGTTCATTGTTCATGTGCAGTGTGTTGTTGTTTTGGTGAAGTCTGGGACTATTCTTCTTTGGTTCTTTCGGTAAAGTCACGTAGAATGAGAATAAAATAATAAATTGATAAAATACAATAACACAATAATATTCTCACGACGTTTCGGCCACAACACATCGGCCTTCTGATGAGAATATTATTGCGTCATTTTATTTTATCAATTTATTATTTTATTCTCATTCTACGTGACTTTACCGAAAGAACCAAAGAAGATGAATCATTGCAGTCATGAAAGCTTTAAATCGAAATCTGGGACTATTGTTTTTTGTTTTGCTGCCTTGCCCCAAGAATGCATTCAGTGTTGCAAATTTGGACTTCATAATTTGTTTGGTTATGTATTTATGTTTTGTGACTTTCTTACCTTTTCTCTATTTTGCACGATTTTCCTTAAGACCAAAACAGGTGAATTTATACACAATGCTTGCTGCCGCCTGATGATGCTAGTTCTGAGCGTTGCTCCTCCAACCTCTGCTGTTGTTAGAGGGTGACGGCCTCCAACTGCCCAATAGACTCACAGTGCACCTACCCTGGCACTGCCCAGTAGCGTCCTTCACGAGCCTGCTCCTCTGCCTCCTCTACAGAGGCCGACCTATGCTGTGTAGCAAACAAAGACAAAGATCCCCGCTGAAGCCTTAACAGCACCATTCCCAGCCGCCTTTGTCTCCTCAGTGGCGAAGCTTACTACAAACCGCACTAGGTACTCATTTAAGGCTAAGTCGACCAAGGGGAGGCCCGGGACCGGTTCAGATAACCATCGCAGGTGTTGACCGTGAACGGGAATCGAACCTGGATTGCCGGGTTTGTATCACAGCACGTTAACCATAGCACTACCGCAACCTGAAATGTGTAGCACCGTAGGCTGTAATGTATGAATTGTTTATCCTGACGCAAACATGAGGATATAATCTGTTAGCGGAGATTAGAGTATGTAGTCTTCCATATTCAACGCGCCCCTGTGTTACAACTTGCCCAATAATCTAACGGAGATAGACCCCACATCGAAGTTCTGTGTGGAAGCCACTGTCCCCGCAATATCCCCATGCACCCGCGCAATGCAATAATCCACGAGCTTACATTCCAACGTTCAAAGTCCACTCTATTTGTCCTCCACGGGGATTTCTAGATTTTCTCAACTCATCCCCCATTTCAAGACGAGAGTCTGTGTAATATCGGCAGTTCACCAACACTGATTCAAGGGAGCCCGATGCTGCTGACGAGGCACCATACGTCGTAAGCGGTCAAGACGTTTTGGTGTCTTCATTTATTAAGGAGCATAAACCATGGCTTAAAGCTTTCGTGACTGCAGGAATCCATACTTTTTGGTTATTTCGGTAAAAGTTACGTAGGTATGGCCCGCTGGTTCTTCAGTTCCATTGCTGGATTATTTTTTTCTGTCTGAGAATGACCGATTGTGTTGCAATCGAAACGTCGTGATATATAATTTTTATTTTTTTTATTTTTATACCTACGTTCCTTTTCGAAAGAACCAAAGAGTATCTTTTGGTAAAGTCACGCAGAACAAAATTATAAAACAAAAAACTATGACGTTTCGATCGCAACATAAGCAATCGTCATCAGGAGGAAAAAGGAGGGGGAAAGCTGCTGAGGCAGACTTTTTATAGGTTTGAAATGGGTGTAGCCCAAGGGTCACAAACAAAGTGGGCGGGGCTAGTGATGTTAAATGAGAAATTTGCATGTTAATGTAAGATGGGAGGGCGACTTCCACGCCGAGGGCACAGAGGTGGCTATTGTAATGTGAGAGATTAGCATGTTAATGTAAGATTGCAAAGCCGCCGCGATGTCGAGGACGTGAGCGATGGTGGCTGTGTTAGTGTGAGACATTTAACCTATTAATGTAAAATCAGAAAGTCGAAAATAACAACTAACATCGGAAGGTAGGATGGAAACATCACAGCCAGTTATGACTTGAACTGGTTAATAACGTCCTTCAAATGATTGCTCAGTTTGTACCCATATTCTCGGTTGAAATTGTGTCTGTGTCTATATATCTGGATGGCTTCATGAACGAATCTTTGGTGATAGCCGGTGGGTTTGCAAAGTACTTTCGTTTTGGATAAATCAATTTCGTGTGAGCTCATCGCATTTAAACAGTGATCAGCCACAGCCGAGGTATTGGTCCTACCATGTTTCAGATCTGCCTTATGTCCCCGAACACGGTCCAAGACATGTCGCTTAGTTTCCCCAATGTAACTACTGCCACAGACACAGCTTAGTTTGTAGACGCCGGGGTATTGCATGTCAGAGATCACATCCTTCGCAGATTATGAATGATTTTGGAAATATTTTTGGTGACCCCTGCTATGTATGGCAAGGTGACGGTATTGATTGGATCCTCAGATGGTTCTTTCTCAGCGGTTGGGGTGATAGCTTTAAGCATTGTGTAGTCTGAATATCCATTCATCTTGAGAGCTTGGTGTACGTGTTCCAGTTCACTGGCTAGGAGATGATGGTCGGAAATACATCGAGCTCTATGGTGTAGAGTTTTGATGAGGGAATTCTTCTGGGATGGATGGTGGTGGGAGTCAGGTTTTAGGTAGGCATCCATATGGGTGGCTTTCCTGTAGACAGTCTCCCATTGAGCCATCTGGTCTCTTTTCGATTAAAACATCCAAGAATGGTAACTTGCCATCCTTTTCCACCTCCATGGTGAATTTGATGGCTGGGTGTATGGAATTGGTTGAGGAACTGGTTCAGAGCTGGTCGGTCACATGGCCAGATGACGAACATGTCATCTGCGTACCTCTTCCACAAGGACGGACATACAGTGCATGCCTGTATGGCATCTGTCACAAATTTTTCCGTGAAAACATCAGCTACAACAAAGTTCGAGGTTGACACGATTGTTATCATTCAGAGTAACAGTCCAATTTCCGACAGCCTAAAATCGGTTCTAGCCAAAGGGTTGAATTTTGCAGTCACCCCTAAACACATCCCAGTTGATGATATAATTGCCCAGGTCTAAGGAGACCTTAAGGGTTTGGGACATATTACTGCAGACGTGGCAAGATCGGAAATCGCTGCAATCCTTAAAAACGCTAAGTCACCTACTAGCAACATCGGTAAGGATGAGCACTTTGAGCTTTCTCAATTCAAAAAGATAGAGCACATCGTCATTCTCTCAGCTGACAAGGGCAATCCCACAGACATCATGGACAAAACCACATACAAGAACAAAATTCAGGACCTACTTAATGATGGTAGCTATACAAAAATCAATAGAGATCCCACCAACTGCCTCGTTAAAAAAAAAAAATATCATCACTGATTCGACATCTTTAATCGAACCAACCAAGCGGTTTTCCTTAAAACCCTCTGCTGCTAGATCACCCAGATTGTGAACGATTCGTTCATGAAGCCATCCAGGTAAAGTGGTACCTCGGTATACGTCGTTAATTCGTTCCAGAAGGTAATTTAGACACTAATTACTAAAATGCATACAGAAGCAACGTGACCGCGTTGCTGCCAGCTGCGCTGGTCACGTGGCATGCCTCAACCACGCACGCGCGCGCGCGCCTCGACCCGGGGCTTCACCCTCCATGGGGGCAGCCCCCCACGCCCCCCGCCCCTCTCCCCAACGCCGCCCCCGCCCCTCTCCCCCCGCTCCTCTCCCCCACGCCCCTGCTCCTATCTGCCACGCCCCCTGCCCATCTCCCCCATGCCCCCCGCTCCTCTCCCCCACGTCCCCCGCCTCTATCCCCTCTCCCCCACGCCATCCCGCCCCTCTCGCTTTGTTTCAGTCGTGAACGGGGCATACGCGGGTACTGTACGCGGTGACTCATCCCGACCCATACAAGTTCTAGCAAGCGCGTCGTATCCCAAGCAAGACGTCGTATCCCAAGACATTTTTTCTCGTAAAAACACGATATATACCAATTTCGACGTATTCCAAAGCGGTCGTATACCGAGGTATCACTGTATATAGACACAGACACAATTTCAACCGAGAAAATGGGTACAGACTGACTAATCATTGGAAGGACGTTATTAACCAGGTCATGTCATAACTGGCCGTGATGTTTCCATCCTACCTTCCGATGTTAGTTGTTATTTTCGACTCTCTGATTTTACTTTAACACGTTAAATGTCTCACACTAACACAGACACCGTCGCTCGCGTCCTCGTCGTGGCGGCGGCTCTGCGATCTTACATTGACATGCTAATCTCTCACATTACAATAGCCACCTCTGCACCCTTGGCGTGGAAGTCGCCCTCCGATCTTACAATAACATGCAAATTTCTCACTTTAACATCACTAGCCCCGCCCACTTCTTTATGACCCTTGGGCTACATCAGCATATAGTCATATCAGGATACCACCACAGTCAGGATGCAATGCTGTAATCATAGCAGGATACCACCACAGTCAGTATGCAATGCTGTAGTCATAGCAGGATATCACCATAGTCAGCATGCACTGCTATAGTCATAGCAGGATACAACCACAGTCAGAATGCAATGCTGAAGTCATAGCAGGATACCACTGCAGTCAGTATGCAATGCTGTAGTCATAGCAGGATACCACCACAGTCAGCATGCAATGCTGTAGTCATAGAAGGATACCACCACAGTCAGCATGCAATGCTGTAGTCATAGCAGGATACCACCACAGTCAGCATGCAATGCTCTAGTCATAGCAGGATACAACCACAGTCAGCATGCAATGCTTTAGTCATAGCAGGATACCACCGCAGTCAGTATGCAATGCTGAAGTCATAGCAGGATACCACTGCAGTCAGTATGCAATGCTGTAGTCATAGCAGGATACCACCACAGTCAGCATGCAATGCTGTAGTCATAGCAGGATACCACCACAGTCAGTATGCAATGCTGTAGTCATAGCAGGATACCACCACAGTCAGCATGCAATGCTGTAGTCATAGCAGGATACAACCACAGTCAGCATGCAATGCTGTAGTCATAGCAGGATACCACCGCAGTCAGTATGCAATGCTGATGTCATAGCAGGATACCACTGCAGTCAGTATGCAATGCTGTAGTCATAGCAGGATACCACCACAGTCAGCATGCAATGCTGTAGTCATAGCAGGATACCACCACAGTCAGCATGAAATGCTGTAGTCATAGCAAGATACCACCACAGTGAGCATGCACTGCTATAGTCATAGCAGGATACAACCACAGTCAGCATGCAATGCTCTAGTTATAGCAGGATACCACCGCAGTCAGTATGCAATGCTGTAGTCATAGCAGGATACCACCGCAGTCAGTATGCAATGCTGTAGTCATAGCAGGATACCACCGCAGTCAGTATGCAATGCTCTAGTCATAGCAGGATACCACCGCAGTCAGTATGCAATGCTGTAGTCATTGCAGGATACCACCGCAGTCAGTATGCAATGCTCTAGTCATAGCAGGATACCACCACCATCAGTATACAATGCTCAAGTCATAGCAGGATACCACCGCAGTCAGTATGCAATGCTGTAGTCATAGCAGGATACCACCGCAGTCAGTATGCAATGCTCTAGTCATAGCAGGATACCACCGCAGTCAGTATGCAATGCTGTAGTCATAGCAGGATACCACCGCAGTCAGTATGCAATGCTCTAGTCATAGCAGGATACCACCACCATCAGTATGCAATGCTGTAGTCATAGCAGGATACCACTGCAGTCAGTATGCAATGCTGTAGTCATAGCAGGATACCACCACAATGAGCATGCACTGCTATAGTCATAGCAGGATACAACCACAGTCAGCATGCAATGCTGTAGTCATAGCAGGATACCACCACAGTCAGCATGTAATGCTGTAGTCATAGCAGGATACCACCACAGTCAGCATACAATGCTGTAGTCATAGCAGGATACCACCACAGTCAGCATGCAATGCTTGAGTCATAGCAGGAAACGACCACAGTCAGCATGCAATGCTGTAGTAATAGCAGGATACCACCACAGTCAGCATGCAATGCTGTAGTCATAGCAGGATACCACCACAGTTAGCATCGCAATGCTGTAGTCATAGCAGGATACCACTACAGTCAGGATGCAATGCTGTAGTCATAGCAGGATACCACCACAGTCAGCATGCAATGCTGTAGTCATAGCAGGATACCACCACAGTCAGCATGCAATGCTCTAGTCATAGCAGGATACAACCACAGTCAGCATGCAATGCTTTAGTCATAGCAGGATACCACCGCAGTCAGTATGCAATGCTGAAGTCATAGCAGGATACCACTGCAGTCAGTATGCAATGCTGTAGTCATAGCAGGATACCACCGCAGTCAGTATGCAATGCTGTAGTCATTGCAGGATGCCACCGCAGTCAGTATGCAATGCTCTAGTCATAGCAGTATACCACCACCATCAGTATGCAATGCTGAAGTCATAGCAGGATACCACCGCAGTCAGTATGCAATGCAGTAGTCATAGCAGGATACCACCGCAGTCAGTATGCAATGCTCTAGTCATAGCAGGATACCAACACCATCAGTATGCAATGCTGTAGTCATAGCAGGATACCACTGCAGTCAGTATGCAATGCTGTAGTCATAGCAGGATACCACCACAGTGAGCATGCACTGCTATAGTCATAGCAGGATACCACCACAGTCAGCATGCAATGCTGTAGTCATAGCAGGATACCACCACAGTCAGCATGTAATGCTGTAGTCATAGCAGGATACCACCACAGTCAGCATACAATGCTGTAGTCATAGCAGGATACCACCACAGTCAGCATGCAATGCTTGAGTCATAGCAGGAAACGACCACAGTCAGCATGCAATGCTGTAGTAATAGCAGGATACCACCACAGTCAGCATGCAATGCTGTAGTCATAGCAGGATACCACCACAGTTAGCATCGCAATGCTGTAGTCATAGCAGGATACCACCACAGTCAGGATGCAATGCTGTAATCATAGCAGGATACCACCACAGTCAGTATGCAATGCTGTAGTCATAGCAGGATATCACCATAGTCAGCATGCACTGCTATAGTCATAGCAGGATACAACCACAGTCAGAATGCAATGCTGAAGTCATAGCAGGATACCACTGCAGTCAGTATGCAATGCTGTAGTCATAGCAGGATACCACCACAGTCAGCTTGCAATGCTGTAGTCATAGCAGGATACCACCACAGTCAGCATGCAATGCTGTAGTCATAGCAGGATACCACCACAGTCAGCATGCAATGCTCTAGTCATAGCAGGATACAACCACAGTCAGCATGCAATGCTTTAGTCATAGCAGGATACCACCGCAGTCAGTATGCAATGCTGAAGTCATAGCAGGATACCACTGCAGTCAGTATGCAATGCTGTAGTCATAGCAGGATACCACCACAGTCAGCATGCAATGCTGTATTCATAGCAGGATACCACCACAGTCAGCATGCAATGCTGTAGTCATAGCAGGATACCACCACAGTCAGCATGCAATGCTGTAGTCATAGCAGGATACAACCACAGTCAGCATGCAATGCTGTAGTCATAGCAGGATACCACCGCAGTCAGTATGCAATGCTGATGTCATAGCAGGATACCACTGCAGTCAGTATGCAATGCTGTAGTCATAGCAGGATACCACCACAGTCAGCATGCAATGCTGTAGTCATAGCAGGATACCACCACAGTTATCATGCAATGCTGTAGTCATAGCAAGATACCACCACAGTGAGCATGCACTGCTATAGTCATAGCAGGATACAACCACAGTCAGCATGCAATGCTCTAGTCATAGCAGGATACCACCGCAGTCAGTATGCAATGCTGTAGTCATAGCAGGATACCACCGCAGTCAGTATGCAATGCTGAAGTCATAGCAGGATACCACCGCAGTCAGTATGCAATGCTGTAGTCATAGCAGGATACCACCACAGTCAGCATACAATGCTATAGTCATAGCAGGATACCACCACTCAACATGCAATGCTGTAGTCATAGCAGGATACCACCACAGTCAGCATGCAATGCTGTAGTCATAGCAGGATACCACCACAGTTAGTATGCAATGCTGTAGTCATAGCAGGATACCACCTGTCAGCATGCAATGCTGTAGTGATAGCAGGTATTACCACAGTCAGTATGCACTGCTCTAGGGAAAGCAGGTCCCACCAAAAGTAGGTATGCACCATATTATTGGTTCTTTCAGTAAAGTCATGTATAAGGGAAATAATAAAATAATAAACATCAAACATAATATAATAAAATTCTCACGTTTAGGCCACAACGCAAGCAGCCGTCCTCAGGTGAAGAAACAGAGCTGTCGGAAAGACAGCGTCCTAACGAACACTGCTAAGCTTGGCAGCGTATTTTAAATTGGGTGGGAGGAGGAGAGCGTCTTGATGAAGAAGTTTACATAACAGAGGAATTTAGCATGTTTATGACAAATGCAGATATGGGATTATTCACTCCTTGTGGAATGTGTAGGCAGGTGGGGGGTCTCAAAGTCATATTATGTTAGTGTATCATGTAGGATTGGCAATAATAAAGGGAGATACAATTTTAATAAGAAAGAACTGCAACAGCCCAAACCACCGCGTATCAAGCTAGTGCATTATGTGGAAAATAAAAAAGGGAGTTTCTAAAGAACTATACATACCTACATTGCAGGGGTCACTAAAAAGATCTCCAAAATCCTGAATAAACACAAGATCCAGGTCCGATTCAACACAGTACACAAAATCCGTGATTTAGTTCCATCTGTAAAAGATGCTCTTCCAGACATACAGTACCCGGGCGTTTACAAACTAAAGTGCCTCTGTGGTAGTAGCTACATTGGAGAAACCAAAAGACATATCTCGGACCGCATCCGCGAACATAAAGCAGACTTGAAACACGGTAAGACGAACTCCTCTGCCGTGGCAGATCACTGTTACAATTCAGTGGGCTCACATGACATTGACTTCTCCAAGACGGAGGTTCTTTGCAAACCAACTGGCTACCATGAGAGATTCGTTCATGAGGCCATTCACATATACAAGCACAAAGACAATTTCAACCGAGAAGATGGATTCAGGCTTAGTAACCACTGGAAAGATGTGTTAAATCATTTCTGTTCTTAATTAATTGTAATTTTACGATGACCTTCAGACCGCAGCTCTTTCGCCAGCATTGCCTCTTAATACCTCTCACACCACGGTTAATGGTATGGTTTACAACATGGAGTATACTAGGGCTTCGCAGCTGTCTCTCTCCCCCTCCTCTGTTCTGACCATGGACGAACTCGTCCGTCTGAACGGGGCCCGTAGCTATCCGTGGTACGGAAATTTGAGGGTAAGAATCCACCCATTTTTTCGCCATATAGCATTGTGATATATAACGACTTATGGTTGGTAGCTTAGCTGATTGGAGAATATAGAGTTTATTGATAACATGAAGGTAATTTATATTTTAGTTTTTATTGGTTCACTATATAGTACTGTGAATAGCTCAATGCTAAATTCGCCTAGTTATTTCAATGCTAAATTCTCCTGTTTTGATTTGTACTAAGTGCCTCGGTGAATGTGTATACTCTGACTTCAACGTAACTATTTCTGTAGCAGCTACAAGCGAATGCCTTAATTTAGCTATTTCAATGCTAAATTCTATGCTAATTCCTTTTAACAATGGGTGCCTCTGCGGAGGTGTATGCTTTAACTTTTAACATAGCTATTTCTGTGACCAGTCACAAGCTAATCATTCAGCCTTTTCAATGCTAAATTTTATGCTAATTCCTTCGTCAAGGCTCTTTGTTCCTCTCACACAGCTTAAAAGCCGTGATCTGAACGTGGCTCTCTCACTCCAGCGCTGTCCTACCAGACAGTCTCGCTCCCTTCACCTGATGAAGGCCGCTTGTGTTGTGGCCGAAACGTCGTGAGAATATTATTGTGTTATTTTATTTTATCAATTTATTATTTTATTCTCATTCTACGTGACTTTACCGAAAGAACCAAAGAAGATGAATCATTGCAGTCACGAAAGCTTTAAATCGAAATTTAACCGCCTCTACAGGGAGGGATTCCACACATCCTTAAGATCATTCAACAGACTTCGGGATAAGAAGGCTCAACTAATCGAGGATCTCACCTTTCTGAAGAGATGCCGCGACTCTAAGGTAATACCAACCGCATTTACACTAACCTCTGCTGTTGCAACTTCTCTCAATGCAAAACGAATTCTAGCTAGAACTAGCTTCGCTCTTATCTCGGAAAAAATCAGACTTACACGCACCGAACTCGATCAGTTAGACAAGACACTCTACAAATCACACTTAAAATTGACAGCAACAATGTCTACATCGGATTGGGAACATGTAGACAATATGACTACCTCTTCGGCTGCCACTATGTCGAACAAATGTAGGGACAATTTGATTTCCAAATTCAATCACCTCTCCAGCAAAAAATCGGATCCACACACCGAAAAGATAGACGTCAACAAAGTCGTAATTAATCGCAGTAACAGTTCCATTTCTGATGGTCTGAAATCCGTTTTAGCTAAAGGTCTAAACTTTGCTGTCACACCGAGACACTTACCGGTTAATGATATAATTGCCCATGTCGACGTTGCACTCAAGGGCTTGAGTCACATCTCTGCAGACGTAGCAAGATCTGAAATCGCTGCAACCCTCAAAAACGCTAAGTTGCCACCTAGCAACATCAGCAAAGACGAACGTTTTGAATTATCTCAATTAAAAAAGAGGGATGATATTGTCGTTCTCTCAGCCGACAAAGGCAATGCCACTGTCATCATGGACAAAACAGAATATAACAACAAAATTCAAGAACTACTCAACGATGGCAGCTATACAAAAATAAAAAGAGATCCCACCAACAGCCTGGTCACCAAAACGAACAAAATTATCTCTGATTCAACAGCATTAATTGATGAGAACAAACAGTTCTTGTTGAAACCCTCTGCTGCCAGACCACCAAGATTATATGGCCTTCCAAAGATACACAAAGAAGATACACCCCTTCGTCCCATCGTCTCTACTATCAGCTCCCCCACCTACAAACTGGCACGTTTTCTGGCTGATATACTGCGACCTTTCACTGGAAAAACCACCTCTGCGGTACTAAATTCTACTCACATGGTATCGACAATCAAAGACATTTCCCTGTCCCCAAACGACCTGCTTGTCAGTTTTGATGTGGTGTCCTTGTTCACCAAAGTCCCGGTACCTGACACCATCGCTATCATTGAAGACCTGGTTCATCAAGGACTGCATACTGATGTACCCCCCCTGGTGAGACATTGCTTAACCAACACATACTTCACCTGGAATGGAACTTTCTACAAACAAACTGAGGGCACCCCAATGGGCTCCCCCCTATCTCCGGTTGTAGCCAACGTATTCATGGAAAAATTTGAAACTGACGCCATCCAGACTGCCACTCTACGCCCGACCTTATGGAAGAGGTACGTTGATGACACCTTTGTCATCTGGCCACATGGCCAGCCTGCTCTAGACCAATTCCGCGACCACATCAATTCAATACACCCAGCCATCAGATTTACCATGGAGGTTGAAAAAGATGGCAAACTACCCTTTCTGGATGTCTTAATTAAAAGGAGACATGATGGTTCAATGAGCCACTCTGTCTACAGGAAAGCTACCCATACAGATGCTTACTTGAAACCGGATTCCCACCACCATCCATCCCAGAAGAACTGCCTCATCAAGACTCTATACCATAGAGCCCAATGCATTTCCGACCAGGAACACATTACCAGTGAACTCAAGCACGTACACCAGGCTCTCAGGGCTAATGGCTACTCCGACTACACAATCCGCAAAGCCATCACTCCAGTCATGAAGAAGGATCCTCTTGTGGAGCCACTCAAAACCATCACCTTACCCTACATTGCAGGGGTCACTAAAAAGATCTCCAAAATCCTGAATAAACACAAGATCCAGGTCCGATTCAACACAGTACACAAAATCCGTGATTTAGTTCCATCTGTAAAAGATGCTCTTCCAGACATACAGTACCCGGGCGTTTACAAACTAAAGTGCCTCTGTGGTAGTAGCTACATTGGAGAAACCAAAAGACATATCTCGGACCGCATCCGCGAACATAAAGCAGACTTGAAACACGGTAAGACGAACTCCTCTGCCGTGGCAGATCACTGTTACAATTCAGTGGGCTCACATGACATTGACTTCTCCAAGACGGAGGTTCTTTGCAAACCAACTGGCTACCATGAGAGATTCGTTCATGAGGCCATTCACATATACAAGCACAAAGACAATTTCAACCGAGAAGATGGATTCAGGCTTAGTAACCACTGGAAAGATGTGTTAAATCATTTCTGTTCTTAATTAATTGTAATTTTACGATGACCTTCAGACCGCAGCTCTTTCGCCAGCATTGCCTCTTAATACCTCTCACACCACGGTTAATGGTATGGTTTACAACATGGAGTATACTAGGGCTTCGCAGCTGTCTCTCTCCCCCTCCTCTGTTCTGACCATGGACGAACTCGTCCGTCTGAACGGGGCCCGTAGCTATCCGTGGTACGGAAATTTGAGGGTAAGAATCCACCCATTTTTTCGCCATATAGCATTGTGATATATAACGACTTATGGTTGGTAGCTTAGCTGATTGGAGAATATAGAGTTTATTGATAACATGAAGGTAATTTATATTTTAGTTTTTATTGGTTCACTATATAGTACTGTGAATAGCTCAATGCTAAATTCGCCTAGTTATTTCAATGCTAAATTCTCCTGTTTTGATTTGTACTAAGTGCCTCGGTGAATGTGTATACTCTGACTTCAACGTAACTATTTCTGTAGCAGCTACAAGCGAATGCCTTAATTTAGCTATTTCAATGCTAAATTCTATGCTAATTCCTTTTAACAATGGGTGCCTCTGCGGAGGTGTATGCTTTAACTTTTAACATAGCTATTTCTGTGACCAGTCACAAGCTAATCATTCAGCCTTTTTAATGCTAAATTTTATGCTAATTCCTTCGTCAAGGCTCTTTGTTCCTCTCACACAGCTTAAAAGCCGTGATCTGAACGTGGCTCTCTCACTCCAGCGCTGTCCTACCAGACAGTCTCGCTCCCTTCACCTGATGAAGGCCGCTTGTGTTGTGGCCGAAACGTCGTGAGAATATTATTGTGTTATTTTATTTTATCAATTTATTATTTTATTCTCATTCTACGTGACTTTACCGAAAGAACCAAAGAAGATGAATCATTGCAGTCACGAAAGCTTTAAATCGAAATTTAACCGCCTCTACGGGGAGGGATTCCACACATCCTTAAGATCATTCAACAGACTTCGGGATAAGAAGGCTCAACTAATCGAGTCTCTCACCTTTCTGAAGAGATGCCGCGACTCTAAGGTAATACCAACCGCATTTACACTAACCTCTGCTGTTGCAACTTCTCTCAATGCAAAACGAATTCTAGCTAGAACTAGCTTCGCTCTTATCTCGGAAAAAATCAGACTTACACGCACCGAACTCGATCAGTTAGACAAGACACTCTACAAATCACACTTAAAATTGACAGCAACAATGTCTACATCGGATTGGGAACATGTAGACAATATGACTACCTCTTCGGCTGCCACTATGTCGAACAAATGTAGGGACAATTTGATTTCCAAATTCAATCACCTCTCCAGCAAAAAATCGGATCCACACACCGAAAAGATAGACGTCAACAAAGTCGTAATTAATCGCAGTAACAGTTCCATTTCTGATGGTCTGAAATCCGTTTTAGCTAAAGGTCTAAACTTTGCTGTCACACCGAGACACTTACCGGTTAATGATATAATTGCCCATGTCGACGTTGCACTCAAGGGCTTGAGTCACATCTCTGCAGACGTAGCAAGATCTGAAATCGCTGCAACCCTCAAAAACGCTAAGTTGCCACCTAGCAACATCAGCAAAGACGAACGTTTTGAATTATCTCAATTAAAAAAGAGGGATGATATTGTCGTTCTCTCAGCCGACAAAGGCAATGCCACTGTCATCATGGACAAAACAGAATATAACAACAAAATTCAAGAACTACTCAACGATGGCAGCTATACAAAAATAAAAAGAGATCCCACCAACAGCCTGGTCACCAAAACGAACAAAATTATCTCTGATTCAACAGCATTAATTGATGAGAACAAACAGTTCTTGTTGAAACCCTCTGCTGCCAGACCACCAAGATTATATGGCCTTCCAAAGATACACAAAGAAGATACACCCCTTCGTCCCATCGTCTCTACTATCAGCTCCCCCACCTACAAACTGGCACGTTTTCTGGCTGATATACTGCGACATTTCACTGGAAAAACCACCTCTGCGGTACTAAATTCTACTCACCTGGTATCGACAATCAAAGACATTTCCCTGTCCCCAAACGACCTGCTTGTCAGTTTTGATGTGGTGTCCTTGTTCACCAAAGTCCCGGTACCTGACACCATCGCTATCATTGAAGACCTGGTTCATCAAGGACTGCATACTGATGTACCCCACCTGGTGAGACATTGCTTAACCAACACATACTTCACCTGGAATGGAACTTTCTACAAACAAACTGAGGGCACCCCAATGGGCTCCCCCCTATCTCCGGTTGTAGCCAACGTATTCATGGAAAAATTTGAAACTGACGCCATCCAGACTGCCACTCTACGCCCGACCTTATGGAAGAGGTACGTTGATGACACCTTTGTCATCTGGCCACATGGCCAGCCTGCTCTAGACCAATTCCGCGACCACATCAATTCAATACACCCAGCCATCAGATTTACCATGGAGGTTGAAAAAGATGGCAAACTACCCTTTCTGGATGTCTTAATTAAAAGGAGACATGATGGTTCAATGAGCCACTCTGTCTACAGGAAAGCTACCCATACAGATGCTTACTTGAAACCGGATTCCCACCACCATCCATCCCAGAAGAACTGCCTCATCAAGACTCTATACCATAGAGCCCAATGCATTTCCGACCAGGAACACATTACCAGTGAACTCAAGCACGTACACCAGGCTCTCAGGGCTAATGGCTACTCCGACTACACAATCCGCAAAGCCATCACTCCAGTCATGAAGAAGGATCCTCTTGTGGAGCCACTCAAAACCATCACCTTACCCTACATTGCAGGGGTCACTAAAAAGATCTCCAAAATCCTGAATAAACACAAGATCCAGGTCCGATTCAACACAGTACACAAAATCCGTGATTTAGTTCCATCTGTAAAAGATGCTCTTCCAGACATACAGTACCCGGGCGTTTACAAACTAAAGTGCCTCTGTGGTAGTAGCTACATTGGAGAAACCAAAAGACATATCTCGGACCGCATCCGCGAACATAAAGCAGACTTGAAACACGGTAAGACGAACTCCTCTGCCGTGGCAGATCACTGTTACAATTCAGTGGGCTCACATGACATTGACTTCTCCAAGACGGAGGTTCTTTGCAAACCAACTGGCTACCATGAGAGATTCGTTCATGAGGCCATTCACATATACAAGCACAAAGACAATTTCAACCGAGAAGATGGATTCAGGCTTAGTAACCACTGGAAAGATGTGTTAAATCATTTCTGTTCTTAATTAATTGTAATTTTACGATGACCTTCAGACCGCAGCTCTTTCGCCAGCATTGCCTCTTAATACCTCTCACATCACGGTTAATGGTATGGTTTACAACATGGAGTATACTAGGGCTTCGCAGCTGTCTCTCTCCCCCTCCTCTGTTCTGACCATGGACGAACTCGTCCGTCTGAACGGGGCCCGTAGCTATCCGTGGTACGGAAATTTGAGGGTAAGAATCCACCCATTTTTTCGCCATATAGCATTGTGATATATAACGACTTATGGTTGGTAGCTTAGCTGATTGGAGAATATAGAGTTTATTGATAACATGAAGGTAATTTATATTTTAGTTTTTATTGGTTCACTATATAGTACTGTGAATAGCTCAATGCTAAATTCGCCTAGTTATTTCAATGCTAAATTCTCCTGTTTTGATTTGTACTAAGTGCCTCGGTGAATGTGTATACTCTGACTTCAACGTAACTATTTCTGTAGCAGCTACAAGCGAATGCCTTAATTTAGCTATTTCAATGCTAAATTCTATGCTAATTCCTTTTAACAATGGGTGCCTCTGCGGAGGTGTATGCTTTAACTTTTAACATAGCTATTTCTGTGACCAGTCACAAGCTAATCATTCAGCCTTTTCAATGCTAAATTTTATGCTAATTCCTTCGTCAAGGCTCTTTGTTCCTCTCACACAGCTTAAAAGCCGTGATCTGAACGTGGCTCTCTCACTCCAGCGCTGTCCTACCAGACAGTCTCGCTCCCTTCACCTGATGAAGGCCGCTTGTGTTGTGGCCGAAACGTCGTGAGAATATTATTGTGTTATTTTATTTTATCAATTTATTATTTTATTCTCATTCTACGTGACTTTACCGAAAGAACCAAAGAAGAAGAACTATACATACCCTACTACCATGCAATAAACCGATGTGAAAAAAATAAATATAAACTACATCAATATAATCAATGTACTCAATATACTCTCCAATAATCTGAGCTGTTAACATTAAGTAACTGGGTATACACTACACTATATAATGACTACCGTGTAGTAAACTGATAAAAAACTAAAATATAAACTACATCAATATAATCAATATACTCAATATACTCTCCAATAAGCTGAGGTTACATATCAGCAGAGGAATTTAGTATATTGACGCTAAGCAACTGCAACTACCCTACTACTAACAAAAAGTCATTATACATTACAATTTTACGTCACAAAAAATATATGCCTCCAACTAAACTTTTTTCTACATCACACGACTATACCCATCATATTTAGTCAGTATAGTCGTGTGATGTAGAAAATGGCATGTCATGTTCAAGTGATGAGCTCAATTCATGTCACTTTCAAGTGATGAGTACACTGCATGTCCCGTCCAAGTGATGAGCTCACTGCATAACACATTCAAGTGGCGAGCTCACTGCATGTCTTATTCACGTAACGAGCACACTGCATATCATTAAAGTGGCGAGCTCACTGCATGTCACATTCAAGTGGCGAGCTCACTGCATGTCACATTCAAGTGATGAGCGCACTGCATGTCACTTTCAAGTGGTGAGCTCATTGCATGTCACTTTCAAGTGATGAGCTCACTGCATGTCACATTCAAGTGTTGAGCTCACTGCATGTCACATTCAAGTGATGAGCTCACTGCATGTCCCATTCATTCATGTGATGAGCTCCCTGCATGTCACATTCAAGTGATGAGCGCACTGCATGACGTTCAAGTGGTCAGTGCACTACATGTCACATTCAAGTGTTGAGCTCACTGCAAGTCACATTCAAGTGGTGAGCTCACTGCATGTCACATTCAAGTGGCGAACTCACTGCATGTCACATTCAAATGATGAGCGCACTGCATGTCACATTCAAGTGGTCAGTGCACTACATGTTACATTCAAGTGTTGAGCTCATTGCGTGTCACATTCAAGTGATGAGCTCACTGCATGTCCCATTCATTCATGTGATGAGCTCCCTGCATGTCAGATTCAAGTGATGAGCTCACTGCATGTCACACTCAAGTGATGAGCGCACTGCATCTCACATTCAAGTGATAAGCTCACTGCTCGTCACATTCAAGTGATGAGCTCCTCCTCCTGCACGTAGCGTGGCAACCCATGGCACCTGTTGAGTCTGGGTTCCTGCGAGGAGGTGGGAGGTGGAGGAGGTTGAGGTGGAACTGGTGGTGGAGGAGGTGGACCCCTGACAAGGCCATTTTACCCCACCCTACCTGGCCATTATAACCCCACTCTCACTGGCCATTATAACCCCACCCTACCTGGCCATTATGAACCCACCCTACCAGCCTATTATAAACCCCAGTGACACGACAAATATGGACCCAGAACCCACACATCACTGACAACTATCACGATTGGTAATACCCCTAGACAACAAAGCCGAGTCTAATTAGCGTAATTGCATAAATTGACATAATTACCTAATTTTGTAAAATTACACCTTTTGCATTTTTCATTTCATTTTTATTATTTTTCAAGACAATATATACAACAATCCTGACCCTGATGCCTGTTGTATATTTGGAGTTCGCATGTTTCTCTCACTCTCCCCTTCGTTGTGAATTTTTGCCCGGCTCCTGTTTGTCACTCCACATTTATAGTTGCTGATATAAATTGACACGTAAAATGCCACTTAATTGGGCAATCATATGTGGCCAGGTTACGTCTGAAAAAGAGATATATCTTATGGGCCTTACCTGGTAAAATAAACAAATAAGCAGGTGGCTAGGTGAGTGATTGAATGAGAGAGTGGCTGAGTGATTGAGTGGTTGAGGGAGTGAGTGGCTGAGTTAGTGAGTGGCTGAGTGAGAGGCTGAATGAGTGAGTGGTTGAGTGAGTGGGTAGCAGAGTGACTAAGCAGCTGAGTGAGTGGCTGGGTGAGTGAGTTGTTGATTGAAAGCTTGAGTACGTGAGTGGTTGAGTGAGTGGCTGAGTGGGTGGCTGAGTGAGTGAGACACGGGAAGCAAGAGGGAGACAGGGGGAGATAGAAGAGTGAGACACGGGGAGAGAAAGGAGACACGGGGAGAGAGAGGAGGGAGACAGGAGGAGGTTGGAGAGGGAAAAGCGGGGAGAGAGAAGAGACACGGAGAAAGATAGGAGGGAAACGCGGGGAGGGAGAGGAGAGAGACACGGGGAGAGAGAGGAGGGAGACCCTGGGAAAAAAAGAAAGGAGGAGACACGCGGAGGAGGTGAGAGGTAGGAGGAGAGTGCGTGGAGGTGAGAGGGGAGAGATAGGAGGAGAGTGCGTAGAGGAGGCGAGGGCTCCTATAATGATGACTTCAAGGCATGCTGGTGGACAAGTTCATGTGACCCACATAGCACAGGGAGCCATCGCTGTTGGAACCGCCTGGGCAGGGAACGTGGCCTCCAACCCACCACCTGCACCAGCCTCACCACCACAAACCAACAACCACAACTAGAACTACAAATTCAACCACAAATGTAACCACAAATGTAACCACAGCCACAACCATACCCAACAACCATAACCACTATAACCACAACTATAACCAAAACCAACTACAATTATAACCACACCCACAACAATAACCACAATTATAGCCATATCTATAACCACAACTCTAAGCACTAAAACCAGACACAACTAAAACCACAACCATGATATAACCACTACAACTATAACCGCATTTCCGGTTATCACAGGTGGCAACATATGGTGCGAAAGAAGTTCAACACACATACAACAACAAAAGACAAAGATTTATTCTATAGCCTATAACAGACTGTTGGGGCAAGTTCTGTTAGCGAGTACCTATGGAGACCCGCAGTGTGGAACACAAGCAGGTGGGTGGCCAGCACTACACCCGACCGTCTTTGTCTCCCGAGTGGCGATGTTTATTACACACCACAACAGGTACTCATTTCAGGCAGAGTCGACGTAGGGGAAGCCCTGGACTGGTTCAAATGATCGTCACTGGTGTTGGCCGTGAGCGGGAATCGAACTTTCTCGGGTCCGTGGCGTGGCGTTCAACCGCTACTCTACTGCTCCCTACACATACAACAACCATGAAAGACAACATAACCACCTTCACCACAACTATAACCACAAAAATATAACATAACCATCACAACTTGTACCACAATCACAATTATAACCACAACCCCAAGTATAACAACAACAATAACATAAACACAACTGTAACTATAACCATGAAAACCCCAACCTCCACGTACACAACTATAGCCACAAAAAATATACCCCCCACAACCGCAATTATTACCACAACCAAAAGCACCATAACAACCAACATAACCACCTACACCACAACTAAAACCTGAACCACCACTACAACCAGCGATACAACCACAACTATAACCACTGCCACCACATTCAAAACCACCACAACCAACATCACCTCAACCACCACAACCATAACAAGCAACATAACCACAACAACCACATTGATGCTGATACTCTAACACCACCTACACAACCACTTTATCAAGGCTCTATGTATCCGTGTGTCCATGTGTCTCCGTGTCTCCACATGTCCCTGTGGGTGGGTGAATAGATGGGTTAGTGGGTGAGTTGGTGAGTGGGCAAGTGAGTGGGTGGGTGTGTGGGCGATGGAATCGAACCTGCACCTCTGCAGTGCAAGTCCAGTGAGCTAACGACCCGCATGTGGTGGGGTAAAGTGTGGGTACGCCCACCTTGCTCCAAAACGTGGAGATCAGCGTGGAAGAGTAGACCAAATACCCTAATTAGCGGCGTCTAGTGGAGGCCTCCTCCGCCAGCACGCGATTCGCCTCCTTCACAATAAACCCTTCCTTGCAAAGATAAAAAAGTATATTTGACTGATCCCATCAGCCTCTCATCAGCAGCAATGGCTCAACTCGAGCGCCACTCTGGACCGCTTTCCACCTTCAGTGCCTCAGCAGCAGAGCCGGGCTCTGCTTGAACCGATGCCGTGAGCCCAGCAGCTGTTTAGAAGCCTACGGCTGTGGGCCGCCTTTGTCTCTCCTCCACCACTGCTGAGGTGTCCACATCATGCGAGGTTCTCACCTTCAGGCTGAGTCGACCCAGAGGAGGCCCAGGCAGCGAACCGCTTCAGAAGTTGGCGCCACGTTCACCGGCGGAAGCGGAAGTAGAGAGAGCAGCAGAAGCATCGCGTGTGGGGAGCAGCTGAGGTGTGGATCAGAACTGTGTATTAGTGGTGGTGTGGTAGTAGTGGTGGTGGTGTTCGTGGTGGTGGGGTTGTTAGTGGTAGTGGGGTTGTTATTGGTGGTGGGGTTGTTATTGGTGGTGGGGTTGTTATTGGTGGTGGCGTTGTTAGTGGTGGGGTTGTTGTTAGGAGTGCTCTGTTAAGGCTAAATACGCGGGAGCTTTGTCTTTGGCGGTGTGAGTGGGGGAGGGGGCGTAGAGGGGGGGGAAGGTGCTGGGGGGGAGGGGCTCACAGGATATTGCGTCACTGAGGGCGTGATCACCGAGCCCCGCCCCCACTTGTTTCTGCCGATCTTTTTTCTCACATGTGGCGGTAGAGAAGCACCGAGACGACAGAAGCAGCGACTCTCTGGAGGAAGTGAGGAACTGTAGGTGAGTGGTGATGTGAGTGGTGAGGACGTGTGTGTCTGTGTAGTGTACTGGCAGGAGGAGTGGTGGCGTTAGTGGTGTTACTGATAGTGGTGGTGGTATGTTGTGAGTGAGTCGTGACGATGTGAGTTCATGTCAGAATCAGAATAATTATACTGGAGTCAGATGAGCTATACAGCTCTTTCTCACAGATGTCCAGTGTTGTGGGTGAGTGGTAAAGATGTAACCTCGCGTTGATGTGAGTTTCTTATTAATGATGTGGGTCCGTGTTAATGATGTGGGTTTGTGATTTAAAGCTTTCGTGACTGCAGTAATTCATATTCTTAGTTCTTTCGGTAAAGTCACGTTGAAGGGAAACAATAAAATAATAAAATATATATATAACAATAAAATTCTCACGACGTTTCGACCATAACACAAACGGTCGTCATCAGGTGTGTCTGTTTGCATAAATGTATTTATTTTTAAACGGTGTATTTATTTATTTATAAAAAACGTTAGCACCACGCGCAGCGATTTAGCAGTTTATTTAAAAGTACGAGTCCATCTATGTTCTGAAAAGAGGAGGGGGGAGACGAAACAATCATTGTATGCCGTCTGAAAGCCACTGTAAGCGTGAACAATCAATTAAAACCTGAAATGGTTTATCAAATCTTTCCAATGATTGCTAAGCCAGAATCCATATTCTCGGTTGAAATTGTCTCTGTGCTTGTATATGTGGATAGCCTCATGAACGAATTTCTCATGGTAGCCAGATGGCTTACAAAGAACCTCTGTCTTGGAAAAGTCAATGTCATGTGAGCCTACTGAATTATAACAATAATCTGCCACGGCCGAGGTGTTGGTCCTACCGTGTTTAAGGTCTCCTTTGTGTTCACGAATGCGGTCCGAGACATGGCGTTTGGTTTCTCCAATGTAACTACTACCACAGAGGCAACTTAGTTTGTAGATACCAGGGTATTGTATGCCCGGAATCACATCTTTTACAGACGGAACCAGATCACGGATTTTATGTAATGTGTTGAAACGGACCTGGATCTTGTGTTTATTCAAGATTTTGGAGATCTTTTTTGTGATCCCCGCAATGTAGGGTAAAGTGATGGTTTTGAAAGGCTCCTCAAGAGGGTACTTCTTCATGGTTTGAGTGATAGCTTTGCGGATTGTATAGTCGGAGTAACCATTAGCCTTAAGAGCTTGGTGTACGTGCTTGAGTTCACTGCCTATGTGTTCCTGGTCGGATATGCATTGGGCTCTATGATACAGAGTCTTGATGAGAGAATTCTTCTGTGATGGATGGTGATGGGAATCCGGTTTCAGATAAGCATCCGTATGGGTAGCTTTCCTGTAGACAGAGTGGCTCATTGAACCATCAGGTCTCTTTTTAATTAGGACATCCAAAAAAGGTAGCTTGCCATCTTTTTCGACTTCCATGGTAAATCTGATGGCTGGGTGTATGGAATTGATGTGGTCGAAGAATTGGTCTAGAGCAGGCCGGCCATGTGGTCAGATGACAAAAGTGTCATCCGCGTACCTCTTCCATAAGGTTGGGCGCAGTGGCAGTCTGGATGGCGTCAGTCTCAAATTTCTCCATGAAAATGTTAGCTATAACCGGAGATAGGGGGGAGCCCATTGGGGTGCCCTCAGTTTGTTTGTAGAAAGTTCCATTCCAAGTGAAGGGCTATCCACATATACAAGCACAGGGACAATTTCACCCGAGAAGATGGATTCTGGCTTAGCATTGGAAAGATTTGATAAACCATTTCAGGTCTTAATTGATTGTTCACGCTTAAAGTGGCTTTCAGACAGCATACATTAAAATTTGTCGTCTCCCCCCTCCTCTTTTCAGAACATAGATGGACTAGTTCTTCTAAATAAACTGCCAAATCGCTGCACGTGGCGCTAACGTTTTTTTTATAAATAAATAAATACACCGTTTGAAAATAAATAAATTCATGCAAACCGACACACCTGATGACGACCGTTTGTGTTATGGTCGAAACGTCGTGAAAATTTTTATTGTTTTATATATATTTTATTATTTCATTGTTTCCCTTCAACGTGACTTTACCGAAAGAACTAAGAAGATGTGGGTTTGTGTTGATGATGTTGGTTCACGGTGAGGATGAGTCTGTGATGTGACGTGACTCGTGTTGTGACGTGGGAAGCAGTGCCGACGTGCACCCTCTACCCTGTGTGATCCTCGCCTTCGTCTCCCGCTCTCCACACAGAGACCCGGACCGTGCGAGAGACGCCGCGAATTATGTGCACTCTGCACTGTTCGGACCGTGTACCAGTCGGAGCGCGGGCGGTGTTGTTGCAGTGAATGCCACGCTGCCCTCCAAGTTCGACTCCCGCTCACGGCCACCAACACTGCTGACGATTACCTCAACCACTCCTGGGCCTCCCCTTGTAGCCATAACGAGCAGCACCTACGAAGACCGGCACGGCACACGACACCAGTGTTGGTGGCCGTGAGCAGGAATCGAACCCCGGGTCGCTAGGTTCATAGCACAGCGCGCTAATCACTACACTACCGCACACACACACAGACACACACAAACACACAGATACACACACAGATACACAGACATACACACAAACACTCAGACACACACACAGACATACAGACACACACAGATGAGACACAACACACATCCGCCCTCGGGCCGTGACGTCACACCCGCTTCCACCCAGTCTGCCGCTAGAGCCACGCTGCAAGCTGCCTGCTGAGGAGCGCCTCTCTGCACGAAGCCTCCTGGAGCCTCTCTCGTAGCAGTCACCATGGAGGCTCACGGGCTGCGCAGTACTTCACGCACCCTCGTGACGCTGCTCGTGGCGAGCTCCGCGTTCCTCGCGTCTGTGCCCACGGAGGAGAAGAATTTCTCCCCTAACTAGCTGGTTAAGCCGAGGGGAGCCTGGGAGGTCCAACCGCCACAGGCCGGACAGCCTCTACCTCTCACCAAAGCGACCGTGGCCGTCCACATCAGCAACCGCCTCACAGGTCACGAAGCCGAGAGGGTGCCTCGAGTCGCTTCCTCTCCCAGCCATGGCATGGAGGTTCCCCAAGGAGGAGGAGAAGACGACGACCCAGCTCCTTCAGGGTGGACGACCTTCATGGAGATGCTGCACAGCGGGCCGGTGGCCATCGCCTACGAGGTGGCGAGCGCGGGGATCACCCTCCTCAGCCTCGGAGTGGCGGCTGAAGAATGCAGTGGTGAGTGCCGACTTCACGCTCACACAGGCCATCAGCGTGGCACCGTGACATACACCACATGCAGAGACACCACACGCAGAGATGCATCACGCGTACAGATCACTCGCGCAGATATAAGAATCTCACTCGCATACACCACACACACAAGTATATATCACATCCACGCACACATCCTAGACAAAGTCGCATATGTCATTTGGAACAAGCAAACACCTTGCTCAATTAAGTATACTTAAAAATTATCCACTGCAACTTTAAGGGTGTTTTTTGTTACTGGCAGCGTGGCATTTGGGACATGTGCTGGACTCCTTGTGCGGCGTTGGTGAGTTGCGCTGGTGCGGACAGAACAATGTCCCCTAGCCAGTAGAGTCAGAACAATAATATTTTTTAATGGTTGAGGAATCCGATGAGCTATAAAGCTCTTTTTCACAGATGTCCGGTAGGGGCTGGTAAGAACGTTACAACAACAAATACTACAAAAACATGTAATAGTGCAAAGTACAAGAAAGGTTAACAAATCACCCAAACACAAACAAATAAAACTAAACCAGCCCCATCATACTCTTTGGTTCTTTCGGTAAAGTCACGTAGGTATAAAATAAAGTAAATCACGATGTTTCGGGTGCAACACAAGCGTCCATCATCGGGTGGGGAAAGCATGGTCTGCTGCTGAGGCAGACTGATTTATTTGATTTTATACCTACGTGACTTTGCCGAAAGAACCAAAGAGTATGGATTCCTGCAGTCACGAAAGCTTCAAATCAAGAACACCCCCATCATACCAGTCAAAGCCCACTGAGGTACTAACTTATTTTTCAGATGGAACCTGGTCACAAATGAAAGCTCAACCTCGTTGTAAACCGCGCATGCACGTGAGCGCAAACCGCTACTGTAGGCGATTGCGCAGGTACGCGAGCGCTGGGCACCACCAAAAATAGTCGTGTAGGCACGCGCGTGCTGAACAATACTGTAAACGATCGTACAGGTACGGACACCAAGCACGCTCTACTCCTTTATTCGCCGCAAACAGCCGCGTGTGCGTGCGAACACAAAACACTCTCCACCCTCCTCTTCACCCTCCAAAGGAGCACAAGAAACAGTTTATTCCCCTACCAGTTATTTTATTTACCGCAAGCAACCCGTTAAGCTACGCGTAATTGTGTGGGTCAGTGGATGTCAGCCTATTCCCCTTGAGATCCTAGACTGTATTTCCTCTGCCTATCGCTCTGCTTTCTACCCTCGATCAAATAGCCCAAACTTACCTCTCTCTCTTACTCACGTGTACTTCCACTCTGCTGCGCTGGAAGCTGTAGAAAAGCGATCAGTAGAGGGTTGAGCCTGGCTGCGCTGAAGTGCATCACGCGGACGTCTCGAACGGCTAACTCCCCTCCTGCGTGGACCGCGATGATCTTGAAGAACTGCCTTGCTACCTGAATCCCCCTCCCTTTATCCCACCTACAACAAAGGAATTTCGCCGTTTCGCTCCCTTGGCCTCCCGTCCAATCAGGGGCTCGGATTTTCCCACCCTTCGATACCCGGATCCCAACTCGGGTGATGTCGCCGCAGTGATCTCTCCGACATCCGCTCTCTGTTCTCCCGCTACCAGTCCACTGACCCGTGCTTGTGTGTGTGTGGTTCCACTCGCGGTGGCTCGATGGCCCTTGCCGTGACCATGCAACTTTAATATTAGGTCCCGGCGCCGCAGTGCATGTCAGCTACAGAGGGAAGATCGCCCAATTTCCCGGCCGCAGGAAACCATGAAGATCGATCCCATTAGGGACTTCTGGAAAAAAAACCTATCGGCCGGGTGACCTCCCCTCCTGGCTCTACGTGGGGCGTGTGTGCGTTCGTGCGGGGGGAGGGGGGGTGGCGAGGGTGCACCGCGTTGGCGTCGGCATCCCCCGGTGGCGGCTTCACGGCGGTGGGCACGGCCTCGGCAGAGCGGCTCTGCTGCGGCGGCCTCACGACTGTGCAGTGGGCAAAACGCGGACGTCTGAGAAGGCACCAGCCCCGGGAGAGTGGCGGGAAATCCGAGGCATCGGTGACGGCGTCGCGGCGGTGGGCACGGCTCCGCTGGAGCGGCTCCGCTGCGGCGGCACCACAGATGACGGTTCCCCAAGATGGAGAATACCCGTCTCCCTCAAGGTGGACGACCTTGATAAAGATGCTGCACAGTGGGCCGGTGGCCATCACTTACGACGTGGAGAGCGCGGGGATCACCATTACCAGCCTAAGAGTCTGGCTGAAGAATCCACTAATAAGAGAGAGAGTATGCTGGCGTCACTGTAACATAGAACATCAGCAGGACACCACAACAGAGACACCACACCCAGAGAGGCATCATGGATATAGATCACTCAGGCAAATGTCATAATCTCACATGCATAGATGACACAAATCAGAATCAGAATATTTATACTGGAAGAATCCGATGAGCTATTAAGCTATTTTTCACAGATGTACAGGAGAGGCAGGTTAGAACGTTACAACAACAAACAATAAAAAATCACACTCACATCCTCGACAAAGTCGCACACATTTATTACAAGCACACATTGTTCATGTTGGTGGATTACAAATAGTTGTCCGATATTTGCCACTGAAAGGCAGGTACAACACTCGTGCTCAATCAATGGTGGTGGTGTGGCAGATGGCAAGTGAAAAAAACATATTTGAGTGGAGTGACCAACAGGGGAAGAAGGAGACTGCAATCTCTTGCCTCTCATAATGATTTTGTTTCCGGTTTTAAACAGAAGTCATCGCAGCGCAGACGAGTTTACCGAAGCCGCTACATGAGAGGATCCATGTGTAAATTGGCTCGGAGCAAGTGCCACCCCATGAAAATCAAGAGGACCCATAGATCCCTAAAGACTCAACTGGATGGCTGCTCCATGATGAATAGCTCACCAACACTTACCAGCGCACCCACCAACAGCACCACTCCTACCAACACCACCACTCCTACCAACACCACCATTCCTACCAACACCACCATGACAAACCCCACCCCGAAAAACTAACACCATCACACTTTTAAATACCAACACCTCTACCAATACTATCCTGACTAACACCACCACCCCTTCCACCCCTACAAACCCTACCAACAGCATTTTCTCCACCTTCACTACCACCCGGACCAACACCATCATCCCAGCTGAGTGTGAGTGGTGTCACCTCATGATAATGGCCCGCATCAATGCCTGCCGCACTAAAATAAGCTCAATTACCCCTACCAGCTCAATCACCAACTCCACCGCTCCTACCAACTCCGCCACTTTGACCAATCCCACGTTTACCAACATTACCTCCTCTACCCTCACTACCACCCCTACCCACATCACCCCAGCTGAGCATGTGTCCAGCCTCATGATCATGAGGGAAAAGAGATCACTCTTCATGGCTGGATGAATGCCTGCTCCACCACTCCTACCAACTCCACCACCTCTACCAACCACACACCTACTAACACTACCTCCTCTACTAACCCAACCCTGACCACCATCACTTCCTCTACCCTCACCACCACTCCTTCCCACATCATCACCCCAGCTGAGCGTGAGTCCCGCCTCGTGATCATGAGGGCAAAGAGACCACTCTTCATGGCCCGGATCAATGCCTGCTCCACCACTCCTACCAACTCCACCACCTTTAGAATCCGCACACCTACCAACACCACCACACCTCCCAACACCGCTACCCTTACCAAACGCAACTACTCCGACGAACACCACCACTCCTACCAAAACCAACCCTACCAACGCCAACCCTACCAACACCAACCATACCAACACCATTATTCCTACCAACACCACTCCCCCTACCAACACCAACCCTACCAACACCAATCCTACCAACACAATGACTCCTACCAACACGACCACCCCAACCGACACCATCACTCTTTCCAACAACAGCCCTATCAACGCTACCTATCCTACAATTGCCAACTCTATAAACACCTTTACCTCTACCAACACCACCACCACCCCAAATAAGAAATAATACAAAATAAATAACATTCCAACATCGCTGCACCCTTTCCATGTTCCCTCCTTTGTTTACGCGTCATCCATTAAAATAAGTTATTGTTATTTTTTAAGAATAATAGTTACTAAGAATATTGTTTTGTATTAAGTGAAGTCATAATATTGTTCGAAAAGCTGGTTAATGTAGATCCTTTGTCAGTCATTTCTAGATGATTGCCTCGCCTTGCCTACATTCACCTTGGTGACTCAATCACATGCTCAAGGACACGAGTGATATTTTCGGCTAACAGAAGGTGTGAACCTACCTTTACCACCAGCAGTTGGATGGACTGGTGAAGTTGTCTAAACAGAACCATTTATATGCCCGATGTTGATTGCTTCCAATGTGTATGCTTGTGACTGACAGATCTGTGGTGAGCAGAAGTGTAAAGGTTAGCGTGCTGCGCTACGAACCCGGCGACCCGAGTTCAATTTCCACTCATGGCCAACACCAGTGATGATTATCTAAATCGTTACTAGGCCTCCCCTAGGTCGACTCAGTCTCAAATTAGTGCCTGGTGCTCATTTAGCTTAGGCTACCTCACATGCCATGTCAGCCTTCATAAGGCGCTCGCTAACAGCGCTTGCCACAACAGTCTTAAGTCTTTACGGAGGATCTTTGTCTTTGACTGACACATCTGTGGGCTAGAGTGTAGCTTGATTTAGTGTTCATGTGAGGGATGTGCTTTGCCTGCCGCCGCCACTGCGTCTCCGCTCATGTGTGTTTAGCCGTGTCAGTGACGCGCCACGATGTCACTGCTGCTGCTGCTGTCACTGCCACGACCCAGTCGGTGTAGGGTGCTCTGGGACGAACTAAAAAAGTGGCACGAGGATTATTGCTCCTACTTCAGCAGATCAAGAATGGTTCTCATGGAGTCATCAAAATGCACCTGAAACCACTGCTGAGCATCTCAATCACATATGTGAAATGTCACCAGTGGTGTCCGTTGCCCCTGCTGTGAGTGGCGGAGATGTCCGTGAATGGTGATGTCCCTGAGTGGCGGTGGAGTCTTTGTACAATGCGGCTACTGTATTCGTGATGAAATAACCTGAGACGAGCATGCTTGGTGGAGCTCAACAGAAGGTGGTGAGGCAGAGGTGTGAACTGAAAGTTCGAGCTTAAGGCGTGAGCTCAAGGTGTAAGGTCGAGGTATAAGCTGATGTGAGCTGGAGATGCGATCTGGAGGGGAGCACGCGGTGTCCCCATGCTCACAAGCGTCGTGTTGCGGGAGGTGGCCCGAACTAAACTATTTTTATTTACCAAGTAAGGCCCACTGGTCCATGTAGCTCTTTTTCAGACGCGACCTGGTCACAAGGGAGCAGCGGCACTCTGTGCTGTCTTCGCGGAGGGGGTCCAAGGGGCGTTGGGGGGGGCTCTGGGGTGCGGTCACCGCATCGCGCCGCTTTTAGATGCGCTTCTGCGGCCATCTGGACCGCTCTTCCTTCCGATATTTGGAAGCCATTGGAGCTCTGCACTTTTAAATGTCTTTGACAACTCATTTTCTTAGAACCGCTTTTTGTGCTTAGTTTGTTGTCCTTCCCCAGCACCTTCGATTAGCGCGGTTGGCTACGTACGGTGCGATAGAAGTTCAACATACATACATATTCTATGTTAGTGCTGTATTTTGTGCATTGGTGTTGCAGCCAGCCAGAAACCGGCGCGACCAACAATATCCCCAAGCTCTGTGGTCCTACATTGGGATTATTTGTCGATACCGCGTTGGCAGTGGTGCACAAATAACACAAATCACTGAACTCATTCGTTAATACAACGGCTGCCTTAAGAGGAAAATATATCATGGGCGATGTTTCAGGCAATGGGCCCCACTGCATGACATATGTTTGCCCAGCTCCATTCAAGAGCGAGTATACATGTGAGGGGAGAGAACCAACGCGTGTGAGGGGGAAACATTCAATCTCCGAGAGCTGGAAATGTCTCCGCTTGCTGCGCTGCCCAGACCCTGGCTAGGCCAGGAGATGGCGACCTCAGCGACCACGGGTAGGAGTTTCACCAAATTTGTGTGGCGATCCACATGTGCACGCACACGTGCACGCACACACACATAGACTTACACACTCACACACACAGACTCACTCACAGACTCACTCAACAACAACCGCCATTCGCCACTAAGTAGGGCGGCGACGTCACCACGACGCTTGTGCCAGGCCATGTGCACCTTGAGGCCACGTGAAGTGTCGAACGCCCGCTGGCAGGAGGTCACGGGGCAGACCCAGGTGCCACGGGTCGACTGAGATGACTGGCTGATGCACCACCTGTGCCCCCTACTGTGCCAACCTGCTGTGCCTTAGTCACCCGGCGCTCCGCTCGTTGTTGTGAGCGTCACTCCTCCGCCCTCCGTTGTTGGAGGGCGACTGCCTCCAACTGCCCAGTAGCGTTCTTCACGAGCCTCCTCCACAGAGGCCGATCTTGACAGCGCTGGTACCAGTCATCGGCAAGTCCACTCAGCTCCACGTCCTCCTGTACCACATCACTCCATCTCTTCTCTAGCCCATGCCGCGCCCGTTTAGCCCCCTCGATCCGACCGAACAAAAGCTGTTTCGGCATGCGGTGGCTGGGCATGCGGGCTACATGACCCAGCCAACACAGCCTTGCCTGCCAGAGGAGCTCACCGATGGGACCTTGCCCAGCTCTTTTGAGGATTTATGAGCTCCTCACACAATCCAGCCTGGTTAAACCCAGGATGGATCGTAGGCAGGCCAGCTTAAATGTTTCCAACCTGCGAAGATGCTCCATTAGGGGGGTCCACGTTTCGCAAGTGTAGAGAAGGAAGGGAATGACCGTGGCCGAGAAGACCCGAAGCTTAATGCGAAGTGACAGACCAGGTAGCTTCCACACAGCGTTACGCAACCGATAAAAAGATATTGCCGCTCACACACTCACTCACACACTCACACAGACACACACACAGACTGACACAAAGATCCCCCGTATATCCTGAACAGACTTTTGGGGCAAGTGCTGTTAGCGAGCAGCTATGCATGGCACACGAGGGGGTGGGCAGCCAGCACCACGCCCGGCCGCCTTTTTCTCCATAGTGGCGATGTTTACACACAGCACCGCGCTAACCGCTGCACCACCGCTCCCCCGCTGTTACAGTACAGCACTGTCCCCAGGTAAGATGGCCGCCCGCCTCCACGTGACTCGGCGCGCGCACTCGGCACGTGGTGTCATCACCACGTGGTGTCACCGAAAGCGCGGTCTCGCGCCATCCCTGCTCACGGAGTCGCTGCCGCATTGGTCTCTGGGCCTCTCGTGTCCAGCGTCTGTCGGTCTCTTGTGACTATGTGTGCGAGTCGCTGGCTATCTGTAAGGGTCTCTTCTGGGTCTTTGTGCGAGTCTCTGGGTCTCTGTGTGAGGGTCTGGGTCTCTGTGTGAGGGTCTCTGGGCCTGGTGCAAGGAACAAGAAAATGGAGCCTGCCAATGTCCCCCTCTCCTCCACGTGGCGTGGCAATGCAGCCGCTCCCCGCTCGTGTGGGCCAGTGCAGTTGCACCGCCTGCACACGCGGTAGTAGACGCGGTAGCCACTGGTGGTGTACCGCGTGCTCATAATTTTCTGTACTGTATCGTCATTTCCTGAACAGGAACATAAAGGTAATTGTCTATAGCACACAATACAGGTTTATAGCACATAATACAGTTTTTTTGGTACAATTTTACGTGATCTAACCAAAAAAACGTGTATTATGGATAATATTTTTCGCGAAAGCCTGCGTGTTAAACAGTTTATAGCACAGCCTGCGTGTTAAACTGTTTAGTCATGCGCTTGTGTTTTAGTGTTGCCCTTGCTCCCAACACTCCGATTAGCACAGTTGGCTACGTTGAAAGAAGTTTAACACGCTACAAGTTATTTTACTTTCTACATCCGTTAATGGAGCAGATCGCGGCAAAAATAACAACTAAAGTCTCGAGTAAGGCAATGTGTTATATTCTGTTTTGTCCATGATGACAGTGGCATTGCCCTTGTCGGCTGAGAGGACGACAATATCATCCCTCTTTTTTAATTGAGAACTACTCAACGATGGCAGCTATACAAAAATAAAAAGAGATCCCACCAACAGCCTGGTCACCAAAACGAACAAAATGATCTCTGATTCAACAGCATTAATTGATGAGATCAAACAGTTCTCGTTGAAACCCTCTGCTGCCTGACCACCAAGATTATATGGCCTTCCAAAGATACACAAAGAAGATACACCCCTTCGTCCCATCGTCTCTACTATCATCTCCCCCACCTACAAACTGGCACGTTTTCTTGCTGATATACTGCGACCTTTCACTGGAAAAAACACCTCTGCGGTATTAGATTCTACTCACCTGGTATCGACAATCAAAGGCATTTCCCTGTCCCCAGACGACCTGCTTGTCAGTTTTGATGTGGTGTCCTTGTTCACCAAAGTCCCGGTACCTCACACCATCGCTATCATTGAAGACCTGGTTCATCAAGGACTGCATACTGGTGTACCCCCCTTGGTGAGACATTGCTCAACCAACACATACTTCACCTGGAATGGAACTTTCTACAAGCAAACTGAGGGCACCCCAATGGGCTCCCCCCTATCTCCGGTTGTAGCCAACGTATTCATGGAAAAATTTGAAACTGACCCCATCCAGACTGCCACTCTATGCCCGACCTTATGGAAGAGGTACGTTGATGACACCTTTGTCATCTGGCCACATGGCCAGCCTGCTCTAGACGAATTCCGCGACCACATCAATTCCATACACCCAGCCATCAGATTTACCATGGAGGTCGAAAAAGATGGCAAACTACCCTTTTTGGATGTCTTAATTAAAAGGAGACATGATGGTTCAATGAGCCACTCTGTCTACAGGAAAGCTACCCATACAGATGCTTACTTGAAACCGGATTCCCACCACCATCCATCCCAGAAGAACTCCCTCATCAAGACTCTATACCATAGAGCCCAATGCATTTCCGACCAGGAACACATTACCAGTGAACTCAAGCACGTACACCAGGCTCTCAGGGCTAATGGTTACTCCGACTACACAATCCGCAAAGCCATCACTCCAGTCATGAAGAAGGATCCTCTTGTGGAGCCACTCAAAACCATCACCTTACCCTACATTGCAGGGGTCACTAAAAAGATCTCCAAAATCCTGAATAAACACAAGATCCAGGTCCGATTCAACACAGTACATAAAATCCGTGATCTGGTTCCATCTGTAAAAGATGCTGTTCCAGACATACAGTACCTGGGCGTTTACAAACTAAAGTGCCTCTGTGGTAGTAGCTACATTGGAGAAACCAAACGACATATCTCGGACCGCATCCGCGAACATAAAGCAGACTTGAAACACGGTAGAACGAACTCCTCTGCCGTGGCAGATCACTGTTATAATTCATTGGGCTCACATGACATTGAATTCTCCAAGACGGAGGTTCTTTGCAAACCAACCGGCTACCATGAGAGATTCGTTCATGAGGCCATTCACATATACAAGCACAGAGACAATTTCAACCGAGAAGATGGATTCTGGCTTAATAACCATTGGAAAGATGTTTTAAACCATTTCTGTTCTTAATTAATTGTATTTTACGATGACCTTCAGACCGCAGCTCTTTCGCCAGCATTGACTCTTAATACCTCTCACACCACGGTAAATGGTATGGTTTACAACATGGAGTATAATAGCGCCTCGCAGCTGTCTCTCTCCCCCTCCTCTGTTCCGACCATGGATGAACTCGTCTGTCTGAACGGGGCCCATAGCTATCCGTGTTGCTAAAGTTGAGGGTAAGAATCCACCCATTTTTTCGCCATATAGCATTGTGAAATATAACGACTTATTGTTGGTAGCTTATCTGATTGGAGAATATAGAGTTTATTGATAACATTAAGGTAATTTATATTTTAGTTTTTTATTGGTTCACTATATAGTACTGTGAATAGCTCAGATGTGTAGGCCTTGACTTCAACATAGCCATTTCTGTGACCAGTCACTAGCTAATCACTCAGTTATTTCAATGCTAAATTCGCCTAGTTATTTCAAGGATAAATTATCCTGTTTGATTTGTACTAAGTGCCTCGGTGAATGTGTATGCTCTGACTTTAACATAGCTATTTCTGTGACCAGTTACAAGCTAATCACTCAGCTATTTCAATGCTAAATTCTATGCTAATTCCTTTGTCAAGGGGTGCCTCTGCGGATGTGTATGCTTTAACTTAGCTATTTCAATGCTAAATTCTATGCTAATTCCTTTGTCAAGGGGTGCCTCTGCAGATGTGTATGCTTTAACTTTTAACAAAGCCATTTCTGTGACCAGTCACAAGCTAATCACTCAGCCATTTCAATGCTAAATTATATGCGAATTCCTTTGTCAAGGCGCTTTGTTTCCTCTCACACAGCTTAAAGGTCGTGATCTGAACGTGGCTTTTTCACTCCAGTGCTGTCCTACCAGACAGTCTCGTCCCTTCACCTGATGAAGGCCACTTGTGTTGTGGCCGAAACGTCGTGAGAATATTATTGTGTTATTTTATTTTATAAATTTACTATTTTATTCTCATTCTACGTGACTTTAACGAAAGAACCAAAGAAGATGAATCATTGCAGTCACGAAAGCTTTAAATCGGACTCGTCCTTCTAAATAAACTGCCAAATTGCTGCGCGTGGTGCTAACGTTTTTAATAAATAAATACACCGTTTAAAAATAAATAAATTTATACAAACCGACACACCTGATGACGACCGTTTGTGTTATGGTCGAAACGTCGTGAGAATTTTTATTGTTTTATATATATTTTATTGTTTCCCTTCAACGTGACTTTACCGAAAGAACTAAGAATATGAATTACTGCAGTCACGAAAGCTTTAAATCACAAACCCACATCATTAACACGGACCCACATCATTAATAAGAAACTCACATCAAGACGAGGTTACATCTTTACCACTCACCCACAACACTGGACATCTGTGAGAAAGAGCTGTATAGCTCATCTGACTCCAGTATAAATATTCTGATTCTGACATGAACTCACATCATCACGACTCACTCACAACACCTGATATGGTTTATCAAATTTTTCCAATGCTAAGCCAGAATCCATCTTCTCGGTTGAAATTGTCTCTGTGCTTGTATATGTGGATAGCCCTTCACTTGGAATGGAACTTTCTACAAACAAACTGAGGGGATCCCAATGGGCTCCCCCCTATCTCCGGTTATAGCTAACATTTTCATTGAGAAATTTGAGACTGACGCCATCCAGACTGCCACTCTGCGCCCAACCTTATGGAAGAGGTACGTGGATGACACTTTTGTTATCTGACAACATGGCCGGCCTGCTCTAGACCAATTCTTCGACCACATCAATTCCATACACCCAGCCATCAGATTTACCATGGAAGTCGAAAAAGATGGCAAGCTACCTTTTTTGGATGTCCTAATTAAAAAGAGACCTGATGGTTCAATGAGCCACTCTGTCTACAGGAAAGCTACCCATACGGATGCTTATCTGAAACCGGATTCCCACCACCATCCATCACAGAAGAATTCTCTCATCAAGACTCTGTATCATAGAGCCCAATGCATATCCGACCAGGAACACATAGGCAGTGAACTCAAGCACGTACACCAAGCTCTTAAGGCTAATGGTTACTCCGACTATACAATCCGCAAAGCTATCACTCAAACCATGAAGAAGGACCCTCTTGAGGAGCCTTTCAAAACCATCACTTTACCCTACATTGCGGGGATCACAAAAAAGATCTCCAAAATCTTGAATAAACACAAGATCCAGGTCCGTTTCAACACATTACATAAAATCCGTGATCTGGTTCCGTCTGTAAAAGATGTGATTTCGGACATACAATACCCTGGTATCTACAAACTAAGTTGCCTCTGTGGTAGTAGTTACATTGGAGAAACCAAACGCCATGTCTCGGACCGCATTCGTGAACACAAAGCAGACCTTAAACACGGTAGGACCAACACCTCGGCCGTGGCAGATCATTGTTATAATTCAGTAGGCTCACATGACATTGACTTTTCCAAGACAGAGGTTCTTTGTAAGCCATCTGGCTACCTTGAGAAATTCGTTCATGAGGCTATCCACATATACAAGCACAGAGACAATTTCAACCGAGAAGATGGATTCTGGCTTGGCAATCATTGGAAAGATTTGATAAACCATTTCAGGTCTTAATTGATTGTTCACGCTTACAGTGGCTTTCAGACGGCATACAATATTTTTTTCGTCTCCCCCCTCCTCTTTTCAGAACATAGATGGACTCGTCCTTCTAAATAAACTGCTAAATCGCTGCGCGTGGTGCTAACGTTTTTTATAAATAAATAAATACACCGTTTAAAAATAAATACATTTATGCAAACAGACATACCTGATGACGACCGTTTGTGTTATGGTCGAAACGTCGTGAGAATTTTATTGTTTTATATATATATTATTATTTTATTCTTTCCCTTCAACGTGACTTTACCGAAAGAACTAAGAATATGAATTACTGCAGTCACGAAAGCTTTAAATCACAAACCCACATCATTAACACGGACCCACATCATTAATAAGAAACTCACATCAACGCGAGGTTACATCTTTACCACTCACCCACAACACTGGACATCTGTGAGAAAGAGCTGTATAGCTCATCTGACTCCAGTATAAATATTCTGATTCTGACATGAACTCACATCGTCACGACTCACTCACAACACACCACCACCACTATCAGTAACACCACTAACGCCACCACTCCTCCTGCCAGTACACTACACAGACACACACGTCCTCACCACTCACATCACCACTCACCTACAGTTCCTCACTTCCTCCAGAGAGTCGCTGCTTCTGTCGTCTCGGTGCTTCTCTACCGCCACATGTGAGAAAAAAGATCGGCAGAAGCAAGTGGGGGCGGGGCTCGGTGATCACGCCCTCAGTGACGCAATATCCTGTGAGCCCCTCCCCCCCAGCACCTTCCCCCCCCTCTACGCCCCCTCCCCCACTCACACCGCCAAAGACAAAGCTCCCGCGTATTTAGCCTTAACAGAGCACTACTAACAACAACCCCACCACTAACAACGCCACCACCAATAACAACCCCACCACCAATAACAACCCCACCAACAATAACAACCCCACCACTAATAACAACCCCACCACTAACAACCACACCACCACTAATACACAGTTCTGATCCACTCCTCAGCTGCTCCCCACACGCGATGCTTCTGCTGCTCTCTACTTCCGCTTCCGCCGGTGAACGTGGCGCCAACTTCTGAAGCGGTTCGCTGCCTGGGCCTCCTCTGGGTCGACTCAGCCTGAAGGTGAGAACCTCGCATGGTGTGGACACCTCAGCAGTGGTGGAGGAGAGACAAAGGCGGCCCACAGCCGTAGGCTTCTAAACAGCTGCTGGGCTCACGGCATCGGTTCAAGCAGAGCCCGGCTCTGCTGCTGAGGCACTGAAGGTGGAAAGCGGCCCAGCGTGGCGCTCGAGTTGAGCCATTGCTGCTGATGAGAGGCTGATGGGATCAGTCAAATATACTTTTTCATCTTTGCAAGGAAGGGTTTATTGTGAAGGAGGCGAATCGCGTGCTGGCTGAGGAGGCCTCCACTAGACACCGCTAATTAGGGTATTTGGTCTACTCTTCCACGCTGATCTCCACGTTTTGGAGCAAGGTGGGCGTACCCCCACTTTACCCCACCACATGCAGGTCGTTAGCTCACTGGACTTGCACTGCAGAGGTGCAAGTTCGATTCTATCGCCCACACACCCACCCACTCACTTGCCCACTCACCAACTCACACACTAACCCATCTATCCACCCACCCACAGGGACATGTGGAGACACACGGAGACACATGGACACACGGATACATAGAGCCTTGATAAAGTGGTTGTGTAGGTGGTGTTAGAGTATCAGCATCAATGTGGTTGTTGTGGTTATGTTGCTTGTTATGGTTGTGGTGGTTGAGGTGATGTTGGTTGTGGTGGTTTTGGATGTGGTGGCTGCAGTTATAGTTGTGGTTGTATCGCTGGTTGTAGTGGTTCAGGTTTTAGTTGTGGTGTAGGTGGTTATGTTAGTTGTTATGGTCCTTTTGGTTGTCGCAATAATTGCGGTTGTGGGGGGTATATTTTTTGTGGCTATAGTTGTGTACGTGGAGGTTGGGGTTTTCATGGTTATAGTTACAGTTGTGGTTATGTTATTGGTGTTGTTATACTTGGGGTTGTGGTTATAATAGTGATTGTGGTCAAAGTTGTGATGGTTATGTTATGTTTTGTGGTTATAGTTGTGGTGAAGGTGGTTATGTTGGCTTTCATGGTTGTTGTATGTGTAGGGAGCGGTAGAGTAGCGGTTGAACGCCACGCCACGGACCCGAGGAAGTTCGATTCCCGCTCACGGCCAACACCAGTGACGATCATCTGAACCAGTCCAGGGCTTCCGCTACGTCGACTCTGCCTGAAATTAGTACCTGTTGTGGTGTGTAATAAACATCGCCACTCGGGAGACAAAGACGGTCGGGTGTAGTGCTGGCCACCCACCTGCTTGTGTTCCACACTGCGGGCCTCCATAGGTGCTCGCTAACAGAACTTGCCCCAACAGTCTGTTATAGGCTATAGAATATTTTTTTGTCTTTTGTTGTTGTATGTGTGTTGAACTTCTTTCGAACCATATGTTGCCACCTGTGATAACCGGAGATGCGGTTATAGTTGTAGTGGTTATATTATGGTTGTGGTTATAGTTGTGTCTGGTTTTAGTGCTTAGAGTTGTGGTTATAGATATGGTTATAATTGTGGTTATAGTTGTGGGTGTGGTTATAATTGTAGTTGCTTTTGGTTATAGTTGTGGTTATAGTGGTTATGGTTGTTGGTTATGGTTGTGGCTGTGGTTACATTTGTGGTTACATTTGTGGTTGAATTTGTAGTTCTAGTTGTGGTTGTTGGTTTGTGGTGATGAGGCTGGTGCAGGTGGTGGGTTGGAGGCCACGTTCCCTGCCCATGCGGTTCCAACAGCGATGGCTCCCTGTGCTATGTGGGTCACGTGAACTTGTCTCCCAGCATGCCTTGAAGTCATCATTATAGGAGCCCTCGCCTCCTCTACGCACTCTCCTCCTATCTCTCCCCTCTCACCTCCACGCACTCTCCTCCTACCTCTCACCTCCTCCCCGTGTCTCCCCCTTTCTCTGTTTCCCAGGTTCTCCCTCCTCTCTCTCCCCGTTTCTCCTTCCTCTGTGTCGCCGTGTCTCTCTCCTCTCCCTCACCGCGTTTCCCTCCTATCTTTCCCCGTGTCTCTTCTCTCTCCCCGCTTTTCCCTCTCCAACCTCCCCCTGTCTCCCTCCTCTCTCTCCCCGTGTATCCTTTCTCTCCCCGTGTCTCACTTTTCTATCTCCCCCTGTCTCCCTCTTGCTTCCCGTGTCTCACTCACTCAGCCACCCACTCAGCCACTCACTCAACCACTCAGTCACTCAGCCACTCAATCACCCAGCCACTGACTCACTTAGCCACTCACTCAACCTCTCACTCAACCTCTCACTCACTCAACCACTCACTCAACCACTCACTCACGCAGCCACTCACTCACGCAGCCACTCACTCACCCAGCCACTCATTCACTCAGCCACTCACTCAACCACTCACTCACTCATTCAACCTGTCAATCACGCAACCACTCAGCCACCAACTCAGTCACTCACTCAACCACTCACTCACTCAGCCACTCAAACACTAACTTACTCAGCCACTCACTCAGCCACCCACTCAGCCACTCACTCAACCACTCAGTCACTCAGCCACTCACTCACTCAGCCACTCACTCACTCAGCCTCTCACCAGCCGCTCACTCAGCCACTCACTCAACCACTCACGTACTCAAGCTCTCAATCAACCACTCACTCACCCAGCCACTCACTCAGCTGCTTAGTCACTCTGCTACCCACTCACTCAACCACTCACTCATTCAGCCTCTCACTCAGCCACTCACTAACTCAGCCACTCACTCCCTCAACCACTCAATCACTCAGCCACTCTCTCATTCAATCACTCACCTAGCCACCTGCTTATTTGTTTATTTTACCAGGTAAGGCCCATAAGATATATGTCTTTTTCAGACGTAACCTGGCCACATATGATTGCCCAATTAAGTGGCATTTTACGTGTCAATTTATATCAGCAACTATAAATGTGGAGTGACAAACAGGAGCTGGACAAAAATTCACACAACGAAGGGGAGCGTGAGAGAAACATGCGAACTCCAAATATACAACAGGCATCAGGGTCAGGATTGTTGTATATATTGTCTTGAAAAATAATAAAAATGAAATGAAAAATGCAAAAGGTGTAATTTTACAAAATTAGGTAATTATGTCAATTTATGCAATTACGCTAATTAGGCTCGGCTTTGTTGTCTAGGGGTATTACCAATCGTGATAATTGTCAGTGATGTGTGGGTTCTGGGTCCATATTTGTCGTGTCACTGGGGTTTATAATAGGCTGGTAGGGTGGGTTTATAATGGCCATGTAGGGTGGGGTTATAATGGCTAGGGAGGGTCAGTTCATAATGGCCAGGTAGGGTGGGGTTATAATGGCCAGGTAGGGTGGGGTAAAATGGCCTTGTCAGGGGTCCACCTCCTCCACCACCAGTTCCACCTCAACCTCTTCCACCTCCCACCTCCTCGCAGGAACCCAGACCCAACAGGTGCCATGGGTTGCCACGCTACGTGCAGGAGGAGGAGCTCACCACTTGAATGTGACGAACAGTGAGCTTATCACTTGAATGTGAGATGAAGTGCGCTCATCACTTGAGTGTGACATGCAGTGAGCTCATCACTTGAATGTGACATGCAGGGAGCTCATCACATGAATGAATGGGACATGCAGTGAGCTCATCACTTGAATGTGACACGCAGTGAGCTCAACACTTGAATGTAACATATAGTTCACTGACCACTTGAATGTGACATGCAGTGCGCTCATCATTTGAATGTGACATGCAGTGAGTTCGCCACTTGAATGTGACATGCAGTGAGCTCACCACTTGAATGTGACATGCAGTGAGCTCAACACTTGAATGTGACATGTAGTGCACTGACCACTTGAACGTCATGCAGTGCGCTCATCACTTGAATGTGACATGCAGTGAGCTGAACACTTGAAATGTGACATGCAGTGAGCTCATCACTTGAAAGTGACATGCAATGAGCTCACCACTTGAAAGTGACATGCAGTGCGCTCATCACTTGAATGTGGCATGCAGTGAGCTCGCCACTTGAATGTGACATGCAGTGAGCTCGCCACTTTAATGACATGCAGTGTGCTCATCACTTAAATGTGATATGCAGTGCGCTCATCACTTGAATGGGACATGCAGTGTGCTCATCACTTGAATGTGACATGCAGTGAACTCACCACTTCAACGTGACATGCAGTGCGCTCGTTACGTGAATATGACATGCAGTGAGCTCGCCACTTCAATGTGACATGCAGTGAGCTCATCACTTGGACGTGACATGCAGTGTACTCATCACTTGAAAGTGACATGAATTGAGCTCATCACTTGAACATTACATGACATTTTCTACATCACACGACTATACTGACTATATATGATGGGGTATAGTCGTGTGATGTAGAAAAAAGTTTAGTTGGAGGCATATATTTTTTGTGACGTAAAATTGTAATGTATAATGACTTTTTGTTAGTAGTAGGGTAGTTGCAGTTGCTTAGCGTCAATATACTAAATTCCTCTGCTGATATGTAACCTCAGCTTATTGGAGAGTATATTGAGTATATTGGTTATATTGATGTAGTTTATATTTTAGTTTTTTTTTTATCAGTTTACTACATGGTGGTCATTATATAGTGTAGTGTATACCCAGTTACTTAATGTTAACAGCTCAGATTATTGGAGAGTATATTTGTACATTGATTATATTGATGTAGTTTATATTTATTTTTTTCACATCGGTTTATTGCATGGTAGTAGGGTATGTGTAGTTCTTTAGAAGCTCCCTTTTTTATTTTCCACATAATGCACTAGCTTGATACGCGGTGGTTTGGGCTGTTGCAGTTCTTTATTATTAAAATTTTATCTCCCTTTATTATTGCCAATCCTACATGATACACTAACATAATATGACTTTGAGACCCCCCACCTGCCTACACATTCCACAAGGAGTAACTAATCCCATATCTGCATTTGTCATAAACATGCTAAATTCCTCTGTTATGTAAACTTCTTTATCAAGACGCTCTCCTCCTCCCACCCAATTTAAAATACGCTGCCAAGCTTAGCAGTGTTCGTTAGGACGCTGTCTTTCCGACAGCTCTGTTTCTTCACCTGAGGACGGCTGCTTGCGTTGTGGCCTAAACGTGAGAATTTTATTATATTATGTTTGATTTTTATTATTTTATTTTTTCCCTTCTACGTGCCTTTACTGAAAGAACCAATAATATGGTGCATACCTACTTTTGGTGGGACCTGCTTCCCCTAGAGCAGTGCATACTGACTGTGGTAATACCTGCTATCACTACCGCATTGCATGCTGACTGGTGGTACTCTGCTATGACTACAGCATTGCATACTAACTGTGGTGGTATCCTGCTATGACTACAGCATTGCATGCTGACTGTGGTGGTATCCTGCTATGACTACAGCATTGTATGCTGACTGTGGTGGTATCCTGCTATGACTACAGCATTGCATACTGACTGCGGTGGTATCCTGCTATGACTTCAGCATTGCATGCTGACTGTGGTGGTATCCTGCTATGACTACAGCATTGCATACTGACTGCAGTGGTTTCCTGCTATAACTTCAGCATTGCATACTGACTGCGGTGGTATCCTGCTATGACTACAGCATTGCATGCTGACTGTGGTTGTATCCTGCTATGACTACAGCATTGCATGCTGACTGTGGTGGTATCCTGCTATGACTATAGCAGTGCATGCTGACTATGGTGGTATCCTGCTATGACTACAGCATTGCATACTGACTGTGGTGGTATTCTGCTATGACTACAGCATTGCATACTGACTGTGGTGGTATCCGGCTATGACTACAGCATTGCATGCTAACTGGCGGTATCCTGCTATGACTACAACATTGTGATGCTGACTGTGGTGGTATCCTGCTATGACAACAGCATTGCATGCTGACTGTGGTGGTATCCTGCTATGACTACAGCATTGCTTGCTGACTGTGGTGGTATCCTGCTATGACTACAGCATTGCATGCTAACTGGCGGTATCCTGCTATGACTACAACATTGTGATGCTGACTGTGGTGGTATCCTGCTATGACAACAGCATTGCATGCTGACTGTGGTGGTATCCTGCTATGACTACAGCATTGCTTGCTGACTGTGGTGGTATCCTGCTATGACTACAGCATTGCATGCTGACTGTAGTCGTTTCCTGCTATGACTCAATCATTGCATGCTGACTGTGGTGGTTTCCTGCTATGACTACAGCATTGTATGCTGACTGTGGTGGTATCCTGCTATGACTACAGCATTGCATGCTGAATGTGGTGGTATCCTGCTATGACTACAGCATTGCATACTGACGGTGGTGGTATCCTGCTATGACTACATCATTGCATACTGACGGTGGTGGTATCCTGCTATGACTACAGCATTGAATGCTGACTGTGGCAGTATCCTGCTATGACTTCAGCATTGCATACTGACTGCGGTGGTATCCTGCTATGACTACAGCATTGCATGCTGACTGTGGTTGTATCCTGCTATGACTATAGCAGTGCATGCTGACTATGGTGATATCCTGCTATGACTACAGCATTGCATACTGACTGTGGTGGTATCCTGCTGTGATTACAGCATTGCATCCTGACTGTGGTAGTATCCTGCTATGACTACAGCATTGCATGCTGACTGGTGGTGTCCTGCTATGACTACAGCATTGCATAGTGACTGTGGTGGTATCCTGCTATGACTACAGCATTGCATACTGACAGTGGTGGTATCCTGCTATGACTACAGCATTGCATACTGACTGCGGTGGTCTCCTGCTATGACTACAGCATTGCATGCTGACTGGTGGTTTCCTGCTATGACTACAGTATTGCATGCTGACGGTGGTGGTATCCTGCTATGATTACAGCAGTGCATACTTACTGTGGTACCTGCTATGATTACAGCAGTGCATACTGACTGGTGGTACCTGCTATGATTACAGCAGTGGAAACTGCTGTTGTGGTACCTGCTATGATTACAGCACTGCATATTGTCGTGGTACCTGCTATGATTACAGCAGTGCATACTGACTGTGGTGGGACCTGCTATGATGACAGCATTGCATACTGACTGTGGTGGTATCCTGCTATGACTACAGCATTGCATGCGGACTGTGGTTGTATCCTGCTATGACTACAGCATTGTATGCTGACTGTGGTGGTATCCTGCTATGACTACAGCATTGCATGCTGACTGTGGATGTATCCTGTTATGACTACAGCATTGCATGCTGACTGTGGTGGTATCCTGCTATGACTACAGCATTGCATGCTGACTGTGGTTGTATCCTGCTATGACTATAGCTGTGCATGCTCACTGTGGTGGTATCCTGCTATGACTACAGCATTGCATACTGACTGCAGTGGTATCCTTCTATAACTTCAGCATTGCATACTGACTGCGGTGGTATCCAGCTATGACTACAGCATTGCATGCTGACTGTAGTTGTATCCTGCTATGACTACAGCATTGCATGCTGACTGTGGTGGTATCCTGTTATGACTATAGCAGTGCATGCTGACTATGGTGGTATCCTGCTATGACTACAGCATTGCGATGCTGACTGTGGTGGTATCCTGCTATGATTACAGCATTGCATGCTGACTGTGGTGGTATCCTGCTATGACTACAGCATTGCGTTCTGACTGTGGTGGTAGCCTGCTATGACTACAGCATTGCATGCTGACTGTGGTCGTTTCCTGCTATGACTCAAGCATTGCATGCTGACTGTGGTGGTATCCTGCTATGACTACAGCATTGTATGCTGACTGTGGTGGTATCCTGCTATGACTACAGCATTACATGCTGACTGTGGTGGTATCCTGCTATGACTACAGCATTGCATACTGACGGTGGTGGTATCCTGCTATGACTACAGCATCGCATGCTGACTGTGGTGGTATCCTGCTATGACTACAGCATTGCATACTGACGGTAGTGGTATCCTGCTATGACTACAGCATTGCATACTGACTGCGGTGGTATCCTGCTATGACTACAGCATTGCATGCTGACTGCCGTTGTATCCTGCTATGACTTCAGCATTGCATGCTGACTGTGGTTGTATCCTGCTATTACTATAGCAGTGCATGCTGACTATGGTGATATCCTGCTATGACTACAGCATTGCATACTGACTGTGGTGGTATCCTGCTGTGATTACAGCATTGCATCCTGACTGTGGTAGTATCCTGCTATGACTACAGCATTGCATGCTGACTGGTGGTGTCCTGCTATGACTACAGAATTGCATACTGACTGTGGTGGTATCCTGCTATGACTACAGCATTGCATACTGACAGTGGTGGTATCCTGCTTTGACTACAGCATTGCATACTGACTGCGGTGGTCTCCTGCTATGACTACAGCATTGCATGCTGAATGCCGTTGTATCCTGCTATGACTTCAGCATTGCATGCTGACTGTGGTTGTATCCTGCTATGACTATAGCAGTGCATGCTGACTATGGTGATATCCTGCTATGACTACAGCATTGCATACTGACTTTGGTGGTATCCTGCTGTGATTACAGCATTGCATCCTGACTGTGGTAGTATCCTGCTATGACTACAGCATTGCATGCTGACTGGTGGTGTCCTGCTATGACTACAGCATTGCATACTGACTGTGGTGGTATCCTGCTATGACTACAGCATTGCATACTGACAGTGGTGGTATCCTGCTATGACTACAGCATTGCATACTGACTGCGGTGGTCTCCTGCTATGACTACAGCATTGCATGCTGACTGGTGGTTTCCTGCTATGACTACAGTATTGCATGCTGACGGTGGTGGTATCCTGCTATGATTACAGCAGTGCATACTTACTGTGGTACCTGCTATGATTACAGCAGTGCATACTGACTGGTGGTACCTGCTATGATTACAGCAGTGGAAACTGCTGTTGAGGTAACTGCTATGATTACAGCACTGCATATTGTCGTGGTACCTGCTATGATTACAGCAGTGCATACTGACTGTGGTGGGACCTGCTATGATGACAGCATTGCATACTGACTGTGGTGGTATCCTGCTATGATTACAGCATTGCATGCTGACTGTGGTTGTATCCTGCTATGACTACAGCATTGTATGCTGACTGTGGTGGTATCCTGCTATGACTACAGTATTGCATGCTGACTGTGGATGTATCCTGCTATGACTACAGCATTGCATGCTGACTGTGGTGGTATCCTGCTATGACTACAGCATTGCATGCTGACTGTGGTTGTATCCTGCTGTGACTATAGCTGTGCATGCTCACTGTGGTGGTATCCTGCTATGACTACAGCATTGCATACTGACTGCAGTGGTATCCTTCTATAACTTCATCATTGCATACTGACTGCGGTGGTATCCAGCTATGACTACAGCATTGCATGCTGACTGTAGTTGTATCCTGCTATGACTACAGCATTGCATGCTGACTGTGGTGGTATCCTGTTATGACTATAGCAGTGCATGCTGACTATGGTGGTATCCTGCTATGACTACAGCATTGCGATGCTGACTGTGGTGGTATCCTGCTATGATTACAGCATTGCATGCTGACTGTGGTGGTATCCTGCTATGACTACAGCATTGCGTTCTGACTGTGGTGGTAACCTGCTATGACTACAGCATTGCATGCTGACTGTGGTCGTTTCCTGCTATGACTCAAGCATTGCATGCTGACTGTGGTGGTATCCTGCTATGACTACAGCATTGTATGCTGACTGTGGTGGTATCCTGCTGTGACTACAGCATTACATGCTGACTGTGGTGGTATCCTGCTATGACTACAGCATTGCATACTGACGGTGGTGGTATCCTGCTATGACTACAGCATCGCATGCTGACTGTGGTGGTATCCTGCTATGACTACAGCATTGCATACTGACGGTAGTGGTATCCTGCTATGACTACAGCATTGCATACTGACTGCGGTGGTATCCTGCTATGACTACAGCATTGCATGCTGACTGCCGTTGTATCCTGCTATGACTTCAGCATTGCATGCTGACTGTGGTTGTATCCTGCTATGACTATAGCAGTGCATGCTGACTATGGTGATATCCTGCTATGACTACAGCATTGCATACTGACTGTGGTGGTATCCTGCTGTGATTACAGCATTGCATCCTGACTGTGGTAGTATCCTGCTATGACTACAGCATTGCATGCTGACTGGTGGTGTCCTGCTATGACTACAGCATTGCATACTGACTGTGGTGGTATCCTGCTATGACTACAGCATTGCATACTGACAGTGGTGGTATCCTGCTATGACTACAGCATTGCATACTGACTGCGGTGGTCTCCTGCTATGACTACAGCATTGCATGCTGACTGGTGGTTTCCTGCTATGACTACAGTATTGCATGCTGACGGTGGATGTATCCTGTTATGACTACAGCATTGCATGCTGACTGTGGTGGTATCCTGCTATGACTACAGCATTGCATGCTGACTGTGGTTGTATCCTGCTATGACTATAGCTGTGCATGCTCACTGTGGTGGTATCCTGCTATGACTACAGCATTGCATACTGACTGCAGTGGTATCCTTCTATAACTTCAGCATTGCATACTGACTGCGGTGGTATCCAGCTATGACTACAGCATTGCATGCTGACTGTAGTTGTATCCTGCTATGACTACAGCATTGCATGCTGACTGTGGTGGTATCCTGTTATGACTATAGCAGTGCATGCTGACTATGGTGGTATCCTGCTATGACTACAGCATTGCGATGCTGACTGTGGTGGTATCCTGCTATGATTACAGCATTGCATGCTGACTGTGGTGGTATCCTGCTATGACTACAGCATTGCGTTCTGACTGTGGTGGTAACCTGCTATGACTACAGCATTGCATGCTGACTGTGGTCGTTTCCTGCTATGACTCAAGCATTGCATGCTGACTGTGGTGGTATCCTGCTATGACTACAGCATTGTATGCTGACTGTGGTGGTATCCTGCTGTGACTACAGCATTACATGCTGACTGTGGTGGTATCCTGCTATGACTACAGCATTGCATACTGACGGTGGTGGTATCCTGCTATGACTACAGCATCGCATGCTGACTGTGGTGGTATCCTGCTATGACTACAGCATTGCATACTGACGGTAGTGGTATCCTGCTATGACTACAGCATTGCATACTGACTGCGGTGGTATCCTGCTATGACTACAGCATTGCATGCTGACTGCCGTTGTATCCTGCTATGACTTCAGCATTGCATGCTGACTGTGGTTGTATCCTGCTATGACTATAGCAGTGCATGCTGACTATGGTGATATCCTGCTATGACTACAGCATTGCATACTGACTGTGGTGGTATCCTGCTGTGATTACAGCATTGCATCCTGACTGTGGTAGTATCCTGCTATGACTACAGCATTGCATGCTGACTGGTGGTGTCCTGCTATGACTACAGCATTGCATACTGACTGTGGTGGTATCCTGCTATGACTACAGCATTGCATACTGACAGTGGTGGTATCCTGCTATGACTACAGCATTGCATACTGACTGCGGTGGTCTCCTGCTATGACTACAGCATTGCATGCTGACTGGTGGTTTCCTGCTATGACTACAGTATTGCATGCTGACGGTGGATGTATCCTGTTATGACTACAGCATTGCATGCTGACTGTGGTGGTATCCTGCTATGACTACAGCATTGCATGCTGACTGTGGTTGTATCCTGCTATGACTATAGCTGTGCATGCTCACTGTGGTGGTATCCTGCTATGACTACAGCATTGCATACTGACTGCAGTGGTATCCTTCTATAACTTCAGCATTGCATACTGACTGCGGTGGTATCCAGCTATGACTACAGCATTGCATGCTGACTGTAGTTGTATCCTGCTATGACTACAGCATTGCATGCTGACTGTGGTGGTATCCTGTTATGACTATAGCAGTGCATGCTGACTATGGTGGTATCCTGCTATGACTACAGCATTGCGATGCTGACTGTGGTGGTATCCTGCTATGATTACAGCATTGCATGCTGACTGTGGTGGTATCCTGCTATGACTACAGCATTGCGTTCTGACTGTGGTGGTAACCTGCTATGACTACAGCATTGCATGCTGACTGTGGTCGTTTCCTGCTATGACTCAAGCATTGCATGCTGACTGTGGTGGTATCCTGCTATGACTACAGCATTGTATGCTGACTGTGGTGGTATCCTGCTATGACTACAGCATTACATGCTGACTGTGGTGGTATCCTGCTATGACTACAGCATTGCATACTGACGGTGGTGGTATCCTGCTATGACTACAGCATCGCATGCTGACTGTGGTGGTATCCTGCTATGACTACAGCATTGCATACTGACGGTAGTGGTATCCTGCTATGACTACAGCATTGCATACTGACTGCGGTGGTATCCTGCTATGACTACAGCATTGCATGCTGACTGCCGTTGTATCCTGCTATGACTTCAGCATTGCATGCTGACTGTGGTTGTATCCTGCTATTACTATAGCAGTGCATGCTGACTATGGTGATATCCTGCTATGACTACAGCATTGCATACTGACTGTGGTGGTATCCTGCTGTGATTACAGCATTGCATCCTGACTGTGGTAGTATCCTGCTATGACTACAGCATTGCATGCTGACTGGTGGTGTCCTGCTATGACTACAGAATTGCATACTGACTGTGGTGGTATCCTGCTATGACTACAGCATTGCATACTGACAGTGGTGGTATCCTGCTTTGACTACAGCATTGCATACTGACTGCGGTGGTCTCCTGCTATGACTACAGCATTGCATGCTGAATGCCGTTGTATCCTGCTATGACTTCAGCATTGCATGCTGACTGTGGTTGTATCCTGCTATGACTATAGCAGTGCATGCTGACTATGGTGATATCCTGCTATGACTACAGCATTGCATACTGACTTTGGTGGTATCCTGCTGTGATTACAGCATTGCATCCTGACTGTGGTAGTATCCTGCTATGACTACAGCATTGCATGCTGACTGGTGGTGTCCTGCTATGACTACAGCATTGCATACTGACTGTGGTGGTATCCTGCTATGACTACAGCATTGCATACTGACAGTGGTGGTATCCTGCTATGACTACAGCATTGCATACTGACTGCGGTGGTCTCCTGCTATGACTACAGCATTGCATGCTGACTGGTGGTTTCCTGCTATGACTACAGTATTGCATGCTGACGGTGGTGGTATCCTGCTATGATTACAGCAGTGCATACTTACTGTGGTACCTGCTATGATTACAGCAGTGCATACTGACTGGTGGTACCTGCTATGATTACAGCAGTGGAAACTGCTGTTGAGGTAACTGCTATGATTACAGCACTGCATATTGTCGTGGTACCTGCTATGATTACAGCAGTGCATACTGACTGTGGTGGGACCTGCTATGATGACAGCATTGCATACTGACTGTGGTGGTATCCTGCTATGACTACAGCATTGCATGCTGACTGTGGTTGTATCCTGCTATGACTACAGCATTGTATGCTGACTGTGGTGGTATCCTGCTATGACTACAGTATTGCATGCTGACTGTGGATGTATCCTGCTATGACTACAGCATTGCATGCTGACTGTGGTGGTATCCTGCTATGACTACAGCATTGCATGCTGACTGTGGTTGTATCCTGCTGTGACTATAGCTGTGCATGCTCACTGTGGTGGTATCCTGCTATGACTACAGCATTGCATACTGACTGCAGTGGTATCCTTCTATAACTTCATCATTGCATACTGACTGCGGTGGTATCCAGCTATGACTACAGCATTGCATGCTGACTGTAGTTGTATCCTGCTATGACTACAGCATTGCATGCTGACTGTGGTGGTATCCTGTTATGACTATAGCAGTGCATGCTGACTATGGTGGTATCCTGCTATGACTACAGCATTGCGATGCTGACTGTGGTGGTATCCTGCTATGATTACAGCATTGCATGCTGACTGTGGTGGTATCCTGCTATGACTACAGCATTGCGTTCTGACTGTGGTGGTAACCTGCTATGACTACAGCATTGCATGCTGACTGTGGTCGTTTCCTGCTATGACTCAAGCATTGCATGCTGACTGTGGTGGTATCCTGCTATGACTACAGCATTGTATGCTGACTGTGGTGGTATCCTGCTGTGACTACAGCATTACATGCTGACTGTGGTGGTATCCTGCTATGACTACAGCATTGCATACTGACGGTGGTGGTATCCTGCTATGACTACAGCATCGCATGCTGACTGTGGTGGTATCCTGCTATGACTACAGCATTGCATACTGACGGTAGTGGTATCCTGCTATGACTACAGCATTGCATACTGACTGCGGTGGTATCCTGCTATGACTACAGCATTGCATGCTGACTGCCGTTGTATCCTGCTATGACTTCAGCATTGCATGCTGACTGTGGTTGTATCCTGCTATGACTATAGCAGTGCATGCTGACTATGGTGATATCCTGCTATGACTACAGCATTGCATACTGACTGTGGTGGTATCCTGCTGTGATTACAGCATTGCATCCTGACTGTGGTAGTATCCTGCTATGACTACAGCATTGCATGCTGACTGGTGGTGTCCTGCTATGACTACAGCATTGCATACTGACTGTGGTGGTATCCTGCTATGACTACAGCATTGCATACTGACAGTGGTGGTATCCTGCTATGACTACAGCATTGCATACTGACTGCGGTGGTCTCCTGCTATGACTACAGCATTGCATGCTGACTGGTGGTTTCCTGCTATGACTACAGTATTGCATGCTGACGGTGGATGTATCCTGTTATGACTACAGCATTGCATGCTGACTGTGGTGGTATCCTGCTATGACTACAGCATTGCATGCTGACTGTGGTTGTATCCTGCTATGACTATAGCTGTGCATGCTCACTGTGGTGGTATCCTGCTATGACTACAGCATTGCATACTGACTGCAGTGGTATCCTTCTATAACTTCAGCATTGCATACTGACTGCGGTGGTATCCAGCTATGACTACAGCATTGCATGCTGACTGTAGTTGTATCCTGCTATGACTACAGCATTGCATGCTGACTGTGGTGGTATCCTGTTATGACTATAGCAGTGCATGCTGACTATGGTGGTATCCTGCTATGACTACAGCATTGCGATGCTGACTGTGGTGGTATCCTGCTATGATTACAGCATTGCATGCTGACTGTGGTGGTATCCTGCTATGACTACAGCATTGCGTTCTGACTGTGGTGGTAACCTGCTATGACTACAGCATTGCATGCTGACTGTGGTCGTTTCCTGCTATGACTCAAGCATTGCATGCTGACTGTGGTGGTATCCTGCTATGACTACAGCATTGTATGCTGACTGTGGTGGTATCCTGCTATGACTACAGCATTACATGCTGACTGTGGTGGTATCCTGCTATGACTACAGCATTGCATACTGACGGTGGTGGTATCCTGCTATGACTACAGCATCGCATGCTGACTGTGGTGGTATCCTGCTATGACTACAGCATTGCATACTGACGGTAGTGGTATCCTGCTATGACTACAGCATTGCATACTGACTGCGGTGGTATCCTGCTATGACTACAGCATTGCATGCTGACTGCCGTTGTATCCTGCTATGACTTCAGCATTGCATGCTGACTGTGGTTGTATCCTGCTATTACTATAGCAGTGCATGCTGACTATGGTGATATCCTGCTATGACTACAGCATTGCATACTGACTGTGGTGGTATCCTGCTGTGATTACAGCATTGCATCCTGACTGTGGTAGTATCCTGCTATGACTACAGCATTGCATGCTGACTGGTGGTGTCCTGCTATGACTACAGAATTGCATACTGACTGTGGTGGTATCCTGCTATGACTACAGCATTGCATACTGACAGTGGTGGTATCCTGCTTTGACTACAGCATTGCATACTGACTGCGGTGGTCTCCTGCTATGACTACAGCATTGCATGCTGAATGCCGTTGTATCCTGCTATGACTTCAGCATTGCATGCTGACTGTGGTTGTATCCTGCTATGACTATAGCAGTGCATGCTGACTATGGTGATATCCTGCTATGACTACAGCATTGCATACTGACTTTGGTGGTATCCTGCTGTGATTACAGCATTGCATCCTGACTGTGGTAGTATCCTGCTATGACTACAGCATTGCATGCTGACTGGTGGTGTCCTGCTATGACTACAGCATTGCATACTGACTGTGGTGGTATCCTGCTATGACTACAGCATTGCATACTGACAGTGGTGGTATCCTGCTATGACTACAGCATTGCATACTGACTGCGGTGGTCTCCTGCTATGACTACAGCATTGCATGCTGACTGGTGGTTTCCTGCTATGACTACAGTATTGCATGCTGACGGTGGTGGTATCCTGCTATGATTACAGCAGTGCATACTTACTGTGGTACCTGCTATGATTACAGCAGTGCATACTGACTGGTGGTACCTGCTATGATTACAGCAGTGGAAACTGCTGTTGAGGTAACTGCTATGATTACAGCACTGCATATTGTCGTGGTACCTGCTATGATTACAGCAGTGCATACTGACTGTGGTGGGACCTGCTATGATGACAGCATTGCATACTGACTGTGGTGGTATCCTGCTATGACTACAGCATTGCATGCTGACTGTGGTTGTATCCTGCTATGACTAGAGCATTGTATGCTGACTGTGGTGGTATCCTGCTATGACTACAGTATTGCATGCTGACTGTGGATGTATCCTGCTATGACTACAGCATTGCATGCTGACTGTGGTGGTATCCTGCTATGACTACAGCATTGCATGCTGACTGTGGTTGTATCCTGCTGTGACTATAGCTGTGCATGCTCACTGTGGTGGTATCCTGCTATGACTACAGCATTGCATACTGACTGCAGTGGTATCCTTCTATAACTTCATCATTGCATACTGACTGCGGTGGTATCCAGCTATGACTACAGCATTGCATGCTGACTGTAGTTGTATCCTGCTATGACTACAGCATTGCATGCTGACTGTGGTGGTATCCTGTTATGACTATAGCAGTGCATGCTGACTATGGTGGTATCCTGCTATGACTACAGCATTGCGATGCTGACTGTGGTGGTATCCTGCTATGATTACAGCATTGCATGCTGACTGTGGTGGTATCCTGCTATGACTACAGCATTGCGTTCTGACTGTGGTGGTAACCTGCTATGACTACAGCATTGCATGCTGACTGTGGTCGTTTCCTGCTATGACTCAAGCATTGCATGCTGACTGTGGTGGTATCCTGCTATGACTACAGCATTGTATGCTGACTGTGGTGGTATCCTGCTGTGACTACAGCATTACATGCTGACTGTGGTGGTATCCTGCTATGACTACAGCATTGCATACTGACGGTGGTGGTATCCTGCTATGACTACAGCATCGCATGCTGACTGTGGTGGTATCCTGCTATGACTACAGCATTGCATACTGACGGTAGTGGTATCCTGCTATGACTACAGCATTGCATACTGACTGCGGTGGTATCCTGCTATGACTACAGCATTGCATGCTGACTGCCGTTGTATCCTGCTATGACTTCAGCATTGCATGCTGACTGTGGTTGTATCCTGCTATGACTATAGCAGTGCATGCTGACTATGGTGATATCCTGCTATGACTACAGCATTGCATACTGACTGTGGTGGTATCCTGCTGTGATTACAGCATTGCATCCTGACTGTGGTAGTATCCTGCTATGACTACAGCATTGCATGCTGACTGGTGGTGTCCTGCTATGACTACAGCATTGCATACTGACTGTGGTGGTATCCTGCTATGACTACAGCATTGCATACTGACAGTGGTGGTATCCTGCTATGACTACAGCATTGCATACTGACTGCGGTGGTCTCCTGCTATGACTACAGCATTGCATGCTGACTGGTGGTTTCCTGCTATGACTACAGTATTGCATGCTGACGGTGGATGTATCCTGTTATGACTACAGCATTGCATGCTGACTGTGGTGGTATCCTGCTATGACTACAGCATTGCATGCTGACTGTGGTTGTATCCTGCTATGACTATAGCTGTGCATGCTCACTGTGGTGGTATCCTGCTATGACTACAGCATTGCATACTGACTGCAGTGGTATCCTTCTATAACTTCAGCATTGCATACTGACTGCGGTGGTATCCAGCTATGACTACAGCATTGCATGCTGACTGTAGTTGTATCCTGCTATGACTACAGCATTGCATGCTGACTGTGGTGGTATCCTGTTATGACTATAGCAGTGCATGCTGACTATGGTGGTATCCTGCTATGACTACAGCATTGCGATGCTGACTGTGGTGGTATCCTGCTATGATTACAGCATTGCATGCTGACTGTGGTGGTATCCTGCTATGACTACAGCATTGCGTTCTGACTGTGGTGGTAACCTGCTATGACTACAGCATTGCATGCTGACTGTGGTCGTTTCCTGCTATGACTCAAGCATTGCATGCTGACTGTGGTGGTATCCTGCTATGACTACAGCATTGTATGCTGACTGTGGTGGTATCCTGCTATGACTACAGCATTACATGCTGACTGTGGTGGTATCCTGCTATGACTACAGCATTGCATACTGACGGTGGTGGTATCCTGCTATGACTACAGCATCGCATGCTGACTGTGGTGGTATCCTGCTATGACTACAGCATTGCATACTGACGGTAGTGGTATCCTGCTATGACTACAGCATTGCATACTGACTGCGGTGGTATCCTGCTATGACTACAGCATTGCATGCTGACTGCCGTTGTATCCTGCTATGACTTCAGCATTGCATGCTGACTGTGGTTGTATCCTGCTATTACTATAGCAGTGCATGCTGACTATGGTGATATCCTGCTATGACTACAGCATTGCATACTGACTGTGGTGGTATCCTGCTGTGATTACAGCATTGCATCCTGACTGTGGTAGTATCCTGCTATGACTACAGCATTGCATGCTGACTGGTGGTGTCCTGCTATGACTACAGAATTGCATACTGACTGTGGTGGTATCCTGCTATGACTACAGCATTGCATACTGACAGTGGTGGTATCCTGCTTTGACTACAGCATTGCATACTGACTGCGGTGGTCTCCTGCTATGACTACAGCATTGCATGCTGAATGCCGTTGTATCCTGCTATGACTTCAGCATTGCATGCTGACTGTGGTTGTATCCTGCTATGACTATAGCAGTGCATGCTGACTATGGTGATATCCTGCTATGACTACAGCATTGCATACTGACTTTGGTGGTATCCTGCTGTGATTACAGCATTGCATCCTGACTGTGGTAGTATCCTGCTATGACTACAGCATTGCATGCTGACTGGTGGTGTCCTGCTATGACTACAGCATTGCATACTGACTGTGGTGGTATCCTGCTATGACTACAGCATTGCATACTGACAGTGGTGGTATCCTGCTATGACTACAGCATTGCATACTGACTGTGGTGGTCTCCTGCTATGACTACAGCATTGCATGCTGACTGGTGGTTTCCTGCTATGACTACAGTATTGCATGCTGACGGTGGTGGTATCCTGCTATGATTACAGCAGTGCATACTTACTGTGGTACCTGCTATGATTACAGCAGTGCATACTGACTGGTGGTACCTGCTATGATTACAGCAGTGGAAACTGCTGTTGAGGTAACTGCTATGATTACAGCACTGCATATTGTCGTGGTACCTGCTATGATTACAGCAGTGCATACTGACTGTGGTGGGACCTGCTATGATGACAGCATTGCATACTGACTGTGGTGGTATCCTGCTATGACTACAGCATTGCATGCTGACTGTGGTTGTATCCTGCTATGACTAGAGCATTGTATGCTGACTGTGGTGGTATCCTGCTATGACTACAGTATTGCATGCTGACTGTGGATGTATCCTGCTATGACTACAGCATTGCATGCTGACTGTGGTGGTATCCTGCTATGACTACAGCATTGCATGCTGACTGTGGTTGTATCCTGCTGTGACTATAGCTGTGCATGCTCACTGTGGTGGTATCCTGCTATGACTACAGCATTGCATACTGACTGCAGTGGTATCCTTCTATAACTTCATCATTGCATACTGACTGCGGTGGTATCCAGCTATGACTACAGCATTGCATGCTGACTGTAGTTGTATCCTGCTATGACTACAGCATTGCATGCTGACTGTGGTGGTATCCTGTTATGACTATAGCAGTGCATGCTGACTATGGTGGTATCCTGCTATGACTACAGCATTGCGATGCTGACTGTGGTGGTATCCTGCTATGATTACAGCATTGCATGCTGACTGTGGTGGTATCCTGCTATGACTACAGCATTGCGTTCTGACTGTGGTGGTAACCTGCTATGACTACAGCATTGCATGCTGACTGTGGTCGTTTCCTGCTATGACTCAAGCATTGCATGCTGACTGTGGTGGTATCCTGCTATGACTACAGCATTGTATGCTGACTGTGGTGGTATCCTGCTATGACTACAGCATTACATGCTGACTGTGGTGGTATCCTGCTATGACTACAGCATTGCATACTGACGGTGGTGGTATCCTGCTATGACTACAGCATCGCATGCTGACTGTGGTGGTATCCTGCTATGACTACAGCATTGCATACTGACGGTAGTGGTATCCTGCTATGACTACAGCATTGCATACTGACTGCGATGGTATCCTGCTATGACTACAGCATTGCATGCTGACTGCCGTTGTATCCTGCTATGACTTCAGCATTGCATGCTGACTGTGGTTGTATCCTGCTATTACTATAGCAGTGCATGCTGACTATGGTGATATCCTGCTATGACTACAGCATTGCATACTGACTGTGGTGGTATCCTGCTGTGATTACAGCATTGCATCCTGACTGTGGTAGTATCCTGCTATGACTACAGCATTGCATGCTGACTGGTGGTGTCCTGCTATGACTACAGAATTGCATACTGACTGTGGTGGTATCCTGCTATGACTACAGCATTGCATACTGACAGTGGTGGTATCCTGCTTTGACTACAGCATTGCATACTGACTGCGGTGGTCTCCTGCTATGACTACAGCATTGCATGCTGAATGCCGTTGTATCCTGCTATGACTTCAGCATTGCATGCTGACTGTGGTTGTATCCTGCTATGACTATAGCAGTGCATGCTGACTATGGTGATATCCTGCTATGACTACAGCATTGCATACTGACTTTGGTGGTATCCTGCTGTGATTACAGCATTGCATCCTGACTGTGGTAGTATCCTGCTATGACTACAGCATTGCATGCTGACTGGTGGTGTCCTGCTATGACTACAGCATTGCATACTGACTGTGGTGGTATCCTGCTATGACTACAGCATTGCATACTGACAGTGGTGGTATCCTGCTATGACTACAGCATTGCATACTGACTGCGGTGGTCTCCTGCTATGACTACAGCATTGCATGCTGACTGGTGGTTTCCTGCTATGACTACAGTATTGCATGCTGACGGTGGTGGTATCCTGCTATGATTACAGCAGTGCATACTTACTGTGGTACCTGCTATGATTACAGCAGTGCATACTGACTGGTGGTACCTGCTATGATTACAGCAGTGGAAACTGCTGTTGAGGTAACTGCTATGATTACAGCACTGCATATTGTCGTGGTACCTGCTATGATTACAGCAGTGCATACTGACTGTGGTGGGACCTGCTATGATGACAGCATTGCATACTGACTGTGGTGGTATCCTGCTATGACTACAGCATTGCATGCTGACTGTGGTTGTATCCTGCTATGACTACAGCATTGTATGCTGACTGTGGTGGTATCCTGCTATGACTACAGTATTGCATGCTGACTGTGGATGTATCCTGCTATGACTACAGCATTGCATGCTGACTGTGGTGGTATCCTGCTATGACTACAGCATTGCATGCTGACTGTGGTTGTATCCTGCTGTGACTATAGCTGTGCATGCTCACTGTGGTGGTATCCTGCTATGACTACAGCATTGCATACTGACTGCAGTGGTATCCTTCTATAACTTCATCATTGCATACTGACTGCGGTGGTATCCAGCTATGACTACAGCATTGCATGCTGACTGTAGTTGTATCCTGCTATGACTACAGCATTGCATGCTGACTGTGGTGGTATCCTGTTATGACTATAGCAGTGCATGCTGACTATGGTGGTATCCTGCTATGACTACAGCATTGCGATGCTGACTGTGGTGGTATCCTGCTATGATTACAGCATTGCATGCTGACTGTGGTGGTATCCTGCTATGACTACAGCATTGCGTTCTGACTGTGGTGGTAACCTGCTATGACTACAGCATTGCATGCTGACTGTGGTCGTTTCCTGCTATGACTCAAGCATTGCATGCTGACTGTGGTGGTATCCTGCTATGACTACAGCATTGTATGCTGACTGTGGTGGTATCCTGCTGTGACTACAGCATTACATGCTGACTGTGGTGGTATCCTGCTATGACTACAGCATTGCATACTGACGGTGGTGGTATCCTGCTATGACTACAGCATCGCATGCTGACTGTGGTGGTATCCTGCTATGACTACAGCATTGCATACTGACGGTAGTGGTATCCTGCTATGACTACAGCATTGCATACTGACTGCGGTGGTATCCTGCTATGACTACAGCATTGCATGCTGACTGCCGTTGTATCCTGCTATGACTTCAGCATTGCATGCTGACTGTGGTTGTATCCTGCTATGACTATAGCAGTGCATGCTGACTATGGTGATATCCTGCTATGACTACAGCATTGCATACTGACTGTGGTGGTATCCTGCTGTGATTACAGCATTGCATCCTGACTGTGGTAGTATCCTGCTATGACTACAGCATTGCATGCTGACTGGTGGTGTCCTGCTATGACTACAGCATTGCATACTGACTGTGGTGGTATCCTGCTATGACTACAGCATTGCATACTGACAGTGGTGGTATCCTGCTATGACTACAGCATTGCATACTGACTGCGGTGGTCTCCTGCTATGACTACAGCATTGCATGCTGACTGGTGGTTTCCTGCTATGACTACAGTATTGCATGCTGACGGTGGTGGTATCCTGCTATGATTACAGCAGTGCATACTTACTGTGGTACCTGCTATGATTACAGCAGTGCATACTGACTGGTGGTACCTGCTATGATTACAGCAGTGGAAACTGCTGTTGTGGTACCTGCTATGATTACAGCACTGCATATTGTCGTGATACCTGCTATGATTACAGCAGTGCATACTGACTGTGGTGGGACCTGCTATGATGACAGCATTGCATACTGACTGTGGTGGTATCCTGCTATGACTACAGCATTGTATGCTGACTGTGGTGGTATCCTGCTATGACTAGAGCATTGCATGCTGACTGTGGTTGTATCCTGCTATGACTATAGCAGTGCATGCTCACTGTGGTGGTATCCTGCTATGACTACAGCATTGCATGCTGACTGTGGTGGTATCCTGCTATGACTACAGCATTTCATGCTGACTGTGGTGGTATCCTGCTATGACTACAGCATTGCATACTGACTGCAGTGGTATCCTTCTATAACTTCAGCATTGCATACTGACTGCGGTGGTATCCTGCTATGACTACAGCATTGCATGCTGACTGTAGTTGTATCCTGCTATGACTACAGCATTGCATGCTGACTGTGGTGGTATCCTGCTATGACTATAGCAGTGCATGCTGACTATGGTGGTATCCTGCTATGACTACAGCATTGTGATGCTGACTGTGGTGGTATCCTGCTATGACTACAGCATTGCATGCTGACTGTGGTGGTATCCTGCTATGACTACAGCATTGCGTGCTGACTGTGGTGGTATCCTGCTATGACTACAGCATTGCATGCTGACTGTGGTCGTTTCCTGCTATGACTCAAGCATTGCATGCTGACTGTGGTGGTATCCTGCTATGACTACAGCATTGTATGCTGACTGTGGAGGTATCCTGCTATGACTACAGCATTACATGCTGACTGTGGTGGTATCCTGCTATGACTACATCATTGCATACTGACGGTGGTGGTATCCTGCTATGACTACACCATCGCATGCTGACTGTGGTGGTATCCTGCTATGACTACAGCATTGCATACTGACGGTGGTGGTATCCTGCTTTGACTACAGCATTGCATACTGACTGCGTTGGTATCCTGCTATGACTACAGCATTGCATGCTGACTGCCGTTGTATCCTGCTATGACTTCAGCATTGCATGCTGACTGTGGTTGTATCCTGCTATGACTATAGCAGTGCATGCTGACTATGGTGATATCCTGCTATGACTACAGCATTGCATACTGACTGTGGTGGTATTCTGCTATGATTACAGCATTGCATCCTGACTGTGGTGGTATCCTGCTTTGACTACAGCATTGCATGCTGACTGGTGGTGTCCTGCTATGACTACAGCATTGCATACTGACTGCAGTGGTATCCTGCTATGACTACAGCATTGCATGATGACTGTGGTTGTATCCTGCTATGACTACAGCATTGCATGCTGACTGTGGTGGTATCCTGCAATGACTACAGCATTGCATGCTGACTGTGGTGGTATCCTGCTATGACTACAGCATTGCTTGCTGACTGTGGTGGTATCCTGCTATGACTACAGCATTGCATGCTGACTGTGGTCGTTTCCTGCTATGACTCAAGCATTGCATGCTGACTTTGGTGGTATCCTGCTATGACTACAGCATTGTATGCTGACTGTGGTGGTATCCTGCTATGACTACAGCATTACATGCTGACTGTGGTGGTATCCTGCTATGACTACAGCATTGCATGCTGACTGTGGTGGTATCCTGCTATGACTACAGCATTGCATGCTGACTGTGGTGGTATCCTGCTATGACTACAGCATTGCATGCTGACTGTGGTAGTATCCTGCTATGACTACAGCATTGCATGCTGACTGGTCGTGTCCTGCAATGACTACAGCATTGCATACTGACTGTGGTGGTATCCTGCTATGACTACAGCATTGCATACTGACTGCGGGGGTCTCCTGCTATGACTACAGCATTGCATGCTGACTGTGGTTGTATCCTGCTATGACTATAGCAGTGCATGCTGACTATGGTGATATCCTGCTATGACTACAGCATTGCATACTGACTGTGGTGGGATCCTGCTGTGATTACAGCATTGCATCCTGAATGTGGTAGTATCCTGCTATGACTACAGCATTGCATGCTGACTGGTGGTGTCCTGCTATGACTACAGCATTGCATACTGACTGTGGTGGTATCCTGCTATGACTACAGCATTGCATACTGACAGTGGTGGTATCCTGCTATGACTACAGCATTGCATACTGACTGCGGTGGTCTCCTGCTATGACTACAGCATTGCATGCTGACTGGTGGTTTCCTGCTATGACTACAGTATTGCATGCTGACGGTGGTGGTATCCTGCTATGATTACAGCAGTGCATACTTACTGTGGTACCTGCTATGATTACAGCAGTGCATACTGACTGGTGGTACCTGCTATGATTACAGCAGTGGAAACTGCTGTTGTGGTACCTGCTATGATTACAGCACTGCATATTGTCATGGTACCTGCTATGATTACAGCAGTGCATACTGACTGTGTTGGGACCTGCTATGATGACAGCATTGCATACTGACTGTGGTGGTATCCTGCTATGACTACAGCATTGCATGCTGACTGTGGTTGTATCCTGCTATGACTACAGCATTGTATGCTGACTGTGGTGGTATCCTGCTATGACTACAGCATTGCATGCTGACTGTGGATGTATCCTGCTATGACTACAGCATTGCATGCTGACTGTGGTGGTATCCTGCTATGACTACACTATTGCATGCTGACTGTGGTTGTATCCTGCTATGACTATAGCTGTGCATGCTCACTGTGGTGGTATCCTGCTATGACTACAGCATTGCATACTGACTGCAGTGGTATCCTTCTATAACTTCAGCATTGCATACTGACTGCGGTGGTATCCAGCTATGACTACAGCATTGCATGCTGACTGTAGTTGTATCCTGCTATGACTACAGCATTGCATGCTGACTGTGGTGGTATCCTGTTATGACTATAGCGGTGCATGCTGACTATGGTGGTATCCTGCTATGACTACAGCATTGCGATGCTGACTGTGGTGGTATCCTGCTATGATTACAGCATTGCATGCTGACTGTGGTGGTATCCTGCTATGACTACAGCATTGCGTTCTGACTGTGGTGGTAACCTGCTATGACTACAGCATTGCATGCTGACTGTGGTCGTTTCCTGCTATGACTCAAGCATTGCATGCTGACTGTGGTGGTATCCTGCTATGACTACAGCATTGTATGCTGACTGTGGTGGTATCCTGCTGTGACTACAGCATTACATGCTGACTGTGGTGGTATCCTGCTATGACTACAGCATTGCATGCTGACTGGTGGTGTCCTGCTATGACTACAGCATTGCATACTGACTGTGGTGGTATCCTGCTATGACTACAGCATTGCATACTGACAGTGGTGGTATCCTGCTATGACTACAGCATTGCATACTGACTGCGGTGGTCTCCTGCTATGACTACAGCATTGCATGCTGACTGGTGGTTTCCTGCTATGACTACAGTATTGCATGCTGACGGTGGTGGTATCCTGCTATGATTACAGCAGTGCATACTTACTGTGGTACCTGCTAAGATTACAGCAGTGCATACTGACTGGTGGTACCTGCTATGATTACAGCAGTGGAAACTGCTGTTGAGGTAACTGCTATGATTACAGCACTGCATATTGTCGTGGTACCTGCTATGATTACAGCAGTGCATACTGACTGTGGTGGGACCTGCTATGATGACAGCATTGCATACTGACTGTGGTGGTATCCTGCTATGACTACAGCATTGCATGCTGACTGTGGTTGTATCCTGCTATGACTACAGCATTGTATGCTGACTGTGGTGGTATCCTGCTGTGACTATAGCTGTGCATGCTCACTGTGGTGGAATCCTGCTATGACTACAGCATTGCATACTGACTGCAGTGGTATCCTTCTATAACTTCAGCATTGCATACTGACTGCGGTGGTATCCAGCTATGACTACAGCATTGCATGCTGACTGTAGTTGTATCCTGCTATGACTACAGCATTGCATGCTGACTGTGGTGGTATCCTGTTATGACTATAGCAGTGCATGCTGACTATGGTGGTATCCTGCTATGACTACAGCATTGCGATGCTGACTGTGGTGGTATCCTGCTATGATTACAGCATTGCATGCTGACTGTGGTGGTATCCTGCTATGACTACAGCATTGCGTTCTGACTGTGGTGGTAACCTGCTATGACTACAGCATTGCATGCTGACTGTGGTCGTTTCCTGCTATGACTCAAGCATTGCATGCTTACTGTGGTGGTATCCTGCTATGACTACAGCATTGTATGCTGACTGTGGTGGTATCCTGCTGTGACTACAGCATTACATGCTGACTGTGGTGGTATCCTGCTATGACTACAGCATTGCATACTGACGGTGGTGGTATCCTGCTATGACTACAGCATCGCATGCTGACTGTGGTGGTATCCTGCTATGACTACAGCATTGCGTTCTGACTGTGGTGGTAACCTGCTATGACTACAGCATTGCATGCTGACTGTGGTCGTTTCCTGCTATGACTCAAGCATTGCATGCTGACTGTGGTGGTATCCTGCTATGACTACAGCATTGTATGCTGACTGTGGTGGTATCCTGCTGTGACTACAGCATTACATGCTGACTGTGGTGGTATCCTGCTATGACTACAGCATTGCATGCTGACTGGTGGTGTCCTGCTATGACTACAGCATTGCATACTGACTGTGGTGGTATCCTGCTATGACTACAGCATTGCATACTGACAGTGGTGGTATCCTGCTATGACTACAGCATTGCATACTGACTGCGGTGGTCTCCTGCTATGACTACAGCATTGCATGCTGACTGGTGGTTTCCTGCTATGACTACAGTATTGCATGCTGACGGTGGTGGTATCCTGCTATGATTACAGCAGTGCATACTTACTGTGGTACCTGCTAAGATTACAGCAGTGCATACTGACTGGTGGTACCTGCTATGATTACAGCAGTGGAAACTGCTGTTGAGGTAACTGCTATGATTACAGCACTGCATATTGTCGTGGTACCTGCTATGATTACAGCAGTGCATACTGACTGTGGTGGGACCTGCTATGATGACAGCATTGCATACTGACTGTGGTGGTATCCTGCTATGACTACAGCATTGCATGCTGACTGTGGTTGTATCCTGCTATGACTACAGCATTGTATGCTGACTGTGGTGGTATCCTGCTGTGACTATAGCTGTGCATGCTCACTGTGGTGGAATCCTGCTATGACTACAGCATTGCATACTGACTGCAGTGGTATCCTTCTATAACTTCAGCATTGCATACTGACTGCGGTGGTATCCAGCTATGACTACAGCATTGCATGCTGACTGTAGTTGTATCCTGCTATGACTACAGCATTGCATGCTGACTGTGGTGGTATCCTGTTATGACTATAGCAGTGCATGCTGACTATGGTGGTATCCTGCTATGACTACAGCATTGCGATGCTGACTGTGGTGGTATCCTGCTATGATTACAGCATTGCATGCTGACTGTGGTGGTATCCTGCTATGACTACAGCATTGCGTTCTGACTGTGGTGGTAACCTGCTATGACTACAGCATTGCATGCTGACTGTGGTCGTTTCCTGCTATGACTCAAGCATTGCATGCTTACTGTGGTGGTATCCTGCTATGACTACAGCATTGTATGCTGACTGTGGTGGTATCCTGCTGTGACTACAGCATTACATGCTGACTGTGGTGGTATCCTGCTATGACTACAGCATTGCATACTGACGGTGGTGGTATCCTGCTATGACTACAGCATCGCATGCTGACTGTGGTGGTATCCTGCTATGACTACAGCATTGCATACTGACGGTAGTGGTATCCTGCTATGACTACAGCATTGCATACTGACTGCGGTGGTATCCTGCTATGACTTCAGCATTGCATGCTGACTGTGGTTGTATCCTGCTATGACTATAGCAGTGCATGCTGACTATGGTGATATCCTGCTATGACTACAGCATTGCATACTGACTGTGGTGGTATCCTGCTGTGATTACAGCATTGCATCCTGACCGTGGTAGTATCCTGCTATGACTACAGCATTGCATGCTGACTGGTGGTGTCCTGCTATGACTACAGCATTGCATACTGACTGGTGGTTTCCTGCTATGACTACAGTATTGCATGCTGACGGTGGTGGTATCCTGCTATGATTACAGCAGTGCATACTTACTGTGGTACCTGCTATGATTACAGCAGTGCATACTGACTGGTGGTACCTGCTATGATTACAGCAGTGGAAACTGCTGTTGTGGTACCTGCTATGATTACAGCACTGCATATTGTCGTGGTACCTGCTATGATTACAGCAGTGCATACTGACTGTGGTGGGACCTGCTATGATGACAGCATTGCATACTGACTGTGGTGGTATCCTGCTATGACTACAGCATTGCATGCTGACTGTGGTTGTATCCTGCTATGACTACAGCATTGTATGCTGACTGTGGTGGTATCCTGCTATGACTACAGCATTGCATGCTGACTGTGGATGTATCCTGCTATGACTACAGCATTGCATGCTGACTGTGGTGGTATCCTGCTATGACTAGAGCATTGCATGCTGACTGTGGTTGTATCCTGCTATGACTATAGCAGTGCATGCTCACTGTGGTGGTATCCTGCTATGACTACAGCATTGCATGCTGACTGTGGTGGTATCCTGCTATGACTACAGCATTTCATGCTGACTGTGGTGGTATCCTGCTATGACTACAGCATTGCATACTGACTGCGGTGGTATCCTGCTATGACTACAGCATTGCATGCTGACTGTAGTTGTATCCTGCTATGACTACAGCATTGCATGCTGACTGTGGTGGTATCCTGCTATGACTATAGCAGTGCATGCTGACTATGGTGGTATCCTGCTATGACTACAGCATTGTGATGCTGACTGTGGTGGTATCCTGCTATGACTACAGCATTGCGTGCTGACTGTGGTGGTAACCTGCTATGACTACAGCATTGCATGCTGACTGTGGTCGTTTCCTGCTATGACTCAAGCATTGCATGCTGACTGTGTTGGTATCCTGCTATGACTACAGCATTGTATGCTGACTGTGGAGGTATCCTGCTATGACTACAGCATTGCATGCTGACTGTGGTGGTATCCTGCTATGACTACATCATTGCATACTGACGGTGGTGGTATCCTGCTATGACTACACCATCGCATGCTGACTGTGGTGGTATCCTGCTATGACTACAGCATTGCATACTGACGGTAGTGGTATCCTGCTTTGACTACAGCATTGCATACTGACTGCGTTGGTATCCTGCTATGACTACAGCATTGCATGCTGACTGCCGTTGTATCCTGCTATGACTTCAGCATTGCATGCTGACTGTGGTTGTATCCTGCTATGACTATAGCAGTGCATGCTGACTATGGTGATATCCTGCTATGACTACAGCATTGCATACTGACTGTGGTGGTATTCTGCTATGATTACAGCATTGCATCCTAACTGTGGTGGTATCCTGCTTTGACTACAGCATTGCATGCTGACTGGTGGTGTCCTGCTATGACTACAGCATTGCATACTGACAGTGGTGGTATCCTGCTATGACTACAGCATTGCATACTGACTGCGGTGGTCTCCTGCTATGACTACAGCATTGCATGCTGACTGGTGGTTTCCTCCTATGACTACAGTAATGCATGCTGACGGTGGTGGTATCCTGCTATGATTACAGCAGTGCATACTTACTGTGGTACCTGCTATGATTACAGCAGTGCATACTGACTGGTGGTACCTGCTATGATTACAGCAGTGGAAACTGCTGTTGTGGTACCTGCTATGATTACAGCAGTGCATATTGTCGTGGTACCTGCTATGATTACAGCAGTGCATACTGACTGTGGTGGGACCTGCTATGATGACAGCATTACATGCTGACTGTGGTGGTATCCTGCTATGACTACAGCATTGCATGCTGACTGTGGTGGTATCCTGCTATGACTACAGCATTGCATGCTGACTGTGGTGGTATCCTGCTATGACTACAGCATTGCATGCTGACTGTGGTAGTATCCTGCTATGACTACAGCATTGCATGCTGACTGGTGGTGTCCTGCAATGACTACAGCATTGCATACTGACTGTGGTGGTATCCTGCTATGACTACAGCATTGCATACTGACTGCGGTGGTCTCCTGCTATGACTACAGCATTGCATGCTGACTGCCGTTGTATCCTGCTATGACTTCAGAATTGCATGCTGACTGTGGTTGTATCCTGCTATGACTATAGCAGTGCATGCTGACTATGGTGATATCCTGCTATGACTACAGCATTGCATACTGACTGTGGTGGTATCCTGCTGTGATTACAGCATTGCATCCTGACTGTGGTAGTATCCTGCTATGACTACAGCATTGCATGCTGACTGGTGGTGTCCTGCTATGACTACAGCATTGCATACTGACTGTGGTGGTATCCTGCTATGACTACAGCATTGCATACTGACAGTGGTGGTATCCTGCTATGACTACAGCATTGCATACTGACTGCGGTGGTCTCCTGCTATGACTACAGCATTGCATGCTGACTGGTGGTTTCCTGCTATGACTACAGTATTGCATGCTGACGGTGGTGGTATCCTGCTATGATTACAGCAGTGCATACTTACTGTGGTACCTGCTATGATTACAGCAGTGCATACTGACTGGTGGTACCTGCTATGATTACAGCAGTGGAAACTGCTGTTGTGGTACCTGCTATGATTACAGCACTGCATATTGTCGTGGTACCTGCTATGATTACAGCAGTGCATACTGACTGTGGTGGGACCTGCTATGATGACAGCATTGCATACTGACTGTGGTGGTATCCTGCTATGACTACAGCATTGCATGCTGACTGTGGTTGTATCCTGCTATGACTACAGCATTGTATGCTGACTGTGGTGGTATCCTGCTATGACTACAGCATTGCATGCTGACTGTGGATGTATCCTGCTATGACTACAGCATTGCATGCTGACTGTGGTGGTATCCTGCTATGACTAGAGCATTGCATGCTGACTGTGGTTGTATCCTGCTATGACTATAGCAGTGCATGCTCACTGTGGTGGTATCCTGCTATGACTACAGCATTGCATGCTGACTGTGGTGGTATCCTGCTATGACTACAGCATTTCATGCTGACTGTGGTGGTATCCTGCTATGACTACAGCATTGCATACTGACTGCGGTGGTATCCTGCTATGACTACAGCATTGCATGCTGACTGTAGTTGTATCCTGCTATGACTACAGCATTGCATGCTGACTGTGGTGGTATCCTGCTATGACTATAGCAGTGCATGCTGACTATGGTGGTATCCTGCTATGACTACAGCATTGTGATGCTGACTGTGGTGGTATCCTGCTATGACTACAGCATTGCATGCTGACTGTGGTGGTATCCTGCTATGACTACAGCATTGCGTGCTGACTGTGGTGGTATCCTGCTATGACTACAGCATTGCATGCTGACTGTGGTCGTTTCCTGCTATGACTCAAGCATTGCATGCTGACTGTGTTGGTATCCTGCTATGACTACAGCATTGTATTCTGACTGTGGAGGTATCCTGCTATGACTACAGCATTACATGCTGACTGTGGTGGTATCCTGCTATGACTACATCATTGCATACTGACGGTGGTGGTATCCTGCTATGACTACACCATCGCATGCTGACTGTGGTGGTATCCTGCTATGACTACAGCATTGCATACTGACGGTAGTGGTATCCTGCTTTGACTACAGCATTGCATACTGACTGCGTTGGTATCCTGCTATGACTACAGCATTGCATGCTGACTGCCGTTGTATCCTGCTATGACTTCAGCATTGCATGCTGACTGTGGTTGTATCCTGCTATGACTATAGCAGTGCATGCTGACTATGGTGATATCCTGCTATGACTACAGCATTGCATACTGACTGTGGTGGTATTCTGCTATGATTACAGCATTGCATCCTGACTGTGGTGGTATCCTGCTTTGACTACAGCATTGCATGCTGACTGGTGGTGTCCTGCTATGACTACAGCATTGCATACTGACAGTGGTGGTATCCTGCTATGACTACAGCATTGCATGCTGACTGGTGGTTTCCTCCTATGACTACAGTAATGCATGCTGACGGTGGTGGTATCCTGCTATGATTACAGCAGTGCATACTTACTGTGGTACCTGCTATGATTACAGCAGTGCATACTGACTGGTGGTACCTGCTATGATTACAGCAGTGGAAACTGCTGTTGTGGTACCTGCTATGATTACAGCAGTGCATATTGTCGTGGTACCTGCTATGATTACAGCAGTGCATACTGACTGTGGTGGGACCTGCTATGATGACAGCATTGCATACTGACTGTGGTGGTATCCTGCTATGACTACAGCATTGCATGCTGACTGTGGTTGTATCCTGCTTTGACTACAGCATTGCATGCTGACTGTGGTGGTATCCTGCAATGACTACAGCATTGCATGCTGACTGTGGTGGTATCCTGCTATGACTACAGCATTGCATACTGACTGCGGTGGTATCCTGCTATGACTACAGCATTGCATGATGACTGTGGTTGTATCCTGCTATGACTACAGCATTGCATGCTGACTGTGGTGGTATCCTGCAATGACTACAGCATTGCATGCTGACTGTGGTGGTATCCTGCTATGACTACAGCATTGCTTGCTGACTGTGGTGGTATCCTGCTATGACTACAGCATTGCATGCTGACTGTGGTCGTTTCCTGCTATGACTCAAGCATTGCATGCTGACTTTGGTGGTATCCTGCTATGACTACAGCATTGTATGCTGACTGTGGTGGTATCCTGCTATGACTACAGCATTACATGCTGACTGTGGTGGTATCCTGCTATGACTACAGCATTGCATGCTGACTGTGGTGGTATCCTGCTATGACTACAGCATTGCATGCTGACTGTGGTGGTATCCTGCTATGACTACAGCATTGCATGCTGACTGTGGTAGTATCCTGCTATGACTACAGCATTGCATGCTGACTGGTGGTGTCCTGCAATGACTACAGCATTGCATACTGACTGTGGTGGTATCCTGCTATGACTACAGCATTGCATACTGACTGCGGTGGTCTCCTGCTATGACTACAGCATTGCATGCTGACTGCCGTTGTATCCTGCTATGACTTCAGCATTGCATGCTGACTGTGGTTGTATCCTGCTATGACTATAGCAGTGCATGCTGACTATGGTGATATCCTGCTATGACTACAGCATTGCATACTGACTGTGGTGGTATCCTGCTGTGATTACAGCATTGCATTCTGACTGTGGTAGTATCCTGCTATGACTACAGCATTGCATGCTGACTGGTGGTGTCCTGCTATGACTACAGCATTGCATACTGACTGTGGTGGTATCCTGCTATGACTACAGCATTGCATACTGACAGTGGTGGTATCCTGCTATGACTACAGCATTGCATACTGACTGCGGTGGTCTCCTGCTATGACTACAGCATTGCATGCAGACTGGTGGTTTCCTGCTATGACTATAGCAGTGCATGCTGACTATGGTGGTATCCTGCTATGACTACAGCATTGTGATGCTGACTGTGGTGGTATCCTGCTATGACTACAGCATTGCATGCTGACTGTGGTGGTATCCTGCTATGACTACAGCATTGCGTGCTGACTGTGGTGGTATCCTGCTATGACTACAGCATTGCATGCTGACTGTGGTCGTTTCCTGCTATGACTCAAGCATTGCATGCTGACTGTGTTGGTATCCTGCTATGACTACAGCATTGTATGCTGACTGTGGAGGTATCCTGCTATGACTACAGCATTACATGCTGACTGTGGTGGTATCCTGCTATGACTACATCATTGCATACTGACGGTGGTGGTATCCTGCTATGACTACACCATCGCATGCTGACTGTGGTGGTATCCTGCTATGACTACAGCATTGCATACTGACGGTAGTGGTATCCTGCTTTGACTACAGCATTGCATACTGACTGCGTTGGTATCCTGCTATGACTACAGCATTGCATGCTGACTGCCGTTGTATCCTGCTATGACTTCAGCATTGCATGCTGACTGTGGTTGTATCCTGCTATGACTATAGCAGTGCATGCTGACTATGGTGATATCCTGCTATGACTACAGCATTGCATACTGACTGTGGTGGTATTCTGCTATGATTACAGCATTGCATCCTGACTGTGGTGGTATCCTGCTTTGACTACAGCATTGCATGCTGACTGGTGGTGTCCTGCTATGACTACAGCATTGCATACTGACAGTGGTGGTATCCTGCTATGACTACAGCATTGCATACTGACTGCGGTGGTCTCCTGCTATGACTACAGCATTGCATGCTGACTGGTGGTTTCCTCCTATGACTACAGTAATGCATGCTGACGGTGGTGGTATCCTGCTATGATTACAGCAGTGCATACTTACTGTGGTACCTGCTATGATTACAGCAGTGCATACTGACTGGTGGTACCTGCTATGATTACAGCAGTGGAAACTGCTGTTGTGGTACCTGCTATGATTACAGCAGTGCATATTGTCGTGGTACCTGCTATGATTACAGCAGTGCATACTGACTGTGGTGGGACCTGCTATGATGACAGCATTGCATACTGACTGTGGTGGTATCCTGCTATGACTACAGCATTGCATGCTGACTGTGGTTGTATCCTGCTTTGACTACAGCATTGCATGCTGACTGTGGTGGTATCCTGCAATGACTACAGCATTGCATGCTGACTGTGGTGGTATCCTGCTATGACTACAGCATTGCATACTGACTGCGGTGGTATCCTGCTATGACTACAGCATTGCATGATGACTGTGGTTGTATCCTGCTATGACTACAGCATTGCATGCTGACTGTCTTGGTATCCTGCAATGACTACAGCATTGCATGCTGACTGTGGTGGTATCCTGCTATGACTACAGCATTGCTTGCTGACTGTGGTGGTATCCTGCTATGACTACAGCATTGCATGCTGACTGTGGTCGTTTCCTGCTATGACTCAAGCATTGCATGCTGACTTTGGTGGTATCCTGCTATGACTACAGCATTGTATGCTGACTGTGGTGGTATCCTGCTATGACTACAGCATTACATGCTGACTGTGGTGGTATCCTGCTATGACTACAGCATTGCATGCTGACTGTGGTGGTATCCTGCTATGACTACAGCATTGCATGCTGACTGTGGTGGTATCCTGCTATGACTACAGCATTGCATGCTGACTGTGGTAGTATCCTGCTATGACTACAGCATTGCATGCTGACTGGTGGTGTCCTGCAATGACTACAGCATTGCATACTGACTGTGGTGGTATCCTGCTATGACTACAGCATTGCATACTGACTGCGGTGGTCTCCTGCTATGACTACAGCATTGCATGCTGACTGCCGTTGTATCCTGCTATGACTTCAGCATTGCATGCTGACTGTGGTTGTATCCTGCTATGACTATAGCAGTGCATGCTGACTATGGTGATATCCTGCTATGACTACAGCATTGCATACTGACTGTGGTGGTATCCTGCTGTGATTACAGCATTGCATCCTGACTGTGGTAGTATCCTGCTATGACTACAGCATTGCATGCTGACTGGTGGTGTCCTGCTATGACTACAGCATTGCATACTGACTGTGGTGGTATCCTGCTATGACTACAGCATTGCATACTGACAGTGGTGGTATCCTGCTATGACTACAGCATTGCATACTGACTGCGGTGGTCTCCTGCTATGACTACAGCATTGCATGCTGACTGGTGGTTTCCTGCTATGACTACAGTATTGCATGCTGACAGTGGTGGTATCCTGCTATGATTACAGCAGTGCATACTTACTGTGGTACCTGCTATGATTACAGCAGTGCATACTGACTGGTGGTACCTGCTATGATTACAGCAGTGGAAACTGCTGTTGTGGTACCTGCTATGATTACAGCACTGCATATTGTCGTGGTACCTGCTATGATTACAGCAGTGCATACTGACTGTGGTGGGACCTGCTATGATGACAGCATTGCATACTGACTGTGGTGGTATCCTGCTATGACTACAGCATTGCATGCTGACTGTGGTTGTATCCTGCTATGACTACAGCATTGTATGCTGACTGTGGTGGTATCCTGCTATGACTACAGCATTGCATGCTGACTGTGGATGTATCCTGCTATGACTACAGCATTGCATGCTGACTGTGGTGGTATCCTGCTATGACTACAGCATTGCATGCTGACTGTGGTTGTATCCTGCTATGACTATAGCTGTGCATGCTCACTGTGGTGGTATCCTGCTATGACTACAGCATTGCATACTGACTGCAGTGGTATCCTTCTATAACTTCAGCATTGCATACTGACTGCGGTGGTATCCAGCTATGACTACAGCATTGCATGCTGACTGTAGTTGTATCCTGCTATGACTACAGCATTGCATGCTGACTGTGGTGGTATCCTGTTATGACTATAGCAGTGCATGCTGACTATGGTGGTATCCTGCTATGACTACAGCATTGCGATGCTGACTGTGGTGGTATCCTGCTATGATTACAGCATTGCATGCTGACTGTGGTGGTGTCCTGCTATGACTACAGCATTGCGTTCTGACTGTGGTGGTAACCTGCTATGACTACAGCATTGCATGCTGACTGTGGTCGTTTCCTGCTATGACTCAAGCATTGCATGCTGACTGTGGTGGTATCCTGCTATGACTACAGCATTGTATGCTGACTGTGGTGGTATCCTGCTATGACTACAGCATTACATGCTGACTGTGGTGGTATCCTGCTATGACTACAGCATTGCATACTGACGGTGGTGGTATCCTGCTATGACTACAGCATCGCATGCTGACTGTGGTGGTATCCTGCTATGACTACAGCATTGCATACTGACGGTAGTGGTATCCTGCTATGACTACAGCATTGCATACTGACTGCGGTGGTATCCTGCTATGACTACAGCATTGCATGCTGACTGCCGTTGTATCCTGCTATGACTTCAGCATTGCATGCTGACTGTGGTTGTATCCTGCTATGACTATAGCAGTGCATGCTGACTATGGTGATATCCTGCTATGACTACAGCATTGCATACTGACTGTGGTGGTATCCTGCTGTGATTACAGCATTGCATCCTGACTGTGGTACTATCCTGCTATGACTACAGCATTGCATGCTGACTGGTGGTGTCCTGCTATGACTACAGCATTGCATACTGACTGTGGTGGTATCCTGCTATGACTACAGCATTGCATACTGACAGTGGTGGTATCCTGCTATGACTACAGCATTGCATGCTGACTGGTGGTGTCCTGCAATGACTACAGCATTGCATACTGACTGTGGTGGTATCCTGCTATGACTACAGCATTGCATACTGACTGCGGTGGTCTCCTGCTATGACTACAGCATTGCATGCTGACTGCCGTTGTATCCTGCTATGACTTCAGCATTGCATGCTGACTGTGGTTGTATCCTGCTATGACTATAGCAGTGCATGCTGACTATGGTGATATCCTGCTATGACTACAGCATTGCATACTGACTGTGGTGGTATCCTGCTGTGATTACAGCATTGCATCCTGACTGTGGTAGTATCCTGCTATGACTACAGCATTGCATGCTGACTGGTGGTGTCCTGCTATGACTACAGCATTGCATACTGACTGTGGTGGTATCCTGCTATGACTACAGCATTGCATACTGACAGTGGTGGTATCCTGCTATGACTACAGCATTGCATACTGACTGCGGTGGTCTCCTGCTATGACTACAGCATTGCATGCTGACTGGTGGTTTCCTGCTATGACTACAGTATTGCATGCTGACAGTGGTGGTATCCTGCTATGATTACAGCAGTGCATACTTACTGTGGTACCTGCTATGATTACAGCAGTGCATACTGACTGGTGGTACCTGCTATGATTACAGCAGTGGAAACTGCTGTTGTGGTACCTGCTATGATTACAGCACTGCATATTGTCGTGGTACCTGCTATGATTACAGCAGTGCATACTGACTGTGGTGGGACCTGCTATGATGACAGCATTGCATACTGACTGTGGTGGTATCCTGCTATGACTACAGCATTGCATGCTGACTGTGGTTGTATCCTGCTATGACTACAGCATTGTATGCTGACTGTGGTGGTATCCTGCTATGACTACAGCATTGCATGCTGACTGTGGATGTATCCTGCTATGACTACAGCATTGCATGCTGACTGTGGTGGTATCCTGCTATGACTACAGCATTGCATGCTGACTGTGGTTGTATCCTGCTATGACTATAGCTGTGCATGCTCACTGTGGTGGTATCCTGCTATGACTACAGCATTGCATACTGACTGCAGTGGTATCCTTCTATAACTTCAGCATTGCATACTGACTGCGGTGGTATCCAGCTATGACTACAGCATTGCATGCTGACTGTAGTTGTATCCTGCTATGACTACAGCATTGCATGCTGACTGGTGGTATCCTGTTATGACTATAGCAGTGCATGCTGACTATGGTGGTATCCTGCTATGACTACAGCATTGCGATGCTGACTGTGGTGGTATCCTGCTATGATTACAGCATTGCATGCTGACTGTGGTGGTATCCTGCTATGACTACAGCATTGCGTTCTGACTGTGGTGGTAACCTGCTATGACTACAGCATTGCATGCTGACTGTGGTCGTTTCCTGCTATGACTCAAGCATTGCATGCTGACTGTGGTGGTATCCTGCTATGACTACAGCATTGTATGCTGACTGTGGTGGTATCCTGCTATGACTACAGCATTACATGCTGACTGTGGTGGTATCCTGCTATGACTACAGCATTGCATACTGACGGTGGTGGTATCCTGCTATGACTACAGCATCGCATGCTGACTGTGGTGGTATCCTGCTATGACTACAGCATTGCATACTGACGGTAGTGGTATCCTGCTATGACTACAGCATTGCATACTGACTGCGGTGGTATCCTGCTATGACTACAGCATTGCATGCTGACTGCCGTTGTATCCTGCTATGACTTCAGCATTGCATGCTGACTGTGGTTGTATCCTGCTATGACTATAGCAGTGCATGCTGACTATGGTGATATCCTGCTATGACTACAGCATTGCATACTGACTGTGGTGGTATCCTGCTGTGATTACAGCATTGCATCCTGACTGTGGTACTATCCTGCTATGACTACAGCATTGCATGCTGACTGGTGGTGTCCTGCTATGACTACAGCATTGCATACTGACTGTGGTGGTATCCTGCTATGACTACAGCATTGCATACTGACAGTGGTGGTATCCTGCTATGACTACAGCATTTCATACTGACTGTGGTGGTCTCCTGCTATGACTACAGCATTGCATGCTGACTGGTGGTTTCCTGCTATGACTACAGTATTGCATGCTGACGGTGGTGGTATCCTGCTATGATTACAGCAGTGCATACTTACTGTGGTACCTGCTATGATTACAGCAGTGCATACTGACTGGTGGTACCTGCTATGATTACAGCAGTGGAAACTGCTGTTGTGGTACCTGCTATGATTACAGCACTGCATATTGTCGTGGTACCTGCTATGATTACAGCAGTGCATACTGACTGTGGTGGGACCTGCTATGATGACAGCATTGCATACTGACTGTGGTGGTATCCTGCTATGACTACAGCATTGCATGCTGACTGTGGTTGTATCCTGATATGACTACAGCATTGTATGCTGACTGTGGTGGTATCCTGCTATGACTACAGCATTGCATGCTGACTGTGGATGTATCCTGCTATGACTACAGCATTGCTTGCTGACTGTGGTGGTATCCTGCTATGACTACAGCATTGCATGCTGACTGTGGTTGTATCCTGCTATGACTATAGCAGTGCATGCTCACTGTGGTGGTATCCTGCTATGACTACAGCATTGCATGCTGACTGTGGTGGTATCCTGCTATGACTACAGCATTTCATGCTGACTGTGGTGGTATCCTGCTATGACTACAGCATTGCATATTGACTGCAGTGGTATCCTTCTATAACTTCAGCATTGCATACTGACTGCGGTGGTATCCTGCTATGACTACAGCATTGCATACTGACTGTAGTTGTATCCTGCTATGACTACAGCATTGCATGCTGACTGTGGTGGTATCGTGCTATGACTATAGCAGTGCATGCTGACTATGGTGGTATCCTGCTATGACTACAGCATTGTGATGCTGACTGTGGTGGTATCCTGCTATGACTACAGCATTGCATGCTGACTGTGGTGGTATCCTGCTATGACTACAGCATTGCGTGCTGACTGTGGTGGTATCCTGCTATGACTACAGCATTGCATGCTGACTGTGGTCGTTTCCTGCTATGACTCAAGCATTGCATGCTGACTGTGGTGGTATCCTGCTATGACTACAGCATTGTATGCTGACTGTGGAGGTATCCTGCTATGACTACAGCATTACATGCTGACTGTGGTGGTATCCTGCTATGACTACATCATTGCATACTGACAGTGGTGGTATCCTGCTATGACTACACCATCGCATGCTGACTGTGGTGGTATCCTGCTATGACTACAGCATTGCATACTGACGGTAGTGGTATCCTGCTTTGACTACAGCATTGCATACTGACTGCGGTGGTATCCTTCTATGACTACAGCATTGCATGCTGACTGCCGTTGTATCCTGCTATGACTTCAGCATTGCATGCTGACTGTGGTTGTATCCTGCTATGACTATAGCAGTGCATGCTGACTATGGTGATATCCTGCTATGACTACAGCATTGCATACTGACTGTGGTGGTATTCTGCTATGATTACAGCATTGCATCCTGACTGTGGTGGTATCCTGCTTTGACTACAGCATTGCATGCTGACTGGTGGTGTCCTGCTATGACTACAGCATTGCATACTGACAGTGGTGGTATCCTGCTATGACTACAGCATTGCATACTGACTGCGGTGGTCTCCTGCTATGACTACAGCATTGCATGCTGACTGGTGGTTTCCTCCTATGACTACAGTAATGCATGCTGACGGTGGTGGTATCCTGCTATGATTACAGCAGTGCATACTTACTGTGGTACCTGCTATGATTACAGCAGTGCATACTGACTGGTGTTACCTGCTATGATTACAGCAGTGGAAACTGCTGTTGTGGTACCTGCTATGATTACAGCAGTGCATATTGTCGTGGTACCTGCTATGATTACAGCAGTGCATACTGACTGTGGTGGGACCTGCTATGATGACAGCATTGCATACTGACTGTGGTGGTATCCTGCTATGACTACAGCATTGCATGCTGACTGTGGTTGTATCCTGCTTTGACTACAGCATTGCATGCTGACTGTGGTGGTATCCTGCTATGACTACAGCATTGCATGCTGACTGTGGTGGTATCCTGCTATGACTACAGCATTGCATACTGACTGCGGTGGTATCCTGCTATGACTACAGCATTGCATGATGACTGTGGTTGTATCCTGCTATGACTACAGCATTGCATGCTGACTGTGGTGGTATCCTGCAATGACTACAGCATTGCATGCTGACTGTGGTGGTATCCTGCTATGACTACAGCATTGCTTGCTAACTGTGGTGGTATCCTGCTATGACTACCGCATTGCATGCTGACTGTGGTCGTTTCCTGCTATGACTCAAGCATTGCATGCTGACTTTGGTGGTATCCTGCTATGACTACAGCATTGTATGCTGACTGTGGTGGTATCCTGCTATGACTACAGCATTACATGCTGACTGTGGTGGTATCCTGCTATGACTACAGCATTGCATGCTGACTGTGGTGGTATCCTGCTATGACTACAGCATTGCATGCTGACTGTGGTTGTATCCTGCTATGACTATAGCAGTGCATGCTGACTATGGTGATATCCTGCTATGACTACAGCATTGCATACTGACTGTGGTGGTATCCTGCTGTGATTACAGCATTGCATCCTGACTGTGGTGGTATCCTGCTTTGACTACAGCATTGCATGCTGACTGGTGGTGTCCTGCTATGACTACAGCATTGCATACTGACTGTCGTGGTATCCTGCTATGACTACAGCATTGCATACTGACAGTGGTGGTATCCTGCTATGACTACAGCATTGCATTCTGACTGCGGTGGTCTCCTGCTATGACTACAGCATTGCATGCTGACTGGTGGTTTCCTTCTATGACTACAGTATTGCATGCTGACGGTGGTGGTATCCTGCTATGATTACAGCAGTGCATACTTACTGTGGTACCTGCTATGATTACAGCAGTGCATACTGACTGGTGGTACCTGCTATGATTACAGCAGTGGAAACTGCTGTTGTGGTACCTGCTATGATTACAGCAGTGCATATTGTCGTGGTACCTGCTGTGATTACAGCAGTGCATACTGACTGTGGTGGGACCTGCTATGATGACAGCATTGCATACTGACTGTGGTGGTATCCTGCTATGACTACAGCATTGCATGCTGACTGTGGTTGTATCCTGCTTTGACTACAGCATTGCATGCTGACTGTGGTGGTATCCTGCTATGACTACAGCATTGCATGCTGACTGTGGTGGTATCCTGATATGACTACAGCATTGCATACTGACTGCGGTGGTATCCTGCTATGACTACAGCATTGTGTTCTGACTGTGGTGGTAACCTGCTATGACTACAGCATTGCATGCTGACTGTGGTCGTTTCCTGCTATGACTCAAGCATTGCATGCTGACTGTGGTGGTATCCTGCTATGACTACAGCATTGTATGCTGACTGTGGTGGTATCCTGCTATGACTACAGCATTACATGCTGACTGTGGTGGTATCCTGCTATGACTACAGCATTGCATACTGACGGTGGTGGTATCCTGCTATGACTACAGCATCGCATGCTGACTGTGGTGGTATCCTGCTATGACTACAGCATTGCATACTGACGGTAGTGGTATCCTGCTATGACTACAGCATTGCATACTGACTGCGGTGGTATCCTGCTATGACTACAGCATTGCATGCTGACTGCCGTTGTATCCTGCTATGACTTCAGCATTGCATGCTGACTGTGGTTGTATCCTGCTATGACTATAGCAGTGCATGCTGACTATGGTGATATCCTGCTATGACTACAGCATTGCATACTGACTGTGGTGGTATCCTGCTGTGATTACAGCATTGCATCCTGACTGTGGTACTATCCTGCTATGACTACAGCATTGCATGCTGACTGGTGGTGTCCTGCTATGACTACAGCATTGCATACTGACTGTGGTGGTATCCTGCTATGACTACAGCATTGCATACTGACAGTGGTGGTATCCTGCTATGACTACAGCATTTCATACTGACTGCGGTGGTCTCCTGCTATGACTACAGCATTGCATGCTGACTGGTGGTTTCCTGCTATGACTACAGTATTGCATGCTGACGGTGGTGGTATCCTGCTATGATTACAGCAGTGCATACTTACTGTGGTACCTGCTATGATTACAGCAGTGCATACTGACTGGTGGTACCTGCTATGATTACAGCAGTGGAAACTGCTGTTGTGGTACCTGCTATGATTACAGCACTGCATATTGTCGTGGTACCTGCTATGATTACAGCAGTGCATACTGACTGTGGTGGTATCCTGCTATGACTACAGCATTGCATGCTGACTGTGGTTGTATCCTGATATGACTACAGCATTGTATGCTGACTGTGGTGGTATCCTGCTATGACTACAGCATTGCATGCTGACTGTGGATGTATCCTGCTATGACTACAGCATTGCTTGCTGACTGTGGTGGTATCCTGCTATGACTACAGCATTGCATGCTGACTGTGGTTGTATCCTGCTATGACTATAGCAGTGCATGCTCACTGTGGTGGTATCCTGCTATGACTACAGCATTGCATGCTGACTGTGGTGGTATCCTGCTATGACTACAGCATTTCATGCTGACTGTGGTGGTATCCTGCTATGACTACAGCATTGCATATTGACTGCAGTGGTATCCTTCTATAACTTCAGCATTGCATACTGACTGCGGTGGTATCCTGCTATGACTACAGCATTGCATGCTGACTGTAGTTGTATCCTGCTATGACTACAGCATTGCATGCTGACTGTGGTGGTATCGTGCTATGACTATAGCAGTGCATGCTGACTATGGTGGTATCCTGCTATGACTACAGCATTGTGATGCTGACTGTGGTGGTATCCTGCTATGACTACAGCATTGCATGCTGACTGTGGTGGTATCCTGCTATGACTACAGCATTGCGTGCTGACTGTGGTGGTATCCTGCTATGACTACAGCATTGCATGCTGACTGTGGTCGTTTCCTGCTATGACTCAAGCATTGCATGCTGACTGTGGTGGTATCCTGCTATGACTACAGCATTGTATGCTGACTGTGGAGGTATCCTGCTATGACTACAGCATTACATGCTGACTGTGGTGGTATCCTGCTATGACTACATCATTGCATACTGACGGTGGTGGTATCCTGCTATGACTACACCATCGCATGCTGACTGTGGTGGTATCCTGCTATGACTACAGCATTGCATACTGACGGTAGTGGTATCCTGCTTTGACTACAGCATTGCATACTGACTGCGGTGGTATCCTTCTATGACTACAGCATTGCATGCTGACTGCCGTTGTATCCTGCTATGACTTCAGCATTGCATGCTGACTGTGGTTGTATCCTGCTATGACTATAGCAGTGCATGCTGACTATGGTGATATCCTGCTATGACTACAGCATTGCATACTGACTGTGGTGGTATTCTGCTATGATTACAGCATTGCATCCTGACTGTGGTGGTATCCTGCTTTGACTACAGCATTGCATGCTGACTGGTGGTGTCCTGCTATGACTACAGCATTGCATACTGACAGTGGTGGTATCCTGCTATGACTACAGCATTGCATACTGACTGCGGTGGTCTCCTGCTATGACTACAGCATTGCATGCTGACTGGTGGTTTCCTCCTATGACTACAGTAATGCATGCTGACGGTGGTGGTATCCTGCTATGATTACAGCAGTGCATACTTACTGTGGTACCTGCTATGATTACAGCAGTGCATACTGACTGGTGTTACCTGCTATGATTACAGCAGTGGAAACTGCTGTTGTGGTACCTGCTATGATTACAGCAGTGCATATTGTCGTGGTACCTGCTATGATTACAGCAGTGCATACTGACTGTGGTGGGACCTGCTATGATGACAGCATTGCATACTGACTGTGGTGGTATCCTGCTATGACTACAGCATTGCATGCTGACTGTGGTTGTATCCTGCTTTGACTACAGCATTGCATGCTGACTGTGGTGGTATCCTGCTATGACTACAGCATTGCATGCTGACTGTGGTGGTATCCTGCTATGACTACAGCATTGCATACTGACTGCGGTGGTATCCTGCTATGACTACAGCATTGCATGATGACTGTGGTTGTATCCTGCTATGACTACAGCATTGCATGCTGACTGTGGTGGTATCCTGCAATGACTACAGCATTGCATGCTGACTGTGGTGGTATCCTGCTATGACTACAGCATTGCTTGCTAACTGTGGTGGTATCCTGCTATGACTACCGCATTGCATGCTGACTGTGGTCGTTTCCTGCTATGACTCAAGCATTGCATGCTGACTTTGGTGGTATCCTGCTATGACTACAGCATTGTATGCTGACTGTGGTGGTATCCTGCTATGACTACAGCATTACATGCTGACTGTGGTGGTATCCTGCTATGACTACAGCATTGCATGCTGACTGTGGTGGTATCCTGCTATGACTACAGCATTGCATGCTGACTGTGGTTGTATCCTGCTATGACTATAGCAGTGCATGCTGACTATGGTGATATCCTGCTATGACTACAGCATTGCATACTGACTGTGGTGGTATCCTGCTGTGATTACAGCATTGCATCCTGACTGTGGTGGTATCCTGCTTTGACTACAGCATTGCATGCTGACTGGTGGTGTCCTGCTATGACTACAGCATTGCATACTGACTGTGGTGGTATCCTGCTATGACTACAGCATTGCATACTGACAGTGGTGGTATCCTGCTATGACTACAGCATTGCATTCTGACTGCGGTGGTCTCCTGCTATGACTACAGCATTGCATGCTGACTGGTGGTTTCCTTCTATGACTACAGTATTGCATGCTGACGGTGGTGGTATCCTGCTATGATTACAGCAGTGCATACTTACTGTGGTACCTGCTATGATTACAGCAGTGCATACTGACTGGTGGTACCTGCTATGATTACAGCAGTGGAAACTGCTGTTGTGGTACCTGCTATGATTACAGCAGTGCATATTGTCGTGGTACCTGCTGTGATTACAGCAGTGCATACTGACTGTGGTGGGACCTGCTATGATGACAGCATTGCATACTGACTGTGGTGGTATCCTGCTATGACTACAGCATTGCATGCTGACTGTGGTTGTATCCTGCTTTGACTACAGCATTGCATGCTGACTGTGGTGGTATCCTGCTATGACTACAGCATTGCATGCTGACTGTGGTGGTATCCTGATATGACTACAGCATTGCATACTGACTGCGGTGGTATCCTGCTATGACTACAGCATTGCATGATGACTGTGGTTGTATCCTGCTATGACTACAGCATTGCTTGCTGACTGTGGTTGTATCCTGCTATGACTATAGCAGTGCATGCTCACTGTGGTGGTATCCTGCTGTGACTACAGCATTGCATGCTGACTGTGGTGGTATCCTGCTATGACTACAGCATTGCATGCTGACTGTGGTGGTATCCTGCTATGACTACAGCATTGCATGCTGACTGTGGTGATATCCTGCTATGACTACAGCATTGCTTGCTGACTGTGTTGGTATCCTGCTATGACTACAGCATTGCATGCTGACTGTGGTCGTTTCCTGCTATGACTCAAGCATTGCATGCTGACTTTGGTGGTATCCTGCTATGACTACAGCATTGTATGCTGACTGTGGTGGTATCCTGCTATGACTATAGCATTACATGCTGACTGTGGTGGTATCCTGCTATGACTACAGCATTGCATGCTGACTGTGGTGGTATCCTGCTATGACTACAACATTGCATACTGACGGTGGTGGTATCCTGCTATGACTACAGCATTGCATGCTGACTGTGGTGGTATCCTGCTATGACTTCAGCATTGCATACTGACTGCGGTGGTATCCTGCTATGACTACAGCATTGCATGATGACTGCCGTTGTATCCTGCTATGACTTCAGCATTGCATGCTGACTGTGGTTGTATCCTGCTATGACTATAGCAGTGCATGCTGACTATGGTAATATCCTGCTATGACTACAGCATTGCATCCTGACTGGTGTTATCCTGCTATGACTACAGCATTGCATGCTGACTGGTGGTGTCCTGCTATGACTACAGCATTGCATCCTGACTGTGGTGGTATCCTGCTATGACTACAGCATTGCATACTGACAGTGGTGGTATCCTGCTATAACTACAGCATTGCATACTGACTGTGGTGGTCTCCTGCTATGACTACAGCATTGGATGCTGACTGGTGGTTTCCTGCTATGACTACAGTATTGCATGCTGACGGTGGTGGTATCCTGCTATGATTACAGCAGTGCATACTGACTGTGGTACCTGCTATGATTACACCAGTGCATACTGACTGTGGTGGGACCTGCTATGATGACAGCATTGCATACTGACTGTGGTGGTATCCTGCTATGACTACAGCATTGTATGCTGACTGTGGTGGTATCCTGCTATGACTACAGCATTGCTTGCTGACTGTGGTGGTATCCTGCTATGACTACAACATTGCATGCTGACTGTGGTGGTATCCTGCTATGACTATAGCATTGCATGCTGACTGTGGTTGTATCCTGCTATGACTATATGAGTGCATGGTGACTATGGTGGTATCCTGCTATGACTACAGCCTTGCATACTGACTGTGGTGGTATTCTGCTATGATTACAGCATTGCATACTGACTGTGGTGGTATCCGGCTATGACTACAGCATTGCATGCTGACTGGTGGTATCCTGCTATGACTACAGCATTGTGATGCTGACTGTGGTTGTATCCTGCTATGACTACAGCATTGCATGCTGACTGTGGTGGTATCGTGCTATGACTACAGCATTGCTTGCTGACTGGTGGTATCCTGCTATGACTACAGCATTGCATGCTCACTGTGGTGGTATCCTGCTATGACTACAGCATTGCATACTGACTGCAGTGGTATCCTTCTATAACTTCAGCATTGCATACTGACTGCGGTGGTATCCTGCTATGACTACAGCATTGCATGCTGACTGTAGTTGTATCCTGCTATGACTACAGCATTGCATGCTGACTGTGGTGGTAACCTGCTATGACTATAGCAGTGCATGCTGACTATGGTGGTATCCTGCTATGACTACAGCATTGTGATGCTGACTGTGGTGATATCCTGCTATGACTACAGCATTGCATGCTGACTGTGGTGGTATCCTGCTATGACTACAGCATTGCGTGCTGACTGTGGTGGTATCCTGCTATGACTACAGCATTGCATGCTGACTGTGGTCGTTTCCTGCTATGACTCAAGCATTGCATGCTGACTGTGATGGTATCCTGCTATGACTACAGCATTGTATGCTGACTGTGGTGGTATCCTGCTATGACTACAGCATTGCATGCTGACTGTGGTAGTATCCTGCTATGACTACAGCATTGCATACTGCCGGTGGTGGTATCCTGCTATGACTACAGCATCGCATGCTGACTGTGGTGGTATCCTGCTATGACTACAGCATTGCATACTGACGGTAGTGGTATACTGCTATAACTACAGCATTGCATACTGACTGCGGTGGTATCCTGCTATGACTACAGCATTGCATGCTGACTGCCGTTGTATCCTGCTATGACTTCAGCATTGCATGCTGACTGTGGTTGTATCCTGCTATGACTATAGCAGTGCATGGGGACTATGGTGATATCCTGCTATGACTACAGCATTGCATACTGACTGTGGTGGTATCCTGCTATGATTACAGCATTGCATCCTGACTGTGGTGGTATCCTGCTTTGACTACAGCATTGCATGCTGACTGGTGGTGTCCTGCTATGACTACAGCATTGCATACTGACTGTGGTGGTATCCTGCTATGACTACATCATTGCATACTGACAGTGGTGGTATCCTGCTATGACTACAGCATTGCATACTGACTGCGGTGGTCTCCTGCTATGACTACAGCATTGCATGCTGACTGGTGGTTTCCTGCTATGACTACAGTATTGCATGCTGACGGTGGTGGTATCCTGCTATGATTACAGCAGTGCATACTTACTGTGGTACCTGCTATGATTACAGCAGTGCATACTGACTGGTGGTACCTGCTATGATTACAGCAGTGGAAACTGCTGTTGTGGTACCTGCTATGATTACAGCACTGCATATTGTCGTGGTACCTGCTATGATTACAGCAGTGCATACTGACTGTGGTGGGACCTGCTATGATGACAGCATTGCATACTGACTGTGGTGGTATCCTGCTATGACTACAGCATTGCATGCTGACTGTGGTTGTATCCTGCTTTGACTACAGCATTGCATGCTGACTGTGGTGGTATCCTGATATGACTACAGCATTGCATGCTGACTGTGGTGGTATCCTGCTATGACTACATCATTGCATACTGACTGCGGTGGTATCCTGCTATGACTACAGCATTGCATGATGACTGTGGTTGTATCCTGCTGTGACTAAAGCATTGCATGCTGACTGTGGTGGTATCCTGCTATGACTACAGCATTGCATGCTGACTGTGATGGTATCCTGCAATGACTACAGCATTGCATGCTGACTGTGGTGGTATCCTGCTATGACTACAGCATTGTGATGCTGACTGTGGTTGTATCCTGCTATGACTACAGCATTGCATGCTGACTGTGGTGGTATCGTGCTATGACTACAGCATTGTATGCTGACTGTGGTGGTATCCTGCTATGACTACAGCATTGCATGCTGACTGTGGTGGTATTCTGCTATGACTACAGCATTGCATACTGACTGCAGTGGTATCCTTCTATAACTTCAGCATTGCATACTGACTGCTGTGGTATCCTGCTATGACTACAGCATTGCATGCTGACTGTAGTTGTATCCTGCTATGACTACAGCATTGCATGCTGACTGTGGTGGTATCCTGCTATGACTATAGCAGTGCATGCTGACTATGGTGGTATCCTGCTATGACTACAGCATTGTGATACTGACTGTGGTGGTATCCTGCTATGACTACAGCATTGCATGCTGACTGTGGTGGTATCCTGCTATGACTACAGCATTGCGTGCTGACTGTGGTGGTATCCTGCTATGACTACAGCATTGCATGCTGACTGTGGTCGTTTCCTGCTATGACTCAAGCATTGCATGCTGACTGTGGTGGTATCCTGCTATGACTACAGCATTGTATGCTGACTGTGGTGGTATCCTGCTATGACTACAGCATTACATGCTGACTGTGGTGGTATCCTGCTATGACTACAGCATTGCATGCTGACTGTGGTGGTATCCTGCTATGACTACAGCATTGCATACTGACGGTGGTGGTATCCTGCTATGACTACAGCATTGCATGCTGACTGTGGTGGTATCCTGCTATGACTACAGCATTGCATACTGACGGTAGTGGTATCCTGCTATGACTACAGCATCGCATGCTGACTGTGGTGGTATCCTGCTATGACTACAGCATTGCATACTGACGGTAGTGGTATCCTGCTATGACTACAGCATTGCATACTGACTGTGGTGGTATCCTGCTATGACTAAAGCATTGTGATGCTGACTGTGGTTGTATCCTGCTATGACTACAGCATTGCATGCTGACTGTGGTGGTATTGTGCTATGACTACAGCATTGTATGCTGACTGTGGTGGTATCCTGCTATGACTACAGCATTGCATGCTGACTGTGGTGGTATCCTGCTATGACTACAGCATTGCATACTGACTGCAGTGGTATCCTTCTATAACTTCAGCATTGCATACTGACTGCTGTGGTATCCTGCTATGACTACAGCATTGCATGCTGACTGTAGTTGTATCCTGCTATGACTACAGCATTGCATGCTGACTGTGGTGGTATCCTGCTATGACTATAGCAGTGCATGCTGACTATCGTGGTATCCTGCTATGACTACAGCATTGTGATACTGACTGTGGTGGTATCCTGCTATGACTACAGCATTGCATGCTGACTGTGGTGGTATCCTGCTATGACTACAGCATTGCGTGCTGACTGTGGTGGTATCCTGCTATGACTACAGCATTGCATGCTGACTGTGGTCGTTTCCTGCTATGACTCAAGCATTGCATGCTGACTGTGGTGGTATCCTGCTATGACTACAGCATTGTATGCTGACTGTGGTGGTATCCTGCTATGACTACAGCATTACATGCTGACTGTGGTGGTATCCTGCTATGACTACAGCATTGCATGCTGACTGTGGTGGTATCCTGCTATGACTACAGCATTGCATACTGACGGTGGTGGTATCCTGCTATGACTACAGCATCGCATGCTGACTGTGGTGGTATCCTGCTATGACTACAGCATTGCATACTGACGGTAGTGGTATCCTGCTATGACTACAGCATTGCATACTGACTGCGGTGGTATCCTGCTATGACTACAGCATTGCATGCTGTCTGCCGTTGTATCCTGCTTTGACTTCAGCATTGCATGCTGACTGTGGTTGTATCCTGCAATGACTATAGCAGTGCATGCTGACTATGGTGATATCCTGCTATGACTACAGCATTGCATACTGACTGTGGTGGTATCCTGCTATGATTACAGCATTGCATCCTGACTGTGGTGGTATCCTGCTTTGACTACAGCATTGCATGCTGACTGGTGGTGTCCTGCTATGACTACAGCATTGCATACTGACTGTGGTGGTATCCTGCTATGACTACAGCATTGCATACTGACAGTGGTGGTATCCTGCTATGACTACAGCATTGCATACTGACTGCGGTGGTCTCCTGCTATGACTACAGCATTGCATGCTGACTGGTGGTTTCCTGCTATGACTACAGTATTGCATGCTGACGGTGGTGGTATGCTGCTATGATTACAGCAGTGCATACTTACTGTGGTACCTGCTATGATTACAGCAGTGCATACTGACTGGTGGTACCTGCTATGATTACAGCAGTGGAAACTGCTGTTGTGGTACCTGCTATGATTACAGCAGTGCATATTGTCGTGGTACCTGCTATGATTACAGCAGTGCATACTGACTGTGGTGGGACCTGCTATGATGACAGCATTGCATACTGACTGTGGTGGTATCCTGCTATGACTACAGCATTACATGCTGACTGTGGTTGTATCCTGCTTTGACTACAGCATTGCATGCTGACTGTGGTGGTATCCTGCTATGACTACAGCATTGCATGCTGACTGTGGTGGTATCCTGCTATGACTACAGCATTGCATACTGACTGTGGTGGTATCCTGCTATGACTGCAGCATTGCATGATGACTGTGGTTGTATCCTGCTATGACTACAGCATTGCATGCTGACTGTGGTTGTATCCTGCTATGACTATAGCAGTGCATGCTCACTGTGGTGGTATCCTGCTGTGACTACAGCATTGCATGCTGACTGTGGTGGTATCCTGCTATGACTACAGCATTGCATGCTGACTGTGGTAGTATCCTGCAATGACTACAGCATTGCATGCTGACTGTGGTGGTATCCTGCTATGACTACAGCATTGCTTGCTGACTGTGGTGGTATCCTGCTATGACTACAGCATTGCATGCTGACTGAGGTCATTTCCTGCTATGACTCAAGCATTGCATGCTGACTTTGGTGGTATCCTGCTATGACTACAGCATTGTATGCTGACTGTGGTGGTATCCTGCTTTGACTACAGCATTACATGCTGACTGTGGTGGTATCCTGCTATGACTACAGCATTGTATGCTGACTGTGGTGGTATCCTGCTATGACTACAGCATTGCATGCTGACTGTGGTGGTATCCTGCTATGACTTCAGCATTGCATACTGACTGCGGTGGTATCCTACTATGACTACAGCATTGCATGCTGACTGCCGTTGTATCCTGCTATGACTTCAGCATTGCATGCTGACTGTGGTTGTATCCTGCTATGACTATAGCAGTGCATGCTGACTATGGTAATATCCTGCTATGACTACAGCATTGCATCCTGACTGGTGTTATCCTGCTATGACTACAGCATTGCATGCTGACTGGTGGTGTCCTGCTATGACTACAGCATTGCATACTGACTGTGGTGGTATCCTGCTATGACTACAGCATTGCATACTGACAGTGGTGGTATCCTGCTATGACTACAGCATTGCATACTGACTGCGGTGGTCTCCTGCTATGACTACAGCATTGGATGCTGACTGGTGGTTTCCTGCTATGACTACAGTATTGCATGCTGACGGTGGTGGTATCCTGCTATGATTACAGCAGTGCATACTGACTGTGGTACCTGCTATGATTACAGCAGTGCATACTGACTGGTGGTACCTGCTATGATTACAGCAGTGCATATTGTTGTGGTACCTGCTATGATTACACCAGTGCATACTGACTGTGGTGGGACCTGCTATGATGACAGCATTGCATACTGACTGTGGTGGTATCCTGCTAGGACTACAGCATTGCATTCTGACTGTGGTGGTATCCTGCTATGATTACAGCAGTGCATACTGACTGTGGTACCTGCTATGATTACATCAGTGCATAGTGACTGGTGGTACCTGCTATGATTACAGCAGTGCATATTGTTGTGGTACCTGCTATGATTACACCAGTGCATACTGACTGTGGTGGGACCTGCTATGATGAGAGCATTGCATACTGACTGTGGTGGTATCCTGCTATGACTACAGCATTGCATTCTGACTGTGGTGGTATCCTGCTATGACTACAGCATTGCTTGCTGACTGTGGTGGTATCCTGCTATGACTACAACATTGCATGCTGACTGTGGTGGTATTCTGCTATGACTACAGCATTGCATGCTGACTGTGGTTGTATCCTGCTATGACTATAGCAGTGCATGCTGACTATGGTGGTATCCTGCTATGACTACAGGATTGCATACTGACTGTGGTGGTATTCTGCTATGACTACAGCATTGCATACTGACTGTGGTGGTATCCGGCTATGACTACAGCATTGCATGCTGACTGGTCGTATCCTGCTATGACTACAGCATTGTGATGCTGACTGTGGTTGTATCCTGCTATGACTACAGCATTGCATGCTGACTGTGGTGGTATCGTGCTATGACTACAGCATTGCTTGCTGACTGGTGGTATCCTGCTATGACTACAGCATTGCATGCTGACTGTGGTGGTATCCTGCTATGACTACACCATTGCATGCTGACTGTGGTGGTATCCTGCTATGACTACAGCATTGCATACTGACTGTAGTGGTATCCTGCTATGACTACAGCATTGCATGCTGACTGTTGTGGTATCCTGCTATGACTACAGCATTGCATACTGACTGCAGTGGTATCCTGCTATGACTTCAGCATTGCATACTGACTGCGGTGGTATCCTGCTATGACTACACCATTGCATTGCTCGGGGCTGGTGCAGGAAGTGGAATCCCCGTCATGGTTGTTCAAGACCATTGTCATCGCCATCTCGTCGTCATCACCATGTCCTCATTGTCGTCTCCGTCTTCACCATCCCGGGGTGCGGACATTATTTCCCCCTCTATCAGCCCATGGGGGGCTTCCATTTTATGGGAGTCTGCGATTTTGCATTGATTTCCGCAAGCAGAACACATTTTCTGTGGCGGACGCATATCCACTCCCTTGGATGGATGACTCCTTGGATGCTTTGTTGTGTACACGGTTCTTTTTAACCCTCGATTTGTTGTCCGGGTTTTGGCACTTGCCTTTGGATGAAGAATCCAAGCCTAAAACCATGTGACTTTACCGAAAAAACTAAGAATATACCCCAAGGATTGTTCCAAGTTAATTGCCTCCCTATGGGGCTGCAATCGGCTTCTGCCACATTCCAGCAGCTTATGGAAATGGTCTTGGCAGGTCTTCAATGGGACTTGTGCCTCATTTACCTGGACGATGGCATTGTATTCGGGGACACATTTCAGGAGCATATTCTTGGTTCTTTTGGTAAAATCACGTAGATAGAAAAATATAAATAAGAAAATTTTAATACATTTTTTAAAAAAATAATAAAAATAATTATGAATTAAATATTATGAAAGCAAAAAAACACAATGAAAATAAAAAATAAAAATAGTAAAATAAAATTATAAATAAATTAAAAAGAATAAATACAAAAAACCTAAGACGTTTCGATCACAATACAAGTGTTCTTCATCAGGCGGAGAGAAAAGAGGCGGCAAGCCTCCAAATGTATAAGGGTTCCAAAGTGAGTGGGCGGGGGACGAGAGCTGCGCAAGCAACACGCTAATGCAGGAGCTTGTGCAGTGCAACCAGCATGGGCGGGGTAGCCAGTCAGCCAGCGGTAATGTAGGAGCAGACAATGGGGGGGAGGAAGGGGGCAGAGATAGGGGGAGAGGATGGTGGAGGGGGGGTCAGAAATAGGGGGGGAGCAGGGGGTAGAGATGGGGGGGGGCATTTCAACTCGCTCCACACATCCACACTACTGACGGTAAAGGTTGACAAGAAAACACAAGTCATGACCCAAAGTGGTTGATGACATCTTTCCAATGATTGCTGGGTTTAAAACCGTCGTCTCGGTTGAAATTGTGACTGTGTCTGTATATATGGATGGCTTCGTGAACGAATCTTTGTTGATAGTCAGTCGGCTTGGAAAGTACCATTGTCTTAGAGAAATCAATTTCATGTGAGCCAGCTGCATTAAAGTAATGATCAGCCACGACAGAAGTATTGGTCCTGTCGTGTTTGAGATCTGCCTTATGTTCAAGAACACGGTCAGAGACATGTTGCTTAGTTTCCCCAATGTAACTGCTGCTACAAATACAGCTTAGTTTGTAGACGTCGGGATATTGCATGTCAGGAATTTTGTCCTTCACAGATGGGATCAGGTCACAAATTTTATGCACTGTGTTAAATCGAACCTGGATCTTGTGTTTGTTCATTATTTTGGAAATATTTTTGGTTACCCCTGCTATGTATGGCAAGGTGATGGTTTTGATTGGATCCTCAGATGGCTCCTTCACGGTTGGGGTGATGGCTTTGTGGATAGTGTAGTCAGAATATCCATTCGCCTTGAGAGCTTGGTGTACGTGCTTGAGTTCACTGGTCAGGTGTTCATGGTCGGGGATACATTGAGCTCTATGGTGTAGCGTTTTGATGAGGGCATTTTTCTGGGATGGATGGTGGTGGGAATCAGGTTTACTTTCGTGTAGACAGAGTGGCTCATTGAGCCATCTGGTCTCATGCCATCTTTTTCTATCTCCATAGTGAATTTGTTTGCTGGGTGTATGGAATTGATGTGGTTGAGGAATTATTTCAGAGCTGGTCGGCCATGTGGCCAGATGACAAACGTGTCATCCACGTACGTCTTCCACAAAGACGGGCGTAGAGTGGATGCCTGGATGGCGTCCGTCTAAAATTTTTCCATTCAAATGTTGGCCACAACCGGAGATGAGGGAGAACCCATTGGGGTGCCTTCAGTTTGTTTGTAGAATGGTCCATTCCAAGTGAAGACTGTATTGGTGAGGCAGTGTCTCATCAGGGCTGTTACATCAGCATTCAGTCCTTGTTGGACCAAATCTTCAATTATTGCAATGGTATCGGGCACAGGAACTTTGGTGAACAAAGAAACTACATTGAAACTAACGAGCAAATCACCTGGGGACAGTGAAACCAGGTGAGCTGAGTTAAGAATAGAAGAGGTGGTCTTGCCAGTGAATGGTGCAAGGTCTCCGACAGATATCGGGCCAGTTTGTAGGTGCGTGAGTCAATGGTGGAGACGATGAGACGAAGGGGTATACCTTCTTCATGGATTTTTAGTAAGCCATATTTTAATTTGTAATTTACATTTAATTTTACAATTTTAACTTTTTATTTTTATTGTTTTTTTCTTTCTTTTATTATTATTATTATTTTTTCTTTTTGTTTCTATATACGTGATTTTACCGAAAGAACCAAGAATATGAATTCCTGCAGTCACGAACGTTTTAAGTCAAAGTTTCAGGAGCATTTATAAGCATCTGCGGTTCGTGTTTGTCTCAGAGTCCGTAAAACTTTGCTAATGCTGAAGCGTGACTTCTATTGGCCCGGTATGATGGATCATGTATACTACATGGTGAAATGTTGTACTGACTGCACACGCCACAAGCCACTATCACAAATATCACGGTGTCTCAAATTAACGAGCTAGTCAAATTAGATGTTCTCGGGCCATTCCCACTACTCAGAGGGGAAAACATTTCTCCTGGTCGGGGTGGAATATCTTTCCCGGTGGCCGATGGCATGGCCTCTGCCAGACCAGTCGGCCACATCCATTGCGGACAAATTTCTGCACGTCTACGTAATGGATAAAGGAGCTCCTGAACAACTTATTACAGATCAGGGGTGGAATTTTTCTTCTAAATTGTTATGGGAGGTGTGTGACTCGCTGGGTACAAGAAAAATTAGAACTTCGCTCTACCATCCTCAGACGGATGGGATGGTGGAACGCTTGCACAGGACTCTTATGTCCATGTTGTGCCAAAGAGTTAATGAGGTGCAGTTGGACTGGAATTTGCACATCCCCGGTGTCCTGGCTGCATATAGATTGGCCCATCATGCTTTAACAGGATTCTCCCCGTTTAATATCATGTACAGGAGGGAGAGTGATCCCCCCATGGAAGCACAGTTGGGCATGGACTTGGGCAAAAAGAGGGCCGTCATGCCCATGCCCATGCAGGTCATGCTTAGGCGTTTGAAGGAGGCGCGGGAGGCGTCTCAGGAAAATTCGGCCAAACGGCAGCATGCAAATGAGAAGCTCGTGGGGCAACGGGAGTCCGGGGCCCCATGGACAACTGGGGACAAGGCGTCGTTGCATTGTCCCCAGGTGTCCCTGGGTATGTCCCCTAAATTATACTGGCCGTTGCAGGGCCCTGTTGAGGTGATCAAGGTCAAGAGGCCGCAGTTTGTGTATATACAGGTCGGTCGCCATCGCTATTTTGTGCACCCGTCACGGTTAAAACCCTATGTTCCACCCTATTAGATAGTTCATCTCCATCTCCAGAGCGGCGGGCGTCGGATGTGTCCGACGAGTCGGGGCGACTGAGCCCAGAAGCTGAAGTCCAGGGATCCCCCGGCAGCGCTTCCGTGTGAAGGACCGTGCATGGAAGCCCAGTTGCCATCTTCTTCTCCCAGGGAGGAGCCGCACCCTTTAGGCCATTTGTGATGTTCCGGTGGTTCCCAGCGCGCAAGTTCCTGCTCGTGGTGGGGGACTGGCGTCGAGGACTCGCTCCAAGAGTGCTTCGTTTGCGCTGAACAGCTCCCTTCCCATCATGACAATTGTGTTCCGACGTCATCCGGCTGGTGGCCACCACCGCAAGCCAGACTGCAGCTTCCGTTTGATCTGGGATCCACCCTAATGCTCGTGACTGCGGCGTGCCTGCGGACGTCATGAATTGTTGCACTTCCCTCACGGTTCTGGTTAAATAATTACGGGGTCTTGTTGCTGATGTCCGCTAACCCCTGTTAAAGTAATTATGTTAGCCGAGACAGCTGTTTTTTTTTTTTCATGGGGGAGGGGTGATGTAGGGGTATAGCTCTGGCTGCTGGTGGCCACCCGCGTGCGCGGGCGAAACAACCACTGGTTCCCGCGTGGGCGCGGCGGTGGAAGGCGACCCATCCGCCTGCAGCCCCTGCGCTGCGGATCCTCCGGCGGGTGCAGCCAGCCCAATTTGGATGACCAGCTGTGCAGCAGAGGAGAACAGTTGTCCGAGGCACCCGGTGAGTTCGCGTGATCCCTCGTCGGCCGCTGCCTCAGGACACATGGCCGGGTTCCCGGATTCCGGGGCTGTTAAGGGGATAACGTTTCTGTTATCATCGTCCTCTGAGGACACTACACGTGGGTTCTTCCACGTCGCTGCTTTCAATATCAATATTTTTTTTCTTTCCGTTTCTAGCACCAAATGTAGTGACTCAATTCGGAGACAGTAAGACTTTGAGGCACTTATTTTATTTCAAAAGGACCTTCAGGATGACACACACCTGACGTGGGTGAACACTATTATTATTAAGTCTGTCTATTGTCAGCAACCACTACTCAGTTAGAACTGTTGGTAGGCTGTCTGACTAGCCGCGCCCCATGATGGTGAAGATGGAGACGACGACGAGGAGATGGTGATGACGACGAGATGGTGACGACGATGTACTTGAGAAGCACGATGGGGATCCCACTTCCAGCAACAGCCCCGAGGTCCAGCTGAGAGAATGACGATGTGCTCTATCTTTTTGAATTGAGAAAGCTCAAAGTGCTCATCCTTACCGATGTTGCTAGTAGGTGACTTAGCGTTTTTAAGGATTGCAGCGATTTCCGATCTTGCCACGTCTGCAGTAATATGTCCCAAACCCTTAAGGTCTCCTTAGACCTGGGCAATGATATCATCAACTGGGATGTGTTTAGGGGTGACTGCAAAATTCAACCCTTTGGCTAGAACCGATTTTAGGCTGTCGGAAATTGGACTGTTACTCTGAATGATAACAATCGTGTCAACCTCTAACTTTGTTGTAGCTGATGTTTTCACGGAAAAATTTGTTACAGATGCCATACAGGCATGCACTGTATGTCCGTCCTTGTGGAAGAGGTACGCAGATGACACGTTCGTCATCTGGCCATGTGACCGACCAGCTCTGAACCAGTTCCTCAACCAATTCCATACACCCAGCCATCAAATTCACCATGGAGGTGGAAAAGGATGGCAAGTTACCATTCTTGGATGTTTTAATCGAAAAGAGACCAGATGACTCAATGGGACACTGTCTACAGGAAAGCCACCCATATGAATGCCTACCTAAAACCTGACTCCCACCACCATCCATCCCAGAAGAATTCCCTCATCAAAACTCTACACCATAGAGCTCGATGTATTTCCGACCATCATCTCCTAGCCAGTGAACTGGAACACGTACACCAAGCTCTCAAGATGAATGGATATTCAGACTACACAATGCTTAAAGCTATCACCCCAACCGCTGAGAAAGAACCATCTGAGGACCCAATCAATACCGTCACCTTGCCATACATAGCAGGGGTCACCAAAAATATTTCCAAAATCATTCATAATCTGCGAAGGATGTGATCTCTGACATGCAATACCCCGGCGTCTACAAACTAAGCTGTGTCTGTGGCAGTAGTTACATTGGGGAAACTAAGCGACATGTCTCGGACCGTGTTCGGGAACATAAGGCAGATCTGAAACATGGTAGGACCAATACCTCGGCTGTGGCTGATCACTGTTTAAATGCGATGAGCTCACACGAAATTGATTTATCCAAAACGAAAGTACTTTGCAAACCCACCGGCTATCACCAAAGATTCGTTCATGAAGCCATCCAGATATATAGACACAGACACAATTTCAAGCGAGAATATGGGTACAAACTGAGCAATCATTTGAAGGACGTTATTAACCAGTTCAAGTCATAACTGGCTGTGATGTTTCCATCCTACCTTCCGATGTTAGTTGTTATTTTCGACTTTCTGATTTTACATTAATAGGTTAAATGTCTCACACTAACACAGCCACCATCGCTCACGTCCTCGACATCGCGGCGGCTTTGCAATCTTACATTAACATGCTAATCTCTCACATTACAATAGCCACCTCTGTGCCCTCGGCGTGGAAGTCGCCCTCCCATCTTACATTAACATGCAAATTTCTCATTTAACATCACTAGCCCCGCCCACTTTGTTTATGACCCTTGGGCTACACCCATTTCAAACCTATAAAAAGTCTGCCTCAGCAGCTTTCCCCCTCCTTTTTCCTCCTGATGACGATTGCTTATGTTGCGATCGAAACGTCATAGTTTTTTGTTTTATAATTTTGTTCTGCGTGACTTTACCAAAAGATACTCTTTGGTTCTTTCAAAAAGGAACGTAGGTATAAAAATAAAAAAATAAAAATTATATATCACGACGTTTCGATTGCAACACAATCGGTCATTCTCAGACAGAAAAAAATAATCCAGCAATGGAACTGAAGAACCACCGGGCCATACCTACGTAACTTTTACCGAAATAACCAAAAAGTATGGATTCCTGCAGTCACGAAAGCTTTAAGCCATGGTTTATGCTCCTTAATAAATGAAGACACCAAAACGTCTTGACCGCTTACGACGTATGGTGCCTCGTCAGCAGCATCGGGCTCCCTTGAATCAGTGTTGGTGAACTGCCGATATTACACAGACTCTCGTCTTGAAATGGGGGATGAGTTGAGAAAATCTAGAAATCCACGTGGAGGACAAATAGAGTGGACTTTGAACGTTGGAATGTAAGCTCGTGGATTATTGCATTGCGCAGGTGCATGGGGATATTGCGGGGACAGTGGCTTCCACACAGAACTTCGATGTGGGGTCTATCTCCGTTAGATTATTGGGCAAGTTGTAACACAGGGGCGCGTTGAATATGGAAGACTACATACTCTAATCTCCGCTAACAGATTATATCCTCATGTTTGCGTCAGGATAAACAATTCATACATTACAGCCTATGGTGCTACACATTTCAGGTTGCGGTAGTGCTATGGTTAACGTGCTGTGATACAAACCCGGCAATCCAGGTTCGATTCCCGTTCACGGTCAACACCTGCGATGGTTATCTGAACCGGTCCCAGGCCTCCCCTTGGTCGACTTAGCCTTAAATGAGTACCTAGTGCGGTTTGTAGTAAGCTTCGCCACTGAGGAGACAAAGGCGGCTGGGAATGGTGCTGTTAAGGCTTCAGCGGGGATCTTTGTCTTTGTTTGCTACACAGCATAGGTCGGCCTCTGTAGAGGAGGCAGAGGAGCAGGCTCGTGAAGGACGCTACTGGGCAGTGCCAGGGTAGGTGCACTGTGAGTCTATTGGGCAGTTGGAGGCCGTCACCCTCTAACAACAGCAGAGGTTGGAGGAGCAACGCTCAGAACTAGCATCATCAGGCGGCAGCAAGCATTGTGTATAAATTCACCTGTTTTGGTCTTAAGGAAAATCGTGCAAAATATAGAAAAGGTAAGAAAGTCACAAAACATAAATACATAACCAAACAAATTATGAAGTCCAAATTTGCAACACTGAATGCATTCTTGGGGCAAGGCAGCAAAACAAAAAACAATAGTCCCAGATTTCGATTTAAAGCTTTCATGACTGCAATGATTCATCTTCTTTGGTTCTTTCGGTAAAGTCACGTAGAATGAGAATAAAATAATAAATTGATAAAATAAAATGACGCAATAATATTCTCATCAGAAGGCCGATGTGTTGTGGCCGAAACGTCGTGAGAATATTATTGTGTTATTTTATTTTTCGATTTAAAGCTTTCGTGACTGCAATGATTCATCTTCTTTGGTTCTTTCGGTAAAGTCACGTAGAATGAGAATAAAATAATAAATTGATAAAATAAAATAACACAATAATATTCTCACGACGTTTCGGCCACAACACAAGCGGCCTTCATCAGGTGAAGGGAGCGAGACTGTCTGGTAGGACAGCGCTGGAGTGAGAGAGCCACGTTCAGATCACGGCTTTTAAGCTGTGTGAGAGGAACAAAGAGCCCTCAAATTTCCGTACCACGGATAGCTACGGGCCCCGTTCAGACGGACGAGTTCGTCCATGGTCGGAACAGAGGAGGGGGAGAGAGACAGCTGCGAAGCCCTAGTATACTCCATGTTGTAAACCATACCATTAACCGTGGTGTGAGAGGTATTAAGAGGCAATGCTGGCGAAAGAGCTGCGGTCTGAAGGTCATCGTAAAATTACAATTAATTAAGAACAGAAATGATTTAACACATCTTTCCAGTGGGTACTAAGCCTGAATCCATCTTCTCGGTTGAAATTGTCTCTGTGCTTGTATATGTGAATGGCCTCATGAACGAATCTCTCATGGTAGCCAGTTGGTTTGCAAAGAACCTCCGTCTTGGAGAAGTCAATGTCATGTGAGCCCACTGAATTGTAACAGTGATCTGCCACGGCAGAGGAGTTCGTCTTACCGTGTTTCAAGTCTGCTTTATGTTCGCGGATGCGGTCCGAGATATGTCTTTTGGTTTCTCCAATGTAGCTACTACCACAGAGGCACTTTAGTTTGTAAACGCCCGGGTACTGTATGTCTGGAAGAGCATCTTTTACAGATGGAACTAAATCACGGATTTTGTGTACTGTGTTGAATCGGACCTGGATCTTGTGTTTATTCAGGATTTTGGAGATCTTTTTAGTGACCCCTGCAATGTAGGGTAAGGTGATGGTTTTGAGTGGCTCCACAAGAGGATCCTTCTTCATGACTGGAGTGATGGCTTTGCGGATTGTGTAGTCGGAGTAGCCATTAGCCCTGAGAGCCTGGTGTACGTGCTTGAGTTCACTGGTAATGTGTTCCTGGTCGGAAATGCATTGGACTCTATGGTATAGAGTCTTGATGAGGCAGTTCTTCTGGGATGGATGGTGGTGGGAATCTGGTTTCAAGTAAGCATCTGTATGGGTAGCTTTCCTGTAGACAGAGTGGCTCATTGAACCATCATGTCTCCTTTTAATTAAGACATCCAGAAAGGGTAGTTTGCCATCTTTTTTATCAATTTATTATTTTATTCTCATTCTACGTGACTTTACCGAAAGAACCAAAGAAGAATAGTCCCAGACTTCACCAAAACAACAACACACTGCACATGAACATTGAACTATCGATGCATGAGGGGCAAGGATCAAGGATACAAATCACATCTGCAATTTCTTTTGTGTCCAGCAACTCCGATTATAACGTTTGGTTCCGTACTATGCAAAATTAGTTAAATGTACAACAGTTATAGTCTGCAACGTCAAAGGCTTGGTCACCTATTCATATTTTTTGTTTGAGGAAGAGTTAAATGGAAATTTGATGCACGTCTTATGTTTCTTGGGTTAATGAATTAGCTAAGTGCAACACAGATTTGCCAATACGGGTTTTATGAATGACCAGGGCCCACTTTAGATGTCTTCTTGCATCAAGGCGATGTGAGACTGGATTGTAAGATGTTTAAGTCGAGGGAACACCTAGCCTGGCATGCAATCGGTGTGTTTGGTAGCTGCACGACTATCTGATGAGCTCTCGGGTTGGAAAACGCGTGGCGCATCGTGCCAATGCGCGACGTTTCGCCTGCCCAGTTCCTCAGGAAGCTCGCTCGCTCCAGGCACGTGGGGCGCAACATTCATGCGGTACAACAAATAAAAGATCCCCCGCGTAGGCTTAACAGACCGTTGGGGCAAGTGCTGTTACGGAGCACCGCCTATGAAGGCCAGCACGGCACGTGGGGTTGGGTGGCCAGCTCCACCCCCGGCCGCCTTTGTCTCTCCCGAGTGGCGATGTTTACACATCGCACCAGGTACTCATTTGAGGCTGAGTCGACCTAGAAGAGGCCCAGGACCGGTTCACATAATCGAACTCGGGTCGCCAGGATCTTAGCGCAAAATACACTATTTTCAAATGAATATGAGTTTTAGTCCATGTTAATTTATGGCCATATGTATGCCTATATATATTGATAAATATTAATAATGTTGTTCATTTACAGAGATGCAGAGTTAAATTGAGACTATATGGATGAATAAAACAAGATACAGAGAAGTCAGCAAAGTGACATTCTATCAGCAATGCCATCCATTCAGAGCATCGGCTCGATAACCGATGTGCCACCGCTCCCCACACGCGGTACAACGCACACCTGTGAACATCGATCGGAGAATTCGTAGCCTCTTTGTAGATGCCATTCCGGATAAAGCCCTCTCTCCATGAGTGTTACTGTGTTCTTTACTTTGCCACGGTTCGGTAAAGGGGTCGGTGCCTCAGGGACCGGCCGTTCAAGTACTCACTACTGACGTTAGCATTGCGCTCTCTTGCTCGTCACTAAGCGAGCATTGGATCCAGCAGCGGATTGACGAGATTGCCGGTGCGCCTCTCATTGCTGCCTCGGGTGTAACTGCTGCTGCATTCCCCATCCCAGTAAAAAGTCATTATCTTTGTTCAATCTATAACTATAGACTTAAAAGTTACAATGTAAATTCTAGATTTAAAGCTTTCGTGACTGCTAGGATCCATACTCTTTGGTTCTATTGGGTAAAGTCACGTAGGTGAAAATAAAATAACAAAAAATCACGACGTTTCGGCCACGACACAAGCGGCCTTCATCAGGTGAAGGGACGAGACTGTCTGGAGGACAGCGCTGGAGTGGAAGAAGCCACGCTTAGATCGCGATCTTTAAGCTGTGTGAGAAGAAAAAAGGCCAAGTGCCTTGACAAAGGAATTGGCATATAATTTAGCATTGAAATGGCTCATTGAAATAGCTAAGTTAAAGTATACACATCCGCAGAGGTACCCCTTGACAAAGGAATTAGCATCGAATTTAGCATTGAAATGGCTGAGTGATTAGCTTGTAACTGGTCACAGAAATAGCTACGTTAAAGTTAGAGCATATACGTTCACCGAGGCACCTAGTACTCATCAAACAGGAGAATTTAGCGAAACACAACCACGCTCAGACATCGGACCTGTGTGCGAGCAAACAAGGTGTTCTGACAAAGAAATTAGCATAAAAATTAGCATTTGATTGTCGGATTTTAGGAAAGAGGTGGTGTACGTGCCGGTGGACTCGCAGTTTTGCGCGGGGGGGGGAAGGGGGGAGGGGGGAGTTTACCTATTGACGGTGTGAAAAGGGGGAATTTATAAGAGCTGCGAAAGTTTGGGGTACCACTACTTGAAAAATATACTGTACCATTGAAATTAGTTTAATGTTTAGTTCGATTTAGAACATCTTTCCAATGGATGCTTAATTTGAAACCATCCTCTCGGTTGAAATTGTGTCTGCGTTTGTAGATCTGAATTTCTTCATGAACAAATCTCTGATAAAAGCCCGTGGGTTTGCAAAGAACCTTGGTATCGGAGAAAATTATATCGTGATCCCCCACAGCGTTGTAACATTGATCAGCCACGGCAGAAGAATTCGTTTTGCCGTGTTTCAAATCTGATTTGTGCTCGCGAATTTGGTCAGAGACATGTCGCTTTGTCTCACCGATGTAGCAATCACCGCAGGTACAACTCAATTTGTAAACCCGGGGTACTGTAAATCAGGAATGACATCCTTCACGGATGGGATCAGATCACGAATTTTGTGTACTGTATTTAACCGGACCTGGATCTTGTGTTTGTTTAGAATTTTGGAAATCTTTTTAGTAACGCCTGCTATATATGAAGTGTGATGGTTTTGACCGGAGTATCAAGTGGTTGTTTCTGTATGGAGGGAGAGACAGCTTGGCGGATGGTACGGTCAGAGTAACCATTCCTTTTGAGGGCCAGGTGTACATGTTTTAATTCACAGGTCAGGTGGTGTTGGTCCGAAATGCAATGATCCCTATGGTATAAAGTTTTGATGAGATAATTATTTTGGGCTGGGTGGTGGTGGGAATCAGGTTTCAAGTAGGAATCTGTGTGGGTGGGTTTCCTGTAGACAGAATGCCCCAATGAGTCATCAGGTCTACTCTCAAACAGAACATCTAAGAATGGTAGCTTGCCATCTTTCTTCACTTCCATGGTGAATTTGATGGCGGGATGTCTGGAATTGATGTGGTGTAGGAAAAGGTTCAGAGCTGGGAGGCCATGTGGCCAAATGACGAAAGTGTCATCCACATATCTCTTCCACAGGGAAGGTCTGAGGGTGGAAGTCTGGATAGCGTCTGATTCAAATTTCTCCATGAAAATATTGGCTATCACTGGTGATAAGGGGGATCCCATGGGGGTGGGGGGGGGTGGGGGGGGGAGGGGGTGGGGGGGGGAGGGGGTGGGGGGGGGAGGGGGTGGGGGGGGGAGGGGGTGGGGTGGGGAGGGGGTGGGGGGGGAGGGGGTGGGGGGGGAGGGGGTGGGGGGGGAGGGGGTGGGGGGGGGAGGGGGTGGGGGGGGAGGGGGTGGGGGGGGAGGGGGTGGGGGGGGAGGGGGTGGGGGGGGAGGGGGTGGGGGGGGAGGGGGTGGGGGGGGGAGGGGGTGGGGGGGGAGGGGGTGGGGGGGGAGGGGGTGGGGGGGGAGGGGGTGGGGGGGGGAGGGGGTGGGGGGGGGAGGGGGTGGGGGGGGAGGGGGTGGGGGGGGGAGGGGGTGCCGCAAGCGTTCAGTGGCCCTCTCCTCAGTCGCTCGACAGCACGTTCGCGGGGAAGCTGTGTGGCAAATCATTCGTAAACGACCTGGTTCTGGCTCGGGGTTTCGTAAGTAGCAGAGCAGCTTTCTCGCTGCGATCTACTGAAAGTCAGCCCTCGAGACAAGGCTTTGTCCTGGCGCCACCCATGGGCACCGCGGCTCCTAAAAGAACCCATACGCACTCATGTGACAATTATTCTTCGTCCTAAAAGAGCACGCCGACATCCCCGTGGGATACTGGAGGTCTCGGCGGACTTTGCTCGGTCGGAAAAAAACGGTTAGGGGAGCCGCCTGGCCATGCTCTGGGTGTCTGTCAAAGTGCAATTTTTCACCTGCAAATTCCTATGTCGGGGGTAGCAACGCGAAAATGACCCGTTTTCCCATTCAGAATCAGAATCAGAAAGGGTTTTATTCGCCATGAAAGTTTACACCGACACGGAATTTACTTTGGCGGGATGGTGCATACATTGAACATATAGGAATCTAAAATCTTAAATAAGTTTTAAACAAGTCTTATACTATAATAATAAGGCTTATAAGTCTAACTAACACCAAGGGGCTGAAGTATATAAAATTTAATAAATATCGAATATAAAATAGGTTTAAGATATAATTTTAAAATAAAAAATACAAATAGGTTAGCATAGTTAATATCGGCAAGGTGTCATTATGTAGATAAAATGTTAACAGGCCAGCAGCAGATGGGAAGAAACTGTCTTTATGGCGTGAGGTTTTGGTCCTGATGGACCGAAGCCTTCTGCCGGAGGGGAGTAGCTGAAACAAAGAGTGTCCAGGGTGGGAGGAATCGGCCACAATCTTCCTCGCTCGCCTCATGGTCCTTGTCGTGTGCAGGTCCTCGAGGGTTGGTAGATTGCAGGCAATTACCTTCTCAGCAGTGTGGATGATACGCTGCAGTCTGCTCTTGTCCTTGGCAGTTGCAGCAGCGTACCAGCCGGTTATGGAGGAGGTGAGGATGGATTCAATGATCGCTGTATAGATTTACACCATCATTGTCTTTGGCAGGTTGAATTTCTTCAGCTGCCGTAGAAAGTACATCCTCTGTGGAGCTCTCTTGGTGAGGGAGCTGATGTTCAGTTCCCACTTGAGGTCCCGGGAGAGAATAGTGCCCAGGAAGCGGAAGGACTCTACAATTTTGACTGGGGAGTCTAACAGGGTGATGGGGGTGAGTGGGGCTGTATTCTTCCTGAAGTCCACAACCATCTCAACTGTATTTAGAGCATTTAGCTCTAAGTTGTTCTGGCTACACCAGGTCACCAGGTTGTCAGCTTCCCACCTATAGTCAGACTCATCCCCACCAGAGATCAGCCCAATGAGGGTGGTGTCGTCCGACAAACTTCAAGAGTTTGACGGACAGATGATTGGAGGTGCAGCTGTTGGTATACAGGGAGAAGAGCAGTGGGGAAAGGACGCAGCCCTGAGGAGTTCCGGTGATGATGGACCTGGAGTCAGAGACTTCTGTTCCCAGCTTAACGCACTGCTTCCTGTCAGACAGGAAGTCTGTGATCCACCTGCAGGTGGAGTAGGGCACGTTCAGCTGGAAGAGCTTGTCCTGAAGACGGGCAGGGATGATGGTGTTGAAGGCAGAGCTGAAGTCCACAAACAGGATCCTGGCGTAGGATGCTGGGGCGTCCAGATGCCCCCCTCTTTCTCCCCCCGGCCTCCCTCTCTCTCTCCCCGGCCTCCCTCTCTCTCCTGCCGGCCTCCCTCTCTCTCCCCCCGGCCCCCCTCTCTCTCCCCCCGGCCCCCCTCTCTCTGCCCCCGGCCCCCTCTCTCTGCCCCCGGCCCCCCTCTCTCTGCCCCCGGCCCACCTCTCTCTGCCCCCGGCCCCCCTCTCTCTCCCCCCGGCCCCCCTCTCTATCCCCCCGACCCCCCTCTCTCTGCGCCCGGCCCCCTCTCTCTCCCCCCGGCCCACCTCTCTATCCCCCCGGCCCCCCTCTCTCCCCCTGGCCCCCCTCTCTCTCCCCCCGGCCCCCCTCTCTCTCCCCCCGGCCCCCCTCTCTCTCCCCCCGGCCCCCCTCTCTCTGCCCCCGGCCCCCTCTCTCTGCCCCCGGCCCCCCTCTCTCTGCCCCCGGCCCACCTCTCTCTGCCCCCGGCCCCCCTCTCTCTCCCCCCGGCCCCCCTCTCTATCCCCCCGACCCCCCTCTCTCTGCGCCCGGCCCCCTCTCTCTCCCCCCGGCCCACCTCTCTATCCCCCCGGCCCCCCTCTCTCCCCCTGGCCCCCCTCTCTCTCCCCCCGGCCCCCCTCTCTCTCCCCCCGGCCCCCCTCTCTCTCCCCCCGCACCCCTCTCTCTGCCCCCGGCCCCCCTCTCTCTGCCCCCGGCCCCGCTCTCTCTGCCCCGGCCCCCCTCTCTCTCCCCCGGCCCCCCTCTCTCTGCCCCCGGCCCCCCTCTCTCTCCCCCCGGCCCCCCTCTCTCGCCCCCCGGCCCCCCTCTCTCTCCCCCCGGCCCCCTCTCTCTCCCCCCGGCCACCCTCTCTCACCCCCCGGCCCCCCTCTCTCGCCACCCGGCCCCCCTCTCTCTCCCCTCGGCCCCCATCTCTCTCCCCCCGGCCCCCCTCTCTCTCCCCCCGGCCCCCCTCTCTCTCTCCCCAGCCGCCCTCTCTCTCCCCCCGGCCCCCCTCTCTCTCCCCCCGGCCCCCTCTCTCTCCCCCCGGCCCCCCTCTCTCTCCCCCCGGCCCCCCTCTCTCTCCCCCCGGCCCCCCTCTCTCGCCCCCCGGCCCCCCTCTCTCGCCCCCCGGCCCCCCTCTCTCGCCCCCTGGCCCCCCTCTCTCGCCCCCCGGCCCCCCTCTCTCGCCCCCCGGCCCCCCTCTCTCGCACCCCGGCCCCCCTCTCTCAACCACCGGCCCCCCTCTCTCGCCCCCCGACCCCCCTCTCTCGCCCCCCGGCCCCCTTCTCTCGCCCCCCGGCCCCCCTATCTCGCCCCCTGGCCCCCCTATCTCACCCCCCGGCCACCCTCTCTCGCCCCACGGCCCCCCTTTCTCGCCCCCCGGCCCCCCTCTCTCGCCCCCCGGCCCCCCTCTCTCGCCCCCCGGCCCCCCTCTCTCGCCCCCCGGCCTCCTCTCTCGCACCCCGGCCCCCCTCTCTCGAACCCCGGCCCCCCTCTCTCGCCCCCCGGCCCCCCTCTCTCTCCCCCCGGCCCCCCTCTCTCGCCCCCCGGCCCCCCTCTCTCTCCCCCCGGCCCCCCTCTCTCTCCCCCCAGCCCCCCTCTCTCGCCACCCGGCCCCCCTCTCTCTCCCCCCGGCCCCCCTCTCTCTCCCCCCGGCCCCCCTCTCTCTCCCCCCGGCCCCCCTCTCTCTCCCCCTGGCCCCCCTCTCTCTCGCCCCGGCCCCCCTCTATCTCCCCCCGGCCCCCCTCTCTCTCCCCGCGGCCCCCCTCTCTCTTCCCCCGGCCCCCCTCTCTCTGCCCCCGCCCCCCTCTCTCTGCCCCCGGCCCCCCTCTCTCTGCCCCCGGCCCCCCTCTCTCTTCCCCCGGCCCCCCTTCTCTCTCCCCCCGGCCCCCCTCTCTCTGCCCCCGGCCCCCCTCTCTCTGCCCCCGCCCCCCCTCTCTCTCCCCCCGGCCCCCCTCTCTCTCCCCCCGGCCCCCCTCTCTCTCCCGCCAAACCCCCTCTCTCTCCCCCCGGCCCCCCTCTCTCTCCCCCCGGCCCCCCTCTCTCTTCCCCCGGCCCGCCTCTCTCTCCCCCCGGCCCCCCTCTCTCTCCCCCCGGCCCCCCTCTCTCTCCCGCCGGCCCCCCTCTCTCTCCCGCCGGCCCCCCTCTCTCTGCCCCCGCCCCCCTCTCTCTCCCCCCGGCCCCCCTCTCTCCCCCCGGCCCCCCTCTCTCTCCCGCCAAACCCCCTCTCTTTCCCCCCGGCCCCCCTCTCTCTCCCCCCGGCCCCCCTCTCTCTCCCCCCGGCCCGCCTCTCTCTCCCTCCGGCCCCCCTCTCTCTCCCCCCGGCCCCCCTCTCTCTCCCGCCGGCCCCCCTCTCTCTCCACCCGGCCCCCCTCTCTCTCCCGCCAGCCCCCCTCTCTCTCCCCCCGGCCCTCCTGTCTCTCCCCCCGGCCCCCCTCTCTCTCCCCCCGGCCCCCCTCTCTCTCCCCCCGGCCCCCCTCTCTCTGCCCACAGCCCCCCTCTCTCTCCCCCCGGCCCCCCTCTCTCTCCCCCCGTCCTCCCTCTCTCTCCCCCCGGCCCCCTTCTCTCTCCCCCCGGGCCCCCTCTCTCTGCCCCCGGCCCCCCTCTCTCTGCCCCCGCCCCCCCTCTCTCTCCCCCCGGCCCCCCTCTCTCTCCCCCCGGCCCCCCTCTCTCTCCCGCCAAACCCCCTCTCTCTCCCCCCGGCCCCCCTCTCTCTCCCCCCGGCCCCCCTCTCTCTCCCCCCGGCCCCCCTCTCTCTCCCCCCGGCCCCCCTCTCTCTCCCGCCGGCCCCCCTCTCTCTCCACCCGGCCCCCCTCTCTCTCCCCCCGGCCCCCTCTCTCTCCCCCCGGCCCCCCTCTCTCTCCCCCCGGCCCCCCTCTCTCTGCCCCCGGCCCCCTCTCTCTGCCCCCGGCCCCCCTCTCTCTGCCCCCGGCCCACCTCTCTCTGCCCCCGGCCCCCCTCTCTCTCCCCCCGGCCCCCCTCTCTCTCCCCCCGGCCCCCCTCTCTATCCCCCCGACCCCCCTCTCTCTGCGCCCGGCCCCCTCTCTCTCCCCCCGGCCCACCTCTCTATCCCCCCGGCCCCCCTCTCTCCCCCTGGCCCCCCTCTCTCTCCCCCCCGGCCCCCCTCTCTCTCCCCCCGGCCCCCCTCTCTCTCCCCCCGCACCCCTCTCTCTGCCCCCGGCCCCCCTCTCTCTGCCCCCGGCCCCGCTCTCTCTGCCCCCGGCCCCCCTCTCTCTCCCCCGGCCCCCCTCTCTCTGCCCCCGGCCCCCCTCTCTCTCCCCCGGCCCCCCTCTCTCGCCCCCCGGCCCCCCTCTCTCTCCCCCCGGCCCCCTCTCTCTCCCCCCGGCCACCCTCTCTCACCCCCCGGCCCCCCTCTCTCGCCACCCGGCCCCCCTCTCTCTCCCCTCGGCCCCCATCTCTCTCCCCCCGGCCCCCGTCTCTCTCCCCCCGGCCCCCCTCTCTCTCCCCCCGGCCTCCCTCTCTCTCCCCTCGGCCTCCCTCTCTCTCGCCCCGGACCCCCTCTCTCTTGCCCCGGCCCCCCTCTCTCTCCCCGCGGCCCCCCTCTCTCTCCCCCCGGCCCCCCTCTCTCTCCCCCCGACCCCCCTCTCTCTCTCCCCGGCCCCCCTCTCTCTCTCCCCAGCCGCCCTCTCTCTCCCCCCAGCCCCCCTCTCTCTCCCCCCGGCCCCCTCTCTCTCCCCCCGGCCCCCCTCTCTCTCCCCCCGGCCCCCCTCTCTCTCCCCCCGGCCCCCCTCTCTCGCCCCCCGGCCCCCCTCTCTCGCCCCCCGGCCCCCCTCTCTCGCCCCCTGGCCCCCCTATCTCGCCCCCCGGCCCCCCTCTCTCGCCCCCCGGCCCCCCTCTCTCGCACCCCGGCCCCCCTCTCTCAACCACCGGCCCCCCTCTCTCGCCCCCCGACCCCCCTCTCTCGCCCCCCGTCCCCCTTCTCTCGCCCCCCGGCCCCCCTATCTCGCCCCCTGGCCCCCCTATCTCACCCCCCGGCCCCCCTCTCTCGCCCCACGGCCCCCCTCTCTCGCCCCCCGGCCCCCCTCTCTCACCCCCCGGCCCCCCTCTCTCGCCCCCCGGCCCCCCTCTCTCGCCCCCCGGCCTCCTCTCTCGCCACCCGGCCCCCCTCTCTCGAACCCCGGCCCCCCTCTCTCGCCCCCCGGCCCCCCTCTCTCACCCCCCGGCCCCCCTCTCTCGCCCCCCGGCCCCCCTCTCTCTCCCCCCGGCCCCCCTCTCTCTCCCCCCAGCCCCCCTCTCTCGCCCCCCGGCCCCCCTCTCTCTCCCCCGGGCCCCGCTCTCTCTCCCCCCGGCCCCCCTCTCTCTACCCCCGGCCCCCCTCTCTCTCCCCCTGGCCCCCCTCTCTCTCGCCACGGCCCCCCTCTATCTCCCCGCGGCCCCCCTCTCTCTCCCCGCGGCCCCCCTCTCTCTTCCCCCGGCCCCCCTCTCTCTGCCCCCGCCCCCCTCTCTCTGCCCCCGGCCCCCCTCTCTCTGCCCCCGGCCCCCCTCTCTCTTCCCCCGGCCCCCCTCTCTCTCCCCCCGGCCCCCCTCTCTCTCCCCCCGGCCCCCCTCTCTCTGCCCCCTGCCCCCCTCTCTCTCCCCCCGGGCCCCCTCTCTCTCCGCCCGTCCTCCCTCTCTCTTTCCCCGGCCCCCTTCTCTCTCCCCCCGGCCCCCCTCTCTCTGCCCCCGGCCCCCCTCTCTCTGCCCCCGCCCCCCCTCTCTCTCCCCCCGGCCCCCCTCTCTCTCCCCCCGGCCCCCCTCTCTCTCCCGCCAAACCCCCTCTCTCTCCCCCCGGCCCCCCTCTCTCTCCCCCCGGCCCCCCTCTCTCTCCCCCCGGCCCGCCTCTCTCTCCCCCCGGCCCCCCTCTCTCTCCCCCCGGCCCCCCTCTCTCTCCCGCCGGCCCCCCTCTCTCTCCACCCGGCCCCCCTCTCTCTCCCGCCGGCCCCCCTCTCTCTCCCCCCGGCCCTCCTGTCTCTCCCCCCGGCCCCCCTCTCTCTCCCCCCAGCCCCCCTCTCTCTCCCCCCGGCCCCCCTCTCTCTCCCCCCGGCCCCCCTCTCTCTCCCCCCGGCCCCCCTCTCTCTCCCCCCGGCCCCCGTCTCTCTCCCCACGGCCCCCCTCTCTCTCCCCCCGGCCCGCCTCTCTGTCCCCCCGGCCCCCCTCTCTCTCCCCCCGGCCCCCCTCTCTCTCCCCCCGGCCCCCCTCTCTCTCCCCCCGGCCCCCCTCTCTCTCCCCCCGGCCCCCCTCTCTCTCCCCCCGGCCCCCGTCTCTCTCCCCACGGCCCCCCTCTCTCTCCCCACGGCCCCCCTCTCTCTCCCCACGGCCCCCCTCTCTCTCCCCCCGGCCCCCCTCTCTCTCCCCACTGCCCCCCTCTCTCTGCCCCCTCTCTCTGCCCCCGGCCCCTCTCTCTCTCCCCCCGGCCCCCCTCTCTCTCCCCCCGGCCCCCCTCTCTCTCCCGCCGGCCCCCCTCTCTCTCCCCCCGGCCCCCCTCTCTCTCCCCCCGGCCCCCCTCTCTCTCCCCCCGGCCCCCCTCTCTCTCCCCCCGGCCCTCCTCTCTCTCCCCCCGGCCCCCGTCTCTCTCCCCACGGCCCCCCTCTCTCTCCCCCCGGCCCGCCTCTCTGTCCCCCCGGCCCCCCTATCTCTGCCCCCGGCCCCCCTCTCTCTCCCCCCGGCCCCCCTCTCTCTCCCCCTGCCCCCCTCTCTCTGCCCCTGGCCCACCTCTCTATCACCCCGGCCCCCCTCTCTCTCCCCCCGGCCCCCCTCTCTCTCCCCCCGGCCCGCCTCTCTCTCCCCCCGGCCCCCCTCTCTCTCCCCCCGGCCCCCCTCTCTCTCCCCCCGGCCCCCCTCTCTCTTTCCCCGGCCCCCCTCTCTATCCGCCCCGGCCCCCCTCTCTCTCCCCCCGGCCCCCCTCTCTCTCCCCCTGGCCCGCCACTCTGTCCCCCCGGCCCCCCTCTCTCTGCCCCCGGCCCCCCTCTCTCTCTCCCCGGCCCCCCTCTCTTTCCCACCTCCCCCCTCTCTCTCCCCCCGGCCCCCCTCTCTCTCCACCGGCCCCCCTCTCTCTCCCCCCTGCCCCCCTCTCTCTGCCCCCTCTCTCTGCCCCCGGCCCCTCTCTCTCTCGCCCCGGCCCCCCTCTCTCTCCCCCCGGCCCCCCTCTCTCTCCCGCCGGCCCCCCTCTCTCTCCCACCGGCCCCCCTCTCTCTCCCCCCGGCCCCCCTCTCTCTCCCCCCGGCCCCCCTCTCTCTCCCCCCGGCCCCCCTCTCTCTCCCCACGGCCCCCCTCTCTCTCCCCACGGCCCCCCTCTCTCTCCCCCCGGCCCCCCTCTCTCTCCCCCCTGCCCCCCTCTCTCTGCCCCCTCTCTCTGCCCCCAGCCCCTCTCTCTCTCCCCCCCGCCCCCCTCTCTCTCCCCCCGGCCCCCCTATCTCTCCCGCCGGCCCCCCTCTCTCTCCCACCGGCCCCCCTCTCTCTCCCCCCGGCCCCCCTCTCTCTCCCCCCGGCCCCCCTCTCTGTCCCCCCGGCCCCCCTCTCTCTCCACCCGGCCCCCCTCTCTCTCCCCCCGGCCCCCGTCTCTCTCCCCACGGCCCCCCTCTCTCTCCCCCCGGCCCGCCTCTCTGTCCCCCCGGCCCCCCTCTCTCTCCCCCCGGCCCCCCTCTCTCTCCCCCCGGCCCCCCTCTCTCTCCCCCCGGCCCCCCTCTCTCGCCCCCCAGCCCCCGTCTCTCTCCCCACGGCCACCCTCTCTCTCCCCACGGCCCCCCTCTCTCTCCCCACGGCCCCCCTCTCTCTCCCCCCGGCCCCCCTCTCTCTCCCCACTGCCCCCCTCTCTCTGCCCCCTCTCTCTGCCCCCGGCCCCTCTCTCTCTCCCCCCGGCCCCCCTCTCTCTCCCCCCGGCCCCCCTCTCTCTCCCGCCGGCCCCCCTCTCTCTCCCACCGGCGCCCCTCTCTCTCCCCCCGGCCCCCCTCTCTCTCCCCCCGGCCCCCCTCTCTCTCCCCCCGGCCCCCCTCTCTCTCCCCCCGGCCCCCCTCTCTCTCCCCCCGGCCCCCGTCTCTCTCCCCACGGCCCCCCTCTCTCTCCCCCCGGCCCGCCTCTCTGTCCCCCCGGCCCCCCTCTCTCTGCCCCCGGCCCCCCTCTCTCTCCCCCCTGCCCCCCTCTCTCTCCCCCCGGCCCCCCTCTCTCTCCCCCCGGCCCTCCTCTCTCTCCCCCCGGCCCCCCTCTCTCTCCCCCCGGCCCCCCTCTCTCTCCCCCCGGCCCCCCTCTCTCTCCCCCTGGCCCCCCTCTCTCTGCCCCCGGCCCCCCTCTCTATCACCCCGGCCCCCCTCTCTCTCCCCCCGGCCCCCCTCTCTCTCCCCCCGGCCCGCCTCTCTCTCCCCCCGGCCCCCCTCTCTCTCCCCGGCCCCCTCTCTCTCCCCCCGGCCACCCTCTCTCTGCCCCCGGCCCCCCTCTCTATCCCCCCCGGCCCCCCCCTCTCTCCCCCCGGCCCCCCTCTCTCTCCCTCTGGCCCACCACTCTGTCCCCCCGGCCCCCCTCTCTCTGCCCCCGGCCCCCCTCTCTCTCCCCCCGGCCACCCTCTCTCTCCCACCGGCCCCCCTCTCTCTCTCCCCCCGGCCCCCCTCTCTCTCTCCCCGGCCCCCCTCTCTTTCCCACCTCCCCCCTCTCTCTCCCCCCGGCCCCCCTCTCTCTCCCCCCGGCCCCCCTCTCTCTCCCCACGGCCTCCCTCTCTCTCCCCACGGCCCCCCTCTCTCTCCCCACGGCCCACCTCTCTCTCCCCACGGCCCCCCTCTCTCTCTCCCCGGCCCCCCTCTCACTCCCCCCTGCCCCCCTCTCTCTCCCCCCTCTCTCTGCCCCCGGCCCCTCTCTCTCTCCCCCCGGACCCCCTCTCCCTCCCCCCGGCCCCCCTCTCTCTCCCGCCGGCCCCCCTCTCTCTCCCCCCGGCCCCCCTCTCTCTCCCCCCGGCCCCCCTCTCTCTCCCCCCGGCCCCTCTCTCTCTCCCCCCGGCCCCCCTCTCTCTCCCCACGGCCCCCCTCTCTCTCCCCACGGCCCCCCTCTCTCTCCCCACGGCCCCCCTCTCTTTCCCCCCGGCCCCCTTCTCTCTCCCCCCTGCCCCCTCTCTTTCTCCCCACGGCCCCCCTCTCTCTCCCGCCGGCCCCCCTCTCTCTACCCCCGGCTCCCCTCTCTCCCCACGGCCCCCCTCTCTCTCCCCAAGGCCCCCCTCTCTCTACCCCCGGACCCCCTCTCTCTCCCCCCAGCCCCCCTCTCTCTCCCCCCGGCCCCCCTCTCTCTCTCCCCGGCCCCCCTCTCTCTGCCCCGGCCCCCCTCTCTCTGCCCCCGGCCCACCTCTCTCTGCCCCCGGCCCCCCTCTCTCTGCCCCCGGCCCCCCTCTCTCTCCCCACGGCCCCCCTCTCTCTCCCCACGGCCCCCCTCTCTCTCCTCACGGCCCCCCTCTCTCTCTCCACGGCCCCCTTCTCTCTCCCCACGGCCCCCCTCTCTCTCCCACCGGCCCCCCTCTCTCTCGCCCTGGCCTCCCTCTCTCTCCCCCCGGCCCCCCTCTCTCTCCCCCCGGCCCCCCTCTCTCTCCCCCCGGCCCCCCTCTCTCTGCCCCCGGCCCCCCTCTCTATCCCCCCGGCCCCCCTCTCTCTCCCCCCGGCCCCCCTCTCTCTGCCCCCGGCCCTCCTCTCTCTCCCCCCGGCCCCCCTCTTTTTTTACACGGCCCCCCTCTCTCTCCACACGGCCCCTTTCTCTCTCCCCATGGCCCCCCTCTCTCTCCCCACGGCCCCCCTCTCTCTCCCCACGGCCCCCCTCTCTCTCCCCACGGCCCCTCTCTCTCACCCACCGGCCCCCCTCTCTCTCCCCCCGGCTGCCCTCTCTCTCCCCACGGCCCCCCTCTCTCTCCCCACGGCCCCCCTCTCTCTCCCCCCGGCCCCCCTCTCTCTCCCCCCGGCCCCCCTCTCTCTCCCCACAGCCCTCCTCTCTCTCCCCCCGGCCTCCCTCTCTCTGCCCCCGGCCCCCCTCTATATTCCCCCGGCCCCCCTCTCTCTGCCCTCGGCCCCCCTCTCTCTGCCCCCGGCCCCCCTTTCTCTGCTCCCGGGCCCCCTCTCTCTCCCCCCAGCCCCCCTCTCTCTCCCCACGGCCCCCCTCTCTCTCCCCACGGCCCCCCTCTCTCTCTCCACGGCCCCCTTCTCTCTCCCCATGGCCCCCCTCTCTCTCCCACCGGCCCCCCTCTCGATCCCCCCCGGCCCCCCTCTCTCTGCCCCCGGCCCCCCTCTCTATCCCCCCGGCCCCCTCTCTCTCCCCCCGGCCTCCCGCTGTCTGCCCCCGGCCCCCCTCTCTCTCCCCCCGGCCCCTCTCTCTCTTCACACGGCCCCCCTCTCTCTCCACACGGCCCTTTTCTCTCTCCCCCCGGCCCCCCTCTCTCTCCCCAAGGCCCCCCTCTCTCTCCCCACGGCCCCCCTCTCTCTCCCCACGGCCCCCATCTCTCTCCCCACGGCCCCCCTCTCTCTCCCCACGGCCCCCCTCTCTTTCCCCCCGGACCCCTTCTCTCTCCCCCCTGCCCCCTCTCTTTCTCCCCACGGCCCCCCTCTCTCTCCCGCCGGCCCCCCTCTCTCTCCCCCCGGCTCCCCTCTCTCCCCACAGCCCCCCTCTCTCTCCCCACGGCCCCCCTCTCTCTACCCCCGGACCCCCTCTCTCTCCCCCCGGCCCCCCTCTCTCTCCCCCCGGCCCCCCTCTCTCTCTCCCCGGCCCCCCTCTCTCTGCCCCCGGCCCCCCTCTCTCTGCCCCCGGCTCCCCTCTCTCTGCCCCCAGCCCCCCTCTCTCTGCCCCCGGCCCCCCTCTCTCTCCCCCCGGCCCCCCTCTCTCTCCTCACGGCCCCCCTCTCTCTCCCCACGGCCCCCCTCTCTCTCCCCACGGCCCCCCTCTCTCTCTCCACGGCCCCCTTCTCTCTCCCCACGGCCCCCCTCTCTCTCCCACCGGCCCCCCTCTCTCTCCCCCCGGCCCCCCTCTCTCTCCCCCCGGCCCCCCTCTCTCTCCCCCCGGCCCCCCTCTCTTTGCCCCCGGCCCCCCTCTCTATCCCCCCGGCCCCCCTCTCTCTCCCCCCGGCCCCCCTCTCTCTGCCCCCGGCCCCCCTCTCTCTCCCCCCGGCCCCCCTCTCTCTCCCCACGGCCCCCCTCTCTCTCCCCACGGCCCCCCTCTCTCTCTCCACGGCCCCCTTCTCTCTCCCCATGGCCCCCCTCTCTCTCCCACCGGCCCCCCTCTCGATCCCCCCCGGCCCCCCTCTCTCTGCCCCCGGCCCCCCTCTCTATCCCCCCGGCCCCCTCTCTCTCCCCCCGGCCTCCCGCTGTCTGCCCCCGGCCCCCCTCTCTCTCCCCCCGGCCCCTCTCTCTCTTCACACGGCCCCCCTCTCTCTCCACACGGCCCTTTTCTCTCTCCCCCCGGCCCCCCTCTCTCTCCCCAAGGCCCCCCTCTCTCTCCCCACGGCCCCCCTCTCTCTCCCCACGGCCCCCCTCTCTCTCCCCACGGCCCCCCTCTCTCTCCCCACGGCCCCCCTCTCTTTCCCCCCGGACCCCTTCTCTCTCCCCCCTGCCCCCTCTCTTTCTCCCCACGGCCCCCCTCTCTCTCCCGCCGGCCCCCCTCTCTCTCCCCCCGGCTCCCCTCTCTCCCCACAGCCCCCCTCTCTCTCCCCACGGCCCCCCTCTCTCTACCCCCGGACCCCCTCTCTCTCCCCCCGGCCCCCCTCTCTCTCCCCCCGGCCCCCCTCTCTCTCTCCCCGGCCCCCCTCTCTCTGCCCCCGGCCCCCCTCTCTCTGCCCCCGGCTCCCCTCTCTCTGCCCCCAGCCCCCCTCTCTCTGCCCCCGGCCCCCCTCTCTCTCCCCCCGGCCCCCCTCTCTCTCCTCACGGCCCCCCTCTCTCTCCCCACGGCCCCCCTCTCTCTCCCCACGGCCCCCCTCTCTCTCTCCACGGCCCCCTTCTCTCTCCCCACGGCCCCCCTCTCTCTCCCACCGGCCCCCCTCTCTCTCCCCCCGGCCCCCCTCTCTCTCCCCCCGGCCCCCCTCTCTCTCCCCCCGGCCCCCCTCTCTTTGCCCCCGGCCCCCCTCTCTATCCCCCCGGCCCCCCTCTCTCTCCCCCCGGCCCCCCTCTCTCTGCCCCCGGCCCCCCTCTCTCTCCCCCCGGCCCCCCTCTCTCTCCCCCCAGCCCTCCTCTCTCTCCCCCCGGCCCCCCTCTCTCTGCCCCCGGCCCCCCTCTCTCTTCCCCCGGCCCCCCTCTCTCTGCCTTCGGCCCTCCTCTCTCTGCCCCCGGCCCCCCTCTCTCTGCTCCCGGCCCCCCTCTCTCTCCCCCCGGCCCCCCTCGCTCTCCCCACGGCCCCCCTCTCTCTCCCCACGGCCCCCCTCTCTCTCTCCACGGCCCCCTTCTCTCTCCCCATGGCCCCCCTCTCTCTCCCACCGGCCCCCCTCTCGATCCCCCCGGCCCCCCTCTCTCTGCCCCCGGCCCCCCTCTCTATCCCCCCGGCCCCCTCTCTCTCCCCCAGGCCTGCTGCTCTCTGCCCCCGGCCCCCCTCTCTCTTCACACGGCCCCCTCTCTCTCCACCCGGCCCTTTTCTCTCTCCCCACGGCCCCCCTCTCTCTCCCGCCGGCCCCCCTCTCTCTCCCCCCGGCTCCCCTCTCTCTCCCCACGGCCCCCCTCTCTCTCCCCACGGCCCCCCTCTCTCTCCCCCGGCCCCCCTCTCTCTCCCCCCGGCCCCCCTCTCTCTCCCCCCGGCCCCCCTCTCTCTGCCCCCGGCCCCCCTCTCTCTGCCCCCGGCCCCACTCTCTCTGCCCTCGGCCCCCCTCTCTCTGCCCCCGGCCCCCCTCTCTCTGCCCCCGGCCCCCCTCTCTCTCCCCCCGGCCCCCCTCTCTCTCCCCCCGGCCCCCCTCTCTATCCCCCCGGCCCTCCTCTCTCTCCCCCCGGCCCTCCTCTCTCTGCCCCCGGCCCCCTCTCTCTTCCCCCGGCCCCCCTCTCTCTGCCCTCGGCCCCCCTCTCTCTGCCCCCGGCCCCCCTCTCTCTGCTCCCGGTCCCCTCTCTTTCCCCCCAGCCCCCCTCTCTCTCCGCACGGCCCCCCTCTCTCTCCCCACGGCCCCCCTCTCTCTCTCCACGGCCCCCTTCTCTCTCCCCACGGCCCCCCTCTCTCTCCAACCGGCCCCCCTCTCTCTCCCCCCGGCCCCAATCTCTCTGCCCCCGGCCCCCCTCTCTATCCCCCCGGCCCCCTCTCTCTCCCCCCGGCCCCCCTCTCTCTTCACACGGCCCCCCCCTCTCTCTCCACACGGCCCTTTTCTCTCTCCCCACGGCCCCCCTCTCTCTCGCCACGGCCCCCCTCTCTCTCCCCACGGCCCCCCTCTATTTCCCACCGGCCCCCCTCTCTCTCCCCCCGGCCCCCCTCTTTCTCCCCACGGCCCCCCTCTCTCTCCCACCAGCCCCCCTCTCTCTCCTCCCGGCTCCCCTCTCTCTCCCCACTGCCCCCCTCTCTCTCCCCACGGCCCCCCTCTCTCTACCCCGGCCCCCCTCTCTCTCCCCCCGGCCCCCCTCTCTCTCCCCCTGGCCCCCCCTCTCTCTGCCCCCGGCCCCCCTCTCTCTGCCCACGGCCCCCCTCTCTCTCCCCACGGCCCCCCTCTCTCTCACCACGGCCCCCCTCTCTCTCCACGGCCCCCTTCTCTCTCCCCACGGCCCCCCTCTCTCTCCACCGGCCCCCCTCTCTCTCGCCCCGGCCCCCCTCTCTCTCCCCCCGGCCCCCCTCTCTCTCCCCCCGGCCCCCCTCTCTCTCCCCCCGGCCCCCTTCTCTCTGCCCCTGGCCCCCCTCTCTATCCCCCCGGCCCTCCTCTCTCTTCCCCCGGCCCCCCTCTCTCTGCCCCCGGCCCCCCTCTCTCTCCCCCCGGCCCCCCTCTCTCTTCACACGGCCCCCTCTCTCTCCACACGGCCCCTTTCTCTCTCCCCACGGACCACTCTCTCTCCCCACGGCCCCCCTCTCTCTCCCCAAGGCCCCCCTCTCTCTCCCCACGGCCCCCCTCTCTTTGCCCCCGGCCCCCCTCTCTCTCCCCCTGGCCCCCCTCTTTCTCCCCACGGCCCCCCTCTCTCTCCCTCCGGCCCCCCTCTCTCTCCCCCCGGCTCCCCTCTCTCTCCCCACGGCCCCCTTCTCTCTCCACACGGCCCCCTTCTCTCTCCCCCCGGCCCCCCTCTCTCTCCCCCCGGCCCCCCTCTCTCTCCCCCCGGCCCCCCTCTCTCTGCCCCCGGCCCCCCTCTCTCTGCCCTCGGCCCCCCTCTCTCTTCCCCCGGCCCCCATCTCTCTGGCCCCGGCCCCCCTCTCTCTCCCCCCGGCCCTCCTCTCTCTCCCCACGGCCCCCCTCTCTCTCCCCACGGCCCCCCTCTCTCTCCCCACGGCCCCCCTCTCTCTCTCCACGGCCCCCTTCTCTCTCCCACCGGCCCCCCTCTCTCTCGCCCCGGCCCCCCTCTCTCTCCCCCCGGCCCCCTCTCTCTCCCCGCAGCCCACCTCTCTCTCCCCCTGGCCCCCCTCTCTCTGCCCCCGGCCCCCCTCTCTCTACCAACGGCCCCCCTCTCTCTGCCATCGGCCCCCCTCTCTCTGCCCCCGGCCCCCCTCTCTCTGCCCCCGGCCCCCCTGTCTCTCCCCCCGGCCCCCCTCTCTCTGCCCCCGGCCCCCCTCTCTCTGCCCCCGGCCCCCCTCGCTCTACCCCCGGGCCCCCCTCTCTCTCCCCCCGGCCCCCCTCTCTCTCCCCCCGGCCCCCCTCTCTCTCCCCCTGGCCCCCATCTCTCTCCCGCCGGCCCCCCTCTCTCTCCCGCCGGCTCCCCTCTCTCTCCCCCCGGCCCCCCTCTCTCTCCCCCCGGCCCCCCTCTCTCTCCCCCCGGCCCCCCTCTCTCTCTTACCCGGCCCCCCCCTCTCTGCCCCCGGCCCCCCTCTCTCTGCCCCCGCCCCCCTCTCTCTGCCCCCGGCCCCCCTCTCTCTCCCCCAGCCCCCCTGTCTCTCTCCCCGGTCCCCCTCTCTCCCCCCGGCCCCCCTCTCTCTCCCCCCGGCCGCCCTCTCTCTCCCCCCGGCCCCCCTCTCTCTCCACCCGGCCCCCCTTTCTCTCCCACCGGCCCCCCTTTCTCTCTCCCCGGCCCCCCTCTCTCTCGCCCCGGCCCCCCTCTCTCTGCCCCCGGCCCCCGACTCTCTGCCCCCGGCCGCCCTCTCTCTGCCCCCGGCCCCCCTCTCTCTCCCCCCGGCCCCCCTCTCTCTCCCCCCGGCCCCCCTCTCTATCCCCCCGGCCCTCCTCTCTCTCCCCCCGGCCCTCCTCTCTCTGCCCCAGGCCCCCCTCTCTCTTCCCCCGGCCCCCCTCTCTCTGCCCTCGGCCCCCCTCTCTCTGCCCCCGCCCCCCTCTCTCTGCTCCCGGCCCCCCTCTCTTTCCCCCCGGCCCCCCTCTCTCTCCCCACGGCCCCCCTCTCTCTCCCCAGGGCCCCCCTCTCTCTCTCCACGGCCCCCTTCTCTCTCCCCACGGCCCCCCTCTCTCTCCCACCGGCCCCAATTTCTCTGCCCCCGGCCCCCCTCTCTATCTCCCCGGCCCCCTCTCTCTCCCCCCGGCCCCCCTCTCTCTTCACACGGCCCCCCCTCTCTCTCCACACGGCACTTTTCTCTCTCCCCACGGCCCCCCTCTCTCTCCCCACGGCCCCCCTCTCTCTCCCCACGGACCCCTCTCTTTCCCCCTGGCTCCCCTCTCTCTCCCCACGGCCCCCCTCTCTCTCCGCATGGCCCCCCTCTCTCTACCCCAGCCCCCCTCTCTCTACCCCGGCCCCCCTCTCTCTCTTCCCGGCCCCCCTCTCTCTGCCCCCGGCCCCCCTCTCTCTGCCCCCGCCCCCCTCTCTCTGCCCCCGGCCCCCCTCTCTCTCCCCCAGCCCCTCTGTCTCTCTCCCCGGTCCCCCTCTCTCCCCCCGGCCCCCCTCTCTCTCCCCCCGGCCGCCCTCTCTCTCCCCCCGGCCCCCCTCTCTCTCCACCCGGCCCCCCTTTCTCTCCCACCGGCCCCCCTTTCTCTCTCCCCGGCCCCCCTCTCTCTCGCCCCGGCCCCCCTCTCTCTGCCCCCGGCCCCCGACTCTCTGCCCCCGGCCGCCCTCTCTCTGCCCCCGGCCCCCCTCTCTCTCCCCCCGGCCCCCCTCTCTCTCCCCCCGGCCCCCCTCTCTATCCCCCCGGCCCTCCTCTCTCTCCCCCCGGCCCTCCTCTCTCTGCCCCAGGCCCCCCTCTCTCTTCCCCCGGCCCCCCTCTCTCTGCCCTCGGCCCCCCTCTCTCTGCCCCCGCCCCCCTCTCTCTGCTCCCGGCCCCCCTCTCTTTCCCCCCGGCCCCCCTCTCTCTCCCCAGGGCCCCCCTCTCTCTCTCCACGGCCCCCTTCTCTCTCCCCACGGCCCCCCTCTCTCTCCCACCGGCCCCCCTCTCTCTCCCCCCGGCCCCAATCTCTCTGCCCCCGGCCCCCCTCTCTATCCCCCCGGCCCCCTCTCTCTCCCCCCGGCCCCCCTCTCTCTTCACACGGCCCCCCCTCTCTCTCCACACGGCCCTTTTCTCTCTCCCCACGGCCCCCCTCTCTCTCCCCACGGCCCCCCTCTCTCTCCCCACGGACCCCTCTCTTTCCCCCTGGCTCCCCTCTCTCTCCCCACGGCCCCCCTCTCTCTCCGCATGGCCCCCCTCTCTCTACCCCAGCCCCCCTCTCTCTCCCCCCTGGCTCCCCTCTCTCTCCCCACGGCCCCCCTCTCTCTCCGCATGGCCCCCCTCTCTCTACCCCAGCCCCCCTCTCTCTCCCCCCGGCCCCCCTCTCTCTCCCCCTGGCCCCCCTCTCTCTGCCCCCGGCCCCCCTCTCTCTCCACGGCCCCCTTCTCTCTCCCCACGGCCCCCCTCTCTCTCGCCCCGGCCCCCCCTCTCTCTCCCCCCGGCCCCCCTCTCTCTCCCCCCGGCCCCCCTCTCTCTCCCCCCGGCCCCCCTCTCTCTCCCCCCGGCCCCCTTCTCTCTGCCCCTGGCCCCCCTCTCTATCCCCCCGGCCCCCCTCTCTCTTCCCCCGGCCCCCCTCTCTCTGCCCCCGGCCCCCCTCTCTCTCCCCCCGGCCCCCCTCTCTCTTCACATGGCCCCTCTCTCTCTCCACACGGCCCCTTTCTCTCTCCCCACGGCCCCCCTCTCTCTCCCCACGGCCCCCCTCTCTCTGCCCACGGCCCCCCTCTCTCTCCCCACGGCCCCCCTCTCTTTCCCCCCGGCCCCCCTCTCTCTCCCCCTGGCCCCCCTCTTTCTCCCCACGGCCCCCCTCTCTCTCCCGCCGGCCCCCCTCTCTCTCCCCCCGGCTCCCCTCTCTCTCCCCACGGCCCCCTTCTCTCTCCCCACGGCCCCCCTCTCTCTCCCACCGGCCCCCCTCTCTCTCCCCCCGGCCCCCCTCTTTCTCCCCCCGGCCCCCCTCTCTCTGCCCCCGGCCCCCCTCTCTCTGCCCTCGGCCCCCCTCTCTCTTCCCCCGGCCCCCCTCTCTCTCCCCCCGGCCCCCCTCTCTCTCCCCACGGCCCCCCTCTCTCTCCCCACGGCCCCCCTCTCTCTCCCCACGGCACCCCTCTCTCTCTCCACGGCCCCCTTCTCTATCCCCACGGCCCCCCTCTCTCTCCCACCGGCCCCCCTCTCTTATCGCCCCGGCCCCCCTCTCTCTCCCCCCGGCCCCCTCTCTCTCCCCGCAGCCCCCCTCTCTCTCCCCCTGGCCCCCCTCTCTCTGCCCCCGGCCCCCCTCTCTCTGCCAACGTCTCCCCTCTCTCTGCCCCCGGCCCCCCTCTCTCTGCCCAGGCCCCCCTCTCTCTGCCCCCGGCTCCCCTGTCTCTCCCCCTGGCCCCCCTCTCTCTGCCCCCGGCCCCCCTCTCTCTGCCCCCGGCCCCCCTCTCTCTACCCCCGCGCCCCCCTCTCTCTCCCCCCGGCCCCCCTCTCTCTCCCCCCGGCCCCCCTCTCTCTCCCCCTGGCCCCCATCTCTCTCCCGCCGGCCCCCCTCTCTCTCCCGCCGGCTCCCCTCTCTCTCCCCCCGGCCCCCCTCTCTCTCCCCCCGGCCCCCCTCTCTCTCCCCCCGGCCCCCCTCTCTCTCTTCCCGGCCCACCTCTCTCTGCCCCCGGCCCCCCTCTCTCTGCCCCCGGCCCCCCTCTCTCTGCCCCCGGGCCCCCTCTCTCTCCACCAGCCCCCTCTCTCTCTCCCCGGTCCCCCTCTCTCCCCCCGGCCCCCCTCTCTCTCCCCCAGGCCGCCCTCTCTCTCCCCCCGGCCCCCCTCTCTCTCCACCCGGCCCCCCTTTCTCTCCCACCGGCCCCCCTTTCTCTCTCCCCGGCCCCCCTCTCTCTCGCCCCGGCCCCCCTCTCTCTGCCCCCGGCCCCCTTCTCTCTGCCCCCGGCCCCCCTCTCTCTCCCCCCAGCCCCCCTGTCTCTCTCCCCGGTCCCCCCCTCTCTCCCCCCGGCCCCCCTCTCTCTCCCCCCGGCCGCCCTCTCTCTCCCCCCGGCCCCCCTCTCTCTGCCCCCGGCCCCCCTCTCTCTGCCCCCGGCCCCCCTCTCTCTGCCCCCGGCCCCCCTCTCTCTGCCCTCGGCCCCCCTCTCTCTGCCCCCGGCCCCACCCTCTCTGCCCCCGGCCCCCCTCTCTCTCCCCCCGGCCCCCCTCTCTCTCCCCACGGCCCCCCTCTCTCTCCCCACGGCCCCCCTCTCTCTCCCCACGGCCCCCCTCTCTCTCTCAACGGCCCCCTTCTCTCTCCCCACGGCCCCCTTTCTCTCCCACCGGCCCCCCTCTCTCTCGCCCCGGCCCCCCTCTCACTCCCCCCGGCCCCCTCTCTCTCCCCGCAGCCCCCCTCTCTCTCCCCCTGGCCCCCCTCTCTCTGCCCCCGGCCCCCTCTCTCCACCCCCGGCCCCCCTCTCTCTGCCCCCGGCCCCCCTCTCTCTGCCCCCGGCCCCCCTCTCTCTGCCCCCGGGCCCCCCTCTTTCTCCCCCCGGCCCCCCTCTCTCTCCCCCCAGCCCCCCTCTCTCTCCCCCTGGCTGACCTCTCTCTCCCGCCGGCCCCCCTCTCTCTCCCGCCGGCCCCCCTCTCTCTCACCCCGGCCCCCCTCTCTCTCCCCCCGGCCCCCTTCTCTCTCCCCCCGGCCCCCCTCTCTCTCACCCCGGCCCCCCTCTCTCTCTTCCCGGCCCCCCTCTCTCTACCCCCGGCCCCCCTCTCTCTGCCCCCGGCCCCCCTCTCTCGGCCCCCGGCCCCCCTCTCTCTCCCTCCGGCCCCCCTCTCTCTGCCCCCGGGCCCCCTCTATCTGCCCTGTCCCCCCTCTCTCTGCCCTCGGCCCCCCTCTCTCTGCCCCCGGCCCCCCTCTCTATCCCCACGGCCCCCCTCTTTCTCCCCCCGGCCCCTCTCTCTCTGCCCCCGGCCCCCCTCTCTCTCCCCCCGGCCCCCCTCTCTCTTCACACGGCCCCCCTCTCTCTCCCCCTGGCCGACCTCTCTCTCCCGCCGGCCCCCCTCTCTCTCCCGCCGGCCCCCCTCTCTCTCACCCTGGCCCCCCTCTCTCTCCCCCCGGCCCCCTTCTCTCTCCCCCCGGCCCCCCTCTCTCTCACCCCGGCCCCCCTCTCTCTCTTCCCGGCCCCCCTCTCTCTACCCCCGGCCCCCCTCTCTCTGCCCCCGGCCCCCCTCTCTCGGCCCCCGGCCCCCCTCTCTCTCCCCCCGGCCCCCCTCTCTCTTCACACGGCCCCCCTCTCTCTCCACACGGCCCCTTTCTCTCTCCCCACGGCCCCCCTCTCTCTCCCCACGGCCCCCCTCTCTTCCCCCACGGCCCCCCTCTCTCTCCCCACGTCCCCCCTCTCTTTCCCCCCGGCCCCCCTCTCTCTCCCCCCGGCCCCCCTCTCTCTCCCCCCGGCCCCCCTCTATCTCCCCCCGGCCCCCCTCTCTCTCCCCCCGGCCCCTCTCTCTCTCCCCACAGCCCCCCTCTCTCTCCCCCCGGCCCCCCTCTCTCTGCCCCCGACCCCCCTCTCTCTGCCCCCGGCTCCCCTCTCTCTCCCCACGGCCCCAATTTCTCTCCCCCCGGCCCCCCTCTCTCTGCCCCCGGCCCCCCTCTCTCTGCCCCCGGCCCCCCTCTCTCTGCCACCGGCCCCCCTCTCTCTCCCCCCGGCCCCCCTCTCTCTGCCCCCGACCCCCCTCTCTCTGCCCCCGGCCCCCCTCTCTCTGCCCCCGGCCCCCTTCTCTCTGCCCCCGGCCCCCTCTCTCTGCCCCCGGGCCCCCCTCTCTCTCCCCCAGGCCCCCCTCTCTCTCCCCCCGGCCCCCCTCTCTCTCCCCCTGGCCCCACTCTCTCTCCCGCCGTCCCCCCTCTCTCTGCCCCCGGCCCCCCTCTCTCTGCCCCAGGCCCCCCTCTCTCTGCCCCCGGCCCCCCTCTCTCTCCCTCGACCCCCCTCTCTCTTCCCCCGGGCCCCCTCTATCTGCCCCGTCCCCCCTCTCTCTGCCCTCGGCCCCCCTCTCTCTGCCCCCGGCCCCCCTCTCTATCCCCCTGGCCCCCCTCTCTCTCCCCCCGGCCCCCTTCTCTCTCCCCCCGGCCCCCCTCTCTCTTCACACGGCCCCCCTCTCTCTCCACACGGCCCCTTTCTCTCTCCCCACGGCCCCCCTCTCTCTCCCCACGGCCCCCCTCTCTTCCCCCACGGCCCCCCTCTCTCTCCCCACGTCCCCCCTCTCTTTCCCCCCGGCCCCCCTCTCTCTCCCCCCGGCCCCCCTCTCTCTCCCCCCGGCCCCCCTCTATCTCCCCCCGGCCCCCCTCTCTCTGCCCCCGGCTCCCCTCTCTCTCCCCACGGCCCCAATTTCTCTCCCCCCGGCCCCCCTCTCTCTGCCCCCGCCCCCCCTCTCTCTGCCCCCGGCCCCCCTCTCTCTGCCCCCGGCCCCCCTCTCTCTCCCCCCGGCCCCCCTCTCTCTGCCCCCGGCCCCCCTCTCTCTGCCCCCGGCCCCCCTCTCTCTGCCCCCGGCCCCCCTCTCTCTGCCCCCGTGCCCCCCTCTCTCTCCCCCAGGCCCCCCTCTCTCTCCCCCCGGCCCCCCTCTCTCTCCCCCTGGCCCCCCTCTCTCTCCCCCCGGCCCCCCTCTATCTCCCCCCGGCCCCCCTCTCTCTCCCCCCGGCCCCTCTCTCTCTCCCCACGGCCCCCCTCTCTCTCCCCCCGGCCCCCCTCTCTCTGCCCCCGGCCCCCCTCTCTCTGCCCCCGGCTCCCCTCTCTCTCCCCACGGCCCCAATTTCTCTCCCACCGGCCCCCCTCTCTCTGCCCCCGCCCCCCCTCTCTCTGCCCCCGGCCCCCCTCTCTCTGCCCCCGGCCCCCCTCTCTCTCCCCCCAGCCCCCCTCTCTCTGCCCCCGGCCCCCCTCTCTCTGCCCCCGGCCCCCCTCTCTCTGCCCCCGGCCCCCCTCTCTCTGCCCCCGGCCCCCCTCTCTCTGCCCCCGGGCCCCCCTCTCTCTCCCCCAGGCCCCCCTCTCTCTGCCCCCGGGCCCCCCTCTCTCTCCCCCAGGCCCCCCTCTCTCTCCCCCCGGCCCCCCTCTCTCTCCCCCTGGCCCAACTCTCTCTCCCGCCGTCCCCCCTCTCTCTGCCCCCGGCCCCCCTCTCTCTGCCCCAGGCCCCCCTCTCTCTGCCCCCGGCCCCCCTCTCTCTCCCTCGACCCCCCTCTCTCTGCCCCCGGGCCCCCTCTATCTGCCCCGTCCCCCCTCTCTCTGCCCTCGGCCCCCCTCTCTCTGCCCCCGGCCCCCCTCTCTATCCCCCCGGCCCCCCTCTCTCTCCCCCCGGCCCCCCTCTCTCTCCCCCCGGCCTCCCTCTCTCTTCACACGGCCCCCCTCTCTCTCCCCACGGCCCCCCTCTCTCTCCCCACGGCCCCCCTCTCTTCCCCCACGGCCCCCCTCTCTCTCCCCACGTCCCCCCTCTCTTTCCCCCCGGCCCCCCTCTCTCTCCCCCCGGCCCCCCTCTCTCTCCCCCCGGCCCCCCTCTATCTCCCCCCGGCCCCCCTCTCTCTGCCCCCGGCTCCCCTCTCTCTCCCCACGGCCCCAATTTCTCTCCCCCCGGCCCCCCTCTCTCTGCCCCCGCCCCCCCTCTCTCTGCCCCCGGCCCCCCTCTCTCTGCCCCCGGCCCCCCTCTCTCTGCCCCCGGCCCCCCTCTCTCTGCCCCCGGCCCCCCTCTCTCTGCCCCCGGCCCCCCTCTCTCTGCCCCCGGCCCCCCTCTCTCTGCCCCCGGCGCCCCTCTCTCTGCCCCCGGCCCCCCTCTCTCTGCCCCCGTGCCCCCCTCTCTCTCCCCCAGGCCCCCCTCTCTCTCCCCCCGGCCCCCCTCTCTCTCCCCCTGGCCCCCCTCTCTCTCCCCCCGGCCCCCCTCTATCTCCCCCCGGCCCCCCTCTCTCTCCCCCCGGCCCCTCTCTCTCTCCCCACGGCCCCCCTCTCTCTCCCCCCGGCCCCCCTCTCTCTGCCCCCGGCCCCCCTCTCTCTGCCCCCGGCTCCCCTCTCTCTCCCCACGGCCCCAATTTCTCTCCCCCCGGCCCCCCTCTCTCTGCCCCCGCCCCCCCTCTCTCTGCCCCCGGCCCCCCTCTCTCTGCCCCCGGCCCCCCTCTCTCTCCCCCCAGCCCCCCTCTCTCTGCCCCCGGCCCCCCTCTCTCTGCCCCCGGCCCCCCTCTCTCTGCCCCCGGCCCCCCTCTCTCTGCCCCCGGCCCCCCTCTCTCTGCCCCCGGGCCCCCCTCTCTCTCCCCCAGGCCCCCCTCTCTCTGCCCCCGGGCCCCCCTCTCTCTCCCCCAGGCCCCCCTCTCTCTCCCCCCGGCCCCCCTCTCTCTCCCCCTGGCCCCACTCTCTCTCCCGCCGTCCCCCCTCTCTCTGCCCCCGGCCCCCCTCTCTCTGCCCCAGGCCCCCCTCTCTCTGCCCCCGGCCCCCCTCTCTCTCCCTCGACCCCCCTCTCTCTGCCCCCGGGCCCCCTCTATCTGCCCCGTCCCCCCTCTCTCTGCCCTCGGCCCCCCTCTCTCTGCCCCCGGCCCCCCTCTCTATCCCCCCGGCCCCCCTCTCTCTCCCCCCGGCCCCCCTCTCTCTCCCCCCGGCCTCCCTCTCTCTTCACACGGCCCCCCTCTCTCTCCACACGGCCCCTTTCTCTCTCCCCACGGCCCCCCTCTCTCTCCCCACGGCCCCCCTCTCTTCCCCCACGGCCCCCCTCTCTCTCCCCACGTCCCCCCTCTCTTTCCCCCCGGCCCCCCTCTCTCTCCCCCCGGCCCCCCTCTCTCTCCCCCCGGCCCCCCTCTATCTCCCCCCGGCCCCCCTCTCTCTGCCCCCGGCTCCCCTCTCTCTCCCCACGGCCCCAATTTCTCTCCCCCCGGCCCCCCTCTCTCTACCCCCGCCCCCCCTCTCTCTGCCCCCGGCCCCCCTCTCTCTGCCCCCGGCCCCCCTCTCTCTCCCCCCGGCCCCCCTCTCTCTGCCCCCGGCCCCCCTCTCTCTGCCCCCGGCCCCCCTCTCTCTGCCCCCGGCCCCCCTCTCTCTGCCCCCGGCCCCCCTCTCTCTGCCCCCGGCCCCCCTCCCTCTCCCCCCGGCCCCCCTCTCTCTGCCCCCGGCCCCCCTCTCTCTGCCCCCGGCCCCCCTCTCTCTGCCCCCGGCCCCCCTCTCTCTGCCCCGGCCCCCCTCTCTCTGCCCCCGTGCCCCCCTCTCTCTCCCCCAGGCCCCCCTCTCTCTCCCCCCGGCCCCCCTCTCTCTCCCCCTGGCCCCCCTCTCTCTCCCCCCGGCCCCCCTCTATCTCCCCCCGGCCCCCCTCTCTCTCCCCCCGGCCCCTCTCTCTCTCCCCACGGCCCCCCTCTCTCTCCCCCCGGCCCCCCTCTCTCTGCCCCCGGCCCCCCTCTCTCTGCCCCCGGCTCAACTCTCTCTCCCCACGGCCCCAATTTCTCTCCCCCCGGCCCCCCTCTCTCTGCCCCCGCCCCCCCTCTCTCTGCCCCCGGCCCCCCTCTCTCTGCCCCCGGCCCCCCTCTCTCTCCCCCAGGCCCCCCTCTCTCTGCCCCCGGGCCCCCCTCTCTCTCCCCCAGGCCCCCCTCTCTCTCCCCCCGGCCCCCCTCTCTCTCCCCCTGGCCCCACTCTCTCTCCCGCCGTCCCCCCTCTCTCTGCCCCCGGCCCCCCTCTCTCTGCCCCAGGCCCCCCTCTCTCTGCCCCCGGCCCCCCTCTCTCTCCCTCGACCCCCCTCTCTCTGCCCCCGGGCCCCCTCTATCTGCCCCGTCCCCCCTCTCTCTGCCCTCGGCCCCCCTCTCTCTGCCCCCGGCCCCCCTCTCTATCCCCCCGGACCCCCTCTCTCTCCCCCCGGCCCCGATCTCTCTCCCCCCGGCCCCCCTCTCTCTTCACACGGCCCCCCTCTCTCTCCACACGGCCCCTTTCTCTCTCCCCACGGCCCCCCTCTCTCTCCCCACGTCCCCCCTCTCTTTCCCCCCGGCCCCCCTCTCTCTCCCCACGGCCCCCCTCTCTCTCCCCACGTCCCCCCTCTCTTCCCCCACGGCCCCCCTCTCTCTCCCCACGTCCCCCCTCTCTTTCCCCCCGGCCCCCCTCTCTCTCCCCCCGGCCCCCCTCTCTCTCCCCCCGGCCCCCCTCTATCTCCCCCCGGCCCCCCTCTCTCTGCCCCCGGCTCCCCTCTCTCTCCCCACGGCCCCAATTTCTCTCCCCCCGGCCCCCCTCTCTCTGCCCCCGCCCCCCCTCTCTCTGCCCCCGGCCCCCCTCTCTCTGCCCCCGGCCCCCCTCTCTCTCCCCCCGGCCCCCCTCTCTCTGCCCCCGGCCCCCCTCTCTCTGCCCCCGGCCCCCCTCTCTCTGCCCCCGGCCCCCCTCTCTCTGCCCCCGGCCCCCCTCTCTCTGCCCCCGTGCCCCCCTCTCTCTCCCCCAGGCCCCCCTCTCTCTCCCCCCGGCCCCCCTCTCTCTCCCCCTGGCCCCCCTCTCTCTCCCCCCGGCCCCCCTCTCTCTCCCCCTGGCCCCACTCTCTCTCCCGCCGTCCCCCCTCTCTCTGCCCCCGGCCCCCCTCTCTCTCCCCCAGGCCCCCCTCTCTCTCCCCCCGGCCCCCCTCTCTCTCCCCCAGGCCCCCCTCTCTCTCCCCCCGGCCCCCCTCTCTCTCCCCCTGGCCCCACTCTCTCTCCCGCCGTCCCCCCTCTCTCTGCCCCCGGCCCCCCTCTCTCTGCCCCAGGCCCCCCTCTCTCTGCCCCCGGCCCCCCTCTCTCTCCCTCGACCCCCCTCTCTCTGCCCCCGGGCCCCCTCTATCTGCCCCGTCCCCCCTCTCTCTGCCCTCGGCCCCCCTCTCTCTGCCCCCGGCCCCCCTCTCTATCCCCCCGGCCCCCCTCTCTCTCCCCCCGGCCCCCCTCTCTCTCCCCCCGGCCTCCCTCTCTCTTCACACGGCCCCCCTCTCTCTCCACACGGCCCCTTTCTCTCTCCCCACGGCCCCCCTCTCTCTCCCCACGGCCCCCCTCTCTTCCCCCACGGCCCCCCTCTCTCTCCCCACGTCCCCCCTCTCTTTCCCCCCGGCCCCCCTCTCTCTCCCCCCGGCCCCCCTCTCTCTCCCCCCGGCCCCCCTCTATCTCCCCCCGGCCCCCCTCTCTCTGCCCCCGGCTCCCCTCTCTCTCCCCACGGCCCCAATTTCTCTCCCCCCGGCCCCCCTCTCTCTGCCCCCGCCCCCCCTCTCTCTGCCCCCGGCCCCCCTCTCTCTGCCCCCGGCCCCCCTCTCTCTCCCCCCGGCCCCCCTCTCTCTGCCCCCGGCCCCCCTCTCTCTGCCCCCGGCCCCCCTCTCTCTGCCCCCGGCCCCCCTCTCTCTGCCCCCGGCCCCCCTCTCTCTGCCCCCGGCCCCCCTCCCTCTCCCCCCGGCCCCCCTCTCTCTGCCCCCGGCCCCCCTCTCTCTGCCCCCGGCCCCCCTCTCTCTGCCCCCGGCCCCCCTCTCTCTGCCCCGGCCCCCCTCTCTCTGCCCCCGTGCCCCCCTCTCTCTCCCCCAGGCCCCCCTCTCTCTCCCCCCGGCCCCCCTCTCTCTCCCCCTGGCCCCCCTCTCTCTCCCCCCGGCCCCCCTCTATCTCCCCCCGGCCCCCCTCTCTCTCCCCCCGGCCCCTCTCTCTCTCCCCACGGCCCCCCTCTCTCTCCCCCCGGCCCCCCTCTCTCTGCCCCCGGCCCCCCTCTCTCTGCCCCCGGCTCCCCTCTCTCTCCCCACGGCCCCAATTTCTCTCCCCCCGGCCCCCCTCTCTCTGCCCCCGCCCCCCCTCTCTCTGCCCCCGGCCCCCCTCTCTCTGCCCCCGGCCCCCCTCTCTCTCCCCCAGGCCCCCCTCTCTCTGCCCCCGGGCCCCCCTCTCTCTCCCCCAGGCCCCCCTCTCTCTCCCCCCGGCCCCCCTCTCTCTCCCCCTGGCCCCACTCTCTCTCCCGCCGTCCCCCCTCTCTCTGCCCCCGGCCCCCCTCTCTCTGCCCCAGGCCCCCCTCTCTCTGCCCCCGGCCCCCCTCTCTCTCCCTCGACCCCCCTCTCTCTGCCCCCGGGCCCCCTCTATCTGCCCCGTCCCCCCTCTCTCTGCCCTCGGCCCCCCTCTCTCTGCCCCCGGCCCCCCTCTCTATCCCCCCGGACCCCCTCTCTCTCCCCCCGGCCCCCCTCTCTCTCCCCCCGGCCCCCCTCTCTCTTCACACGGCCCCCCTCTCTCTCCACACGGCCCCTTTCTCTCTCCCCACGGCCCCCCTCTCTCTCCCCACGTCCCCCCTCTCTTTCCCCCCGGCCCCCCTCTCTCTCCCCACGGCCCCCCTCTCTCTCCCCACGTCCCCCCTCTCTTCCCCCACGGCCCCCCTCTCTCTCCCCACGTCCCCCCTCTCTTTCCCCCCGGCCCCCCTCTCTCTCCCCCCGGCCCCCCTCTCTCTCCCCCCGGCCCCCCTCTATCTCCCCCCGGCCCCCCTCTCTCTGCCCCCGGCTCCCCTCTCTCTCCCCACGGCCCCAATTTCTCTCCCCCCGGCCCCCCTCTCTCTGCCCCCGCCCCCCCTCTCTCTGCCCCCGGCCCCCCTCTCTCTGCCCCCGGCCCCCCTCTCTCTCCCCCCGGCCCCCCTCTCTCTGCCCCCGGCCCCCCTCTCTCTGCCCCCGGCCCCCCTCTCTCTGCCCCCGGCCCCCCTCTCTCTGCCCCCGGCCCCCCTCTCTCTGCCCCCGTGCCCCCCTCTCTCTCCCCCAGGCCCCCCTCTCTCTCCCCCCGGCCCCCCTCTCTCTCCCCCTGGCCCCCCTCTCTCTCCCCCCGGCCCCCCTCTATCTCCCCCCGGCCCCCCTTTCTCTCCCCCCGGCCCCTCTCTCTCTCCCCACGGCCCCCCTCTCTCTCCCCCCGGCCCCCCTCTCTCTGCCCCCGGCCCCCCTCTCTCTGCCCCCGGCTCCCCTCTCTCTCCCCACGGCCCCAATTTCTCTCCCCCCGGCCCCCCTCTCTCTGCCCCCGCCCCCCCTCTCTCTGCCCCCGGCCCCCCTCTCTCTGCCCCCGGCCCCCCTTTCTCTGCCCCCGGCCCCCCTCTCTCTGCCCCCGGCCCCCCTCTCTCTGCCCCCGGCCCCCCTCTCTCTGCCCCCGGGCCCCCCTCTCTCTCCCCCAGGCCCCCCTCTCTCTCCCCCCGGCCCCCCTCTCTCTCCCCCTGGCCCCACTCTCTCTCCCGCCGTCCCCCCTCTCTCTCCCACCGGCCCCCCTCTCTCTCCCCCCGGCCCCCCTCTCTCTCCCCCCGGCACCCCTCTCTCTCCCCCCGGCCCCCCTCTCTCTCCCCCCGGCCCCCCTCTCTCTCTTCCCGGCCCCCCTCTCTCTGCCTCCGGCCCTCCTCTCTCTGCCCCGGCCCCCCTCTCTCTGCCCCCGGCCCCCCTCTCTATCCCCCCGGCCCCCCTCTCTCTGCCCCCGGCCCCCCTCTCTCTCCCCCAGCCCCCCTGTCTCTCTCCCCAGTCCCCCTCTCTCCCCCCGGCCCCCCTCTCTCTCCCCCCGGCCGCCCTCTCTCTCCCCCCGGCCCCCCTCTCTCTCCACCCGGCCCCCCTTTCTCTCCCACCGGCCCCCCTTTCTCTCTCCCCTGCCCCCCTCTCTCTCGCCCCGGCCCCCCTCTCTCTGCCCCCGGCCCCCCTCTCTCTCCCCCCAGCCCCCCTGTCTCTCTCCCCGGTCCCCCCCTCTCTCCCCCCGGCCCCCCTCTCTCTCCCCCCGGCCGCCCTCTCTCTCCCCCCGGCCCCCCTCTCTCTGCCCCCGGCCCCCCTCTCTCTGCCCCCGGCCCCCCTCTCTCTGGCCCCGGCCCCCCTCTCTCTGCCCTCGGCCCCCCTCTCTCTGCCCCCGGCCCCACCCTCTCTGCCCCCGGCCCCCCTCTCTCTCCCCCCGGCCCCCCTCTCTCTCCCCACGGCCCCCCTCTCTCTCTCCACGGCCCCCTTCTCTCTCCCCACGGCCCCCTCTCTCTCCCACCGGCCCCCCTCCCTCTCGCCCCGGCCCCCCTCTCACTCCCCCCGGCCCCCTCTCTCTCCCCGCAGCCCCCCTCTCTCTCCCCCTGGCCCCCCTCTCTCTGCCCCCGGCCCCTCTCTCTACCCCCGGCCCCCCTCTCTCTGCCCCCGGCCCCCCTCTCTCTGCCCACGGCCCCCCTCTCTCTGCCCCCGGCCCCCCTGTCTCTCCCCCCGGCACCCCTCTCTCTGCCCCCGGCCCCTCTCTCTCTGCCCCCGGCCCCCCTCTCTCTGCCCCCGGGCCCCCCTCTCTCTCCCCCCGGCCCCCCTCTCTCTCCCCCCGGCCCCCCTCTCTCTCCCCCTGGCCCCCCTCTCTCTCCCGCCGGCCCCCCTCTCTCTCCCGCCGGCCCCCCTCTCTCTCACCCCGGCCCCCCTCTCTCTGCCCCCGGCCCCCCTCTCTCTGCCCCCGGCCCCCCTCTCTCTGGCCCCGGCCCCCCTCTCTCTGCCCTCGGCCCCCCTCTCTCTGCCCCCGGCCCCACCCTCTCTGCCCCCGGCCCCCCTCTCTCTCCCCCCGGCCCCCCTCTCTCTCCCCACGGCCCCCCTCTCTCTCTCCACGGCCCCCTTCTCTCTCCCCACGGCCCCCTCTCTCTCCCACCGGCCCCCCTCCCTCTCGCCCCGGCCCCCCTCTCACTCCCCCCGGCCCCCTCTCTCTCCCCGCAGCCCCCCTCTCTCTCCCCCTGGCCCCCCTCTCTCTGCCCCCGGCCCCTCTCTCTACCCCCGGCCCCCCTCTCTCTGCCCCCGGCCCCCCTCTCTCTGCCCACGGCCCCCCTCTCTCTGCCCCCGGCCCCCCTGTCTCTCCCCCCGGCCCCCCTCTCTCTCCCCCCGGCCGCCCTCTCTCTCCCCCCGGCCCCCCTCTCTCTCCACCCGGCCCCCCTTTCTCTCCCACCGGCCCCCCTTTCTCTCTCTCCTGCCCCCCTCTCTCTCGCCCCGGCCCCCCTCTCTCTGCCCCCGGCCCCCCTTTCTCTCCCCCCAGCCCCCCTGTCTCTCTCCCCGGTCCCCCCCTCTCTCCCCCCGGCCCCCCTCTCTCTCCCCCCGGCCGCCCTCTCTCTCCCCCCGGCCCCCCTCTCTCTGCCCCCGGCCCCCCTCTCTCTGCCCCCGGCCCCCCTCTCTCTGGCCCCGGCCCCCCTCTCTCTGCCCTCGGCCCCCCTCTCTCTGCCCCCGGCCCCACCCTCTCTGCCCCCGGCCCCCCTCTCTCTCTCCCCCCGGCCCCCCTCTCTCTCCCCACGGCCCCCCTCTCTCTCTCCACGGCCCCCTTCTCTCTCCCCACGGCCCCCTCTCTCTCCCACCGGCCCCCCTCCCTCTCGCCCCGGCCCCCCTCTCACTCCCCCCGGCCCCCTCTCTCTCCCCGCAGCCCCCCTCTCTCTCCCCCTGGCCCCCCTCTCTCTGCCCCCGGCCCCTCTCTCTACCCCCGGCCCCCCTCTCTCTGCCCCCGGCCCCCCTCTCTCTGCCCACGGCCCCCCTCTCTCTGCCCCCGGCCCCCCTGTCTCTCCCCCCGGCACCCCTCTCTCTGCCCCCGGCCCCTCTCTCTCTGCCCCCGGCCCCCCTCTCTCTGCCCCCGGGCCCCCCTCTCTCTCCCCCCGGCCCCCCTCTCTCTCCCCCCGGCCCCCCTCTCTCTCCCCCTGGCCCCCCTCTCTCTCCCGCCGGCCCCCCTCTCTCTCCCGCCGGCCCCCCTCTCTCTCACCCCGGCCCCCCTCTCTCTGCCCCCGGCCCCCCTCTCTCTGCCCCCGGCCCCCCTCTCTCTGGCCCCGGCCCCCCTCTCTCTGCCCTCGGCCCCCCTCTCTCTGCCCCCGGCCCCACCCTCTCTGCCCCCGGCCCCCCTCTTTCTCCCCCCGGCCCCCCTCTCTCTCCCCACGGCCCCCCTCTCTCTCTCCACGGCCCCCTTCTCTCTCCCCACGGCCCCCTCTCTCTCCCACCGGCCCCCCTCCCTCTCGCCCCGGCCCCCCTCTCACTCCCCCCGGCCCCCTCTCTCTCCCCGCAGCCCCCCTCTCTCTCCCCCTGGCCCCCCTCTCTCTGCCCCCGGCCCCTCTCTCTACCCCCGGCCCCCCTCTCTCTGCCCCCGACCCCCCTCTCTCTGCCCACGGCCCCCCTCTCTCTGCCCCCGGCCCCCCTGTCTCTCCCCCCGGCCCCCCTCTCTCTGCCCCCGGCCCCTCTCTCTCTGCCCCCGGCCCCCCTCTCTCTGCCCCCGGGCCCCCCTCTCTCTCCCCCCGGCCCCCCTCTCTCTCCCCCCGGCCCCCCTCTATCTCCCCCCGGCCCCCCTTTCTCTCCCCCCGGCCCCTCTCTCTCTCCCCACGGCCCCCCTCTCTCTCCCCCCGGCCCCCCTCTCTCTGCCCCCGGCCCCCCTCTCTCTGCCCCCGGCTCCCCTCTCTCTCCCCACGGCCCCAATTTCTCTCCCCCCGGCCCCCCTCTCTCTGCCCCCGGCCCCCCTCTCTCTGCCCCCGGCCCCCCTCTCTCTGCCCCCGGCCCCCCTCTCTCTGCCCCCGGCCCCCCTCTCTCTGCCCCCGGCCCCCCTCTCTCTGCCCCCGGGCCCCCCTCTCTCTCCCCCAGGCCCCCCTCTCTCTCCCCCCGGCCCCCCTCTCTCTCCCCCTGGCCCCACTCTCTCTCCCGCCGTCCCCCCTCTCTCTCCCACCGGCCCCCCTCTCTCTCCCCCCGGCCCCCCTCTCTCTCCCCCCGGCACCCCTCTCTCTCCCCCCGGTCCCCCTCTCTCTCCCCCTGGCCCCCCTCTCTCTCTTCCCGGCCCCCCTCTCTCTGCCTCCGGCCCTCCTCTCTCTGCCCCGGCCACCCTCTCTCTGCCCCCGGCCCCCCTCTCTCTCCCCCCGGCCCCCCTCTCTCTGCCCCCGGCCCCCCTCTCTCTCCCCCAGCCCCCCTGTCTCTCTCCCCAGTCCCCCTCTCTCCCCCCGGCCCCCCTCTCTCTCCCCCCGGCCGCCCTCTCTCTCCCCCCGGCCCCCCTCTCTCTCCACCCGGCCCCCCTTTCTCTCCCACCGGCCCCCCTTTCTCTCTCCCCTGCCCCCCTCTCTCTCGCCCCGGCCCCCCTCTCTCTGCCCCCGGCCCCCCTCTCTCTGCCCCCGGCCCCCCTCTCTCTGCCCCCGGCCCCCCTCTCTCTGGCCCCGGCCCCCCTCTCTCTGCCCTCGGCCCCCCTCTCTCTGCCCCCGGCCCCACCCTCTCTGCCCCCGGCCCCCCTCTCTCTCCCCCCGGCCCCCCTCTCTCTCCCCACGGCCCCCCTCTCTCTCTCCCCACGGCCCCCTCTCTCTCCCACCGGCCCCCCTCCCTCTCGCCCCGGCCCCCCTCTCACTCCCCCCGGCCCCCTCTCTCTCCCCGCAGCCCCCCTCTCTCTCCCCCTGGCCCCCCTCTCTCTGCCCCCGGCCCCTCTCTCTCACCCCGGCCCCCCTCTCTCTGCCCCCGGCCCCCCTCTCTCTGCCCCCGGCCCCCCTCTCTCTGGCCCCGGCCCCCCTCTCTCTGCCCTCGGCCCCCCTCTCTCTGCCCCCGGCCCCACCCTCTCTGCCCCCGGCCCCCCTCTCTCTCCCCCCGGCCCCCCTCTCTCTCCCCACGGCCCCCCTCTCTCCCTCCACGGCCCCCTTCTCTCTCCCCACGGCCCCCTCTCTCTCCCACCGGCCCCCCTCCCTCTCGCCCGGCCCCCCTCTCACTCCCCCCGGCCCCCTCTCTCTCCCCGCAGCCCCCCTCTCTCTCCCCCTGGCCCCCCTCTCTCTGCCCCCGGCCCCTCTCTCTACCCCCGGCCCCCCTCTCTCTGCCCCCGACCCCCCTCTCTCTGCCCACGGCCCCCCTCTCTCTGCCCCCGGCCCCCCTGTCTCTCCCCCCGGCCCCCCTCTCTCTGCCCCCGGCCCCTCTCTCTCTGCCCCCGGCCCCCCTCTCTCTGCCCCCGGGCCCCCCTCTCTCTCCCCCCGGCCCCCCTCTCTCTCCCCCCGGCCCCCCTCTATCTCCCCCCGGCCCCCCTTTCTCTCCCCCCGGCCCCTCTCTCTCTCCCCACGGCCCCCCTCTCTCTCCCCCCGGCCCCCCTCTCTCTGCCCCCGGCCCCCCTCTCTCTGCCCCCGGCTCCCCTCTCTCTCCCCACGGCCCCAATTTCTCTCCCCCCGGCCCCCCTCTCTCTGCCCCCGGCCCCCCTCTCTCTGCCCCCGGCCCCCCTCTCTCTGCCCCCGGCCCCCCTCTCTCTGCCCCCGGCCCCCCTCTCTCTGCCCCCGGCCCCCCTCTCTCTGCCCCCGGGCCCCCCTCTCTCTCCCCCAGGCCCCCCTCTCTCTCCCCCCGGCCCCCCTCTCTCTCCCCCTGGCCCCACTCTCTCTCCCGCCGTCCCCCCTCTCTCTCCCACCGGCCCCCCTCTCTCTCCCCCCGGCCCCCCTCTCTCTCCCCCCGGCACCCCTCTCTCTCCCCCCGGTCCCCCTCTCTCTCCCCCTGGCCCCCCTCTCTCTCTTCCCGGCCCCCCTCTCTCTGCCTCCGGCCCTCCTCTCTCTGCCCCGGCCACCCTCTCTCTGCCCCCGGCCCCCCTCTCTCTCCCCCCGGCCCCCCTCTCTCTGCCCCCGGCCCCCCTCTCTCTCCCCCAGCCCCCCTGTCTCTCTCCCCAGTCCCCCTCTCTCCCCCCGGCCCCCCTCTCTCTCCCCCCGGCCGCCCTCTCTCTCCCCCCGGCCCCCCTCTCTCTCCACCCGGCCCCCCTTTCTCTCCCACCGGCCCCCCTTTCTCTCTCCCCTGCCCCCCTCTCTCTCGCCCCGGCCCCCCTCTCTCTGCCCCCGGCCCCCTCTCTCTGCCCCCGGCCCCCCTCTCTCTGCCCCCGGCCCCCCTCTCTCTGGCCCCGGCCCCCCTCTCTCTGCCCTCGGCCCCCCTCTCTCTGCCCCCGGCCCCACCCTCTCTGCCCCCGGCCCCCCTCTCTCTCCCCCCGGCCCCCCTCTCTCTCCCCACGGCCCCCCTCTCTCTCTCCACGGCCCCCTTCTCTCTCCCCACGGCCCCCTCTCTCTCCCACCGGCCCCCCTCCCTCTCGCCCCGGCCCCCCTCTCACTCCCCCCGGCCCCCTCTCTCTCCCCGCAGCCCCCCTCTCTCTCCCCCTGGCCCCCCTCTCTCTGCCCCCGGCCCCTCTCTCTACCCCCGGCCCCCCTCTCTCTGCCCCCGGCCCCCCTCTCTCTGCCCACGGCCCCCCTCTCTCTGCCCCCGGCCCCCCTGTCTCTCCCCCCGGCACCCCTCTCTCTGCCCCCGGCCCCTCTCTCTCTGCCCCCGGCCCCCCTCTCTCTGCCCCCGGGCCCCCCTCTCTCTCCCCCCGGCCCGCCTCTCTCTCCCCCCGGCCCCCCTCTCTCTCCCCCTGGCCCCCCTCTCTCTCCCGCCGGCCCCCCTCTCTCTCCCGCCGGCCCCCCTCTCTCTCACCCCGGCCCCCCTCTCTCTGCCCCCGGCCCCCCTCTCTCTGCCCCCGGCCCCCCTCTCTCTGGCCCCGGCCCCCCTCTCTCTGCCCTCGGCCCCCCTCTCTCTGCCCCCGGCCCCACCCTCTCTGCCCCTGGCCCCCCTCTCTCTCCCCCCGGCCCCCCTCTCTCTCCCCACGGCCCCCCTCTCTCTCTCCACGGCCCCCTTCTCTCTCCCCACGGCCCCCTCTCTCTCCCACCGGCCCCCCTCCCTCTCGCCCCGGCCCCCCTCTCACTCCCCCCGGCCCCCTCTCTCTCCCCGCAGCCCCCCTCTCTCTCCCCCTGGCCCCCCTCTCTCTGCCCCCGGCCCCTCTCTCTACCCCCTGCCCCCCTCTCTCTGCCCCCGGCCCCCTCTCTCTGCCCACGGCCCCCCTCTCTCTGCCCCCGGCCCCCCTGTCTCTCCCCCCGGACCCCCTCTCTCTGCCCCCGGCCCCACTCTCTCTGCCCCCGGCCCCCCTCTCTCTGCCCCCGGGCCCCCCTCTCTATCCCCCCGGCCCCCCTCTCTCTCCCCCCGGCCCCCCTCTCTCTCCCCCTGGCCCCCCTCTCTCTCCCGCCGGCCCCCCTCTCTCTCCCGCCGGCCCCCCTCTCTCTCACCCCGGCCCCCCCTCTCTCTCCCCCCGGCCCCCTTCTCTCTCCCCCCGGCCCCCCTCTCTCGCCCCCTGGCCCCCCTCTCTCTCCCCCCGGCCCCCCTCTCTCTCCCCCCGGCCCCCCTCTCTCTGCCCCCGGCCCCCCTCTCTCTGCCCCCGGCTCCCCTCTCTCTCCCCACGGCCCCATTTTCTCTCCCCCGGCCCCAATTCTCTCTCCCCCGGCCCCCCCTCTCTCTGCCCCCGCCCCCCCTCTCTCTGCCCCCGGCCCCCCTCTCTCTGCCCCCGGCCCCCCTCTCTCTCCCCCGGCCCCCCTCTCTCTGCCCCCGGCCCCCCTCTCTCTGCCCCGGCCCCCCTCTCTCTGCCCCCGGCCCCCCTCTCTCTGCCCCCGGCCCCCCTCTCTCTGCCCCCGGGCCCCCCTCTCTCTCCCCCAGGCCCCCCTCTCTCTCCCCCCGGCCCACCTCTCTCTCCCCCTGGCCCCACTCTCTCTCCCGCCGTCCCCCCTCTCTCTCCCGCCGGCCCCCCTCTCTCTCCCCCCGGCCCCCCTCTCTCTCCCCCCGCCCCCCCTCTCTCTCCCCCCGGCCCCCCTCTCTCTCCCCCCGGCCCCCCTATCTCTCTTCCCGGCTCCCCTCTCTCTGCCCCCGGCCCTCCTCTCTCTGCCCCGGCCCCCCTCTCTCTGCCCCCGGCCCCCCTCTCTCTCCCCCCGGCCCCCCTCTCTCTGCCCCCGGCCCCCCTCTCTCTCCCCCAGCCCCCCTGTCTCTCTCCCCGGTCCCCCTCTCTCCCCCCGGCCCCCTCTCTCTCCCCCCCGGCCGCCCTCTCTCTCCCCCCCGGCCCCCCTCTCTCTCCACCCGGCCCCCCTTTCTCTCCCACCGGCCCCCCTTTCTCTCTCCCTGGCCCCCCTCTCTCTCGCCCCTGCCCCCCTCTCTCTGCCCCCGGCCCCCCTCTCTCTGCCCCCGGCCCCCCTCTCTCTCCCCCCAGCCCCCCTGTCTTTCTCCCCGGTCCCCCCTCTCTCCCCCGGCCCCCCTCTCTCTCCCCCGGCCGCCCTCTCTCTCCCCCCGGCCCCCCTCTCTCTGCCCCCGGCCCCCCTCTCTCTGCCCCCGGCCCCCCTCTCTCTGCCCCCGGCCCCCTCTCTCTACCCCCGGCCCCCCTCTCTCTGCCCCCGGCCCCCCTCTCTCTGCCCACGGCCCCCCTCTCTCTGCCCCCGGCCCCCCTGTCTCTCCCCCCGGCCCCCCTCTCTCTGCCCCCGGCCCCCCTCTCTCTGCCCCCGGCCCCCCTCTCTCTGCACCCGGGGCCCCCCTCTCTCTCCCCCCGGCCACCCTCTCTCTCCCCCCGGCCCCCCTCTCTCTCCCCCTGGCCCCCCTCTCTCTCCCGCCGGCCCCCCTCTCTCTCCCGCCGGCCCCCCTCTCTCTCACCCCGGCCCCCCTCTCTCTCCCCCCGGCCCCCTTCTCTCTCCCCCCGGGCCCCCTCTCTCTCCCCCCGGCCCCCCTCTCTCTCTTCCCAGCTCCCCTCTCTCTACCCCCGGCCCCCTCTCTCTGCCCCCGGCCCCCCTCTCTCTGCCCCCGGCCCCCCTCTCTCTCCCTCCGGCCCCCCTCTCTCTGCCCCCGGGCCCCCTCTATCTGCCCCGTCCCCCCTCTCTCTGCCCTCGGCCCCCCTCTCTCTGCCCCCAGCCCCCCTCTCTATCCCCCCGGCCCCCCTCTCTCTCCCCCCGGCCGCCCTCTCTCTGCCCCCGGCCCCCCTCTCTCTCCCCCCGGCCCCTCTCTCTCTTCACACGGCCCCCCTCTCTCTCCACACGGCCCCTTTCTCTCTCCCCACGGCCCCCCTCTCTCTCCCCACGGCCCCCCTCTCTTCCCCCACGGCCCCCCTCTCTCTCCCCACGTCCCCCCTCTCTTTCCCCCCGGCCCCCCTCTCTCTCCCCCCGGCCCCCCTCTCTCTCCCCCCGGCCCCCCTCTATCTCCCCACGGCCCCCCTTTCTCTCCCCCCAGCCCCTCTCTCTCTCCCCACGGCCCCCCTCTCTCTCGCCCCTGCCCCCCTCTCTCTGCCCCCGGCCCCCCTCTCTCTGCCCCCGGCCCCCCTCTCTCTCCCCCCAGCCCCCCTGTCTTTCTCCCCGGTCCCCCCCTCTCTCCCCCCGGCCCCCCTCTCTCTCCCCCCGGCCGCCCTCTCTCTCCCCCCGGCCCCCCTCTCTCTGCCCCCGGCCCCCCTCTCTCTGCCCCCGGCCCCCCTCTCTCTGCCCCCGGCCCCCTCTCTCTACCCCCGGCCCCCCTCTCTCTGCCCCCGGCCCCCCTCTCTCTGCCCACGGCCCCCCTCTCTCTGCCCCCGGCCCCCCTGTCTCTCCCCCCGGCCCCCCTCTCTCTGCCCCCGGCCCCCCTCTCTCTGCCCCCGGCCCCCCTCTCTCTGCACCCGGGGCCCCCCTCTCTCTCCCCCCGGCCACCCTCTCTCTCCCCCCGGCCCCCCTCTCTCTCCCCCTGGCCCCCCTCTCTCTCCCGCCGGCCCCCCTCTCTCTCCCGCCGGCCCCCCTCTCTCTCACCCCGGCCCCCCTCTCTCTCCCCCCGGCCCCCTTCTCTCTCCCCCCGGGCCCCCTCTCTCTCCCCCCGGCCCCCCTCTCTCTCTTCCCAGCTCCCCTCTCTCTACCCCCGGCCCCCCTCTCTCTGCCCCCGGCCCCCCTCTCTCTGCCCCCGGCCCCCCTCTCTCTCCCTCCGGCCCCCCTCTCTCTGCCCCCGGGCCCCCTCTATCTGCCCCGTCCCCCCTCTCTCTGCCCTCGGCCCCCCTCTCTCTGCCCCCAGCCCCCCTCTCTATCCCCCCGGCCCCCCTCTCTCTCCCCCCGGCCGCCCTCTCTCTGCCCCCGGCCCCCCTCTCTCTCCCCCCGGCCCCTCTCTCTCTTCACACGGCCCCCCTCTCTCTCCACACGGCCCCTTTCTCTCTCCCCACGGCCCCCCTCTCTCTCCCCACGGCCCCCCTCTCTTCCCCCACGGCCCCCCTCTCTCTCCCCACGTCCCCCCTCTCTTTCCCCCCGGCCCCCCTCTCTCTCCCCCCGGCCCCCCTCTCTCTCCCCCCGGCCCCCCTCTATCTCCCCACGGCCCCCCTTTCTCTCCCCCCAGCCCCTCTCTCTCTCCCCACGGCCCCCCTCTCTCTGCCCCCGGCACCCCCTCTCTCTGCCCCCGGCTCCCCTCTCTCTCCCCACGGCCCCAATTTCTCTCCCCCCGGCCCCCTTCTCTCTGCCCCCGGCCCCCCTCTCTCTGCCCCCGGCCCCCCTCTCTCTGCCCCCGGCCCCCCTCTCTCTCCCCCCGGCCCCCCTCTCTCTGCCCCCGGCCCCCCTCTCTCTGCCCCCGGCCCCCCTCTCTCTGCCCCCGGCCCCCCTCTCTCTGCCCCCGGCCCCCCTCTCTCTGCCCCCGGGCCCCCCTCTCTCTCCCCCAGGCCCCCCTCTCTCTCCCCCCGGCCCCCCTCTCTCTCTCCCTGGCCCCACTCTCTCTCCCGCCGTCCCCCCTCTCTCTGCCCCCGGCCCCCCTCTCTCTGCCCCCGGCCCCCCTCTCTCTGCCCCCGGCCCCCCTCTCTCTCCCTCCGGCCCCCCTCTCTCTGCCCCCGGGCCCCCTCTATCTGCCCCGTCCCCCCTCTCTCTGCCCTCGGCCCCCCTCTCTCTGCCCCCGGCCCCCCTCTCTATCCCCCCGGCCCACCTCTCTCTCCCCCCGGCCCCCCTCTCTCTGCCCCCGGCCCCCCTCTCTCTCCCCCCGGCCCCCCTCTCTCTCCCCCCGGCCCCCCTCTCTCTTCACACGGCCCCCCTCTCTCTCCACACGGCCCCTTTCTCTCTCCCCATGGCCCCCCTCTCTCTCCCCACGGCCCCCCTCTCTTCCCCCACGGCCTCCCTCTCTCTCCCCACGTCCCCCCTCTCTTTCCCCCCGGCCCCCCTCTCTCTCCCCCCGGCCCCCCTCTCTCTCCCCCCGGCCCCCCTCTCTCTCCCCCCGGCCCCTCTCTCTCTCCCCACGGCTCCCCTCTCTCTCCCCCCGGCCCCCCTCTCTCTGCCCCCGGCCCCCCTCTCTCTGCCCCCGGCTCCCCTCTCTCTCCCCACGGCCCCAATTTCTCTCCCCCTGGCCCCATCTCTCTGCCCCCGCCCCCCCTCTCTCTGCCCCCGGCCCCCCTCTCTCTGCCCCCGGCCCCCCTCTCTCTCCCCCCGGCCCCTCTCTCTCTGCCCCCGGCCCCCCTCTCTCTGCCCCCGGCCCCCCTCTCTCTGCCCCCGGCCCCCCTCTCTCTGCCCCCGGCCCCCCTCTCTCTGCCCCCGGGCCCCCCCTCTCTCTCCCCCAGGCCCCCCTCTCTCTCCCCCCGGCCCCCCTCTCTCTCCCCCTGGCCCCACTCTCTCTCCCGCCGTCCCCCCTCTCTCTCCCGCCGGCCCCCCTCTCTCTCCCCCCGGCCCCCCTCTCTCTCCCCCCGGCCCCCCTCTCTCTCCCCCCGGCCCCCCTCTCTCTCCCCCCGGCCCCCCTCTCTCTCTTCCCGGCCCCCCTCTCTCTGCCCCCGGCCCTCCTCTCTCTGCCCCGGCCCCCCTCTCTCTGCCCCCGGCCCCCCTCTCTCTCCCCCTGGCCCCCCTCTCTCTCTCCCCGGCCCCTCTCTCTCTCCCCCCGGCCCCCATCTGTCTCGCCCAGGCCGCCCTCTCTCTACCCCCGGCCCCCCTCTCTCTCCCCCCCGGCCCCCTTTCTCTCCCACCGGCCCCCCTCTCTCTCGCCCCGGCCCCCCTCTCTCTCCCCCCGGCCCAGTCTCTCTCCCCGCGGCCCCCCTCTCTCTCCCCCCGGCCCCCCTCTCTCTGCCCCCGGGCCCCCTCTATCTGCCCCCGTCCCCTCTCTCTCTGCCCCCGGCCCCCCTCTCTCTGCCCCCGGCCCCCCTCTCTCTCCCCCTGGCCCCCCTCTCTCTGCCCCCGGCCCCCCTCTCTCTGCCCCCGGTCCCCCTCTCTCTGCCCCCGGCCCTCCTCTCTCTCCCCCCGGCCCCCGTCTCTCTCCCCCTGGCCCCCCTCTCTCTCCCGCCAGCCCCCCTCTCTCTCCCGCCGGCCCCGCTCTCTCTACCCCCGGCCCACCTCTCTCTCCCCCCGGCCCCCCTCTCTCTGCCCCCGGGCCCCCTCTATCTGCCCCCTTCCCCCCTCTCTCTGCCCTCGGCCCCCCTCTCTCTCCCCACGGCACCCCTCTCTCTCCCCACGGCCCCCTCTCTTTCCCCCCGGCCCCCTTCTCTCTCCCCCCGGCCCCCCTCTCTCTCCCCACGGCCCCCCTCTCTTCCCCCACGGCCCTCCTCTCTCTCCCCACGTCCCCCCTCTCTTTCCCCACGGCCCCCCTCTCTCTCCCCACGGCCCCCCTCTCTCTCCACACGGCCCCTTTCTCTCTCCCCACGGCCCCCCTCTCTCTCCCCACGGCCCCCCTCTCTTCCCCCACGGCCCCCCTCTCTCTCCCCACGTCCCCCATCTCTTTCCCCCCGGCCCCCCTCTCTCTCCCCACGGCCCCCCTCTCTTCCCCCACGGCCCCCCTCTCTCTCCCCACGTCCCCCCTCTCTTTCCCCCCGGCCCCCCTCTCTCTCCCCCCGGCCCCCCTCTCTCTCCCCCCGGCCCCCCTCTCTCTCCCCCCGGCCCCCCTTTCTCTCCCCCCGGCCCCTCTCTCTCTCCCCACGGCCCCCCTCTCTCTGCCCCCGGCCCCCCTCTCTCTGCCCCCGGCTCCCCTCTCTCTCCCCACGGCCCCAATTTCTCTCCCCCCGGCCCCCCTCTCTTTGCCCCCGGCCCCCCTCTCTCTGCCCCCGGCCCCCCTCTCTCTGCCCCCGGCCCCCCTCTCTCTGCCCCCGGCCCCCCTCTCTCTCCCCCCGGCCCCCCTCTCTCTGCCTCCGGCCCCCCTCTCTCTGCCCCCGGCCCCCCTCTCTCTGCCCCCGGGCCACCCTCTCTCTCCCCCAGGCCCCCCTCTCTCTCCCCCCAGCCCCCCTCTCTCTCCCCCTGGCCCCACTCTCTCTCCCGCCGTCCCCCCTCTCTCTGCCCCCGGCCCCCCTCTCTCTGCCCCCGGCCCCCCTCTCTATCCCCCCGGCCCCCCTCTCTCTCCCCCAGGCCCCCCTCTCTCTCCCCCCGGCCCCCCTCTCTCTCCCCCTGGCCCCACTCTCTCTCCCGCCGTCCCCCCTCTCTCTGCCCCCGGCCCCCCTCTCTCTGCCCCCGGCCCCCCTCTCTATCCCCCCGGCCCCCCTCTCTCTCCCCCCGGCCCCCCTCTCTCTGCCCCCGGCCCCCCTCTCTCTCCCCCCGGCCCCCCTCTCTCGTCACACGGCCCCCCTCTCTCTCCACACGGCCCCTTTCTCTCTCCCCATGGCCCCCCTCTCTCTCCCCACGGCCCCCCTCTCTTCCCCCACGGCCCCCCTCTCTCTCCCCACGTCCCCCCTCTCTTTCCCCCCGGCCCCCCTCTCTCTCCCCCCGGCCCCCCTCTCTCTGCCCCCGGGCCACCCTCTCTCTCCCCCAGGCCCCCCTCTCTCTCCCCCCGGCCCCCCTCTCTCTCCCCCTGGCCCCACTCTCTCTCCCGCCGTCCCCCCTCTCTCTGCCCCCGGCCCCCCTCTCTCTGCCCCCGGCCCCCCTCTCTATCCCCCCGGCCCCCCTCTCTCTCCCCCAGGCCCCCCTCTCTCTCCCCCCGGCCCCCCTCTCTCTCCCCCTGGCCCCACTCTCTCTCCCGCCGTCCCCCCTCTCTCTGCCCCCGGCCCCCCTCTCTCTGCCCCCGGCCCCCCTCTCTATCCCCCCGGCCCCCCTCTCTCTCCCCCCGGCCCCCCTCTCTCTGCCCCCGGCCCCCCTCTCTCTCCCCCCGGCCCCCCTCTCTCGTCACACAGCCCCCCTCTCTCTCCACACGGCCCCTTTCTCTCTCCCCATGGCCCCCCTCTCTCTCCCCACGGCCCCCCTCTCTTCCCCCACGGCCCCCCTCTCTCTCCCCACGTCCCCCCTCTCTTTCCCCCCGGCCCCCCTCTCTCTCCCCCCGGCCCCCCTCTCTCTCCCCCCGGCCCCCCTCTCTCTCCCCCCGGCCCCTCTCTCTCTCCCCACGGCTCCCCTCTCTCTCCCCCCGGCCCCCCTCTCTCTGCCCCCGGCCCCCCTCTCTCTGCCCCCGGCTCCCCTCTCTCTCCCCACGGCCCCAATTTCTCTCCCCCCGGCCCCCCTCTCTCTGCCCCCGCCCCCCCTCTCTCTGCCCCCGGCCCCCCTCTCTCTGCCCCCGGCCCCCCTCTCTCTCCCCCCGGCCCCTCTCTCTCTGCCCCCGGCCCCCCTCTCTCTGCCCCCGGCCCCCCTCTCTCTGCCCCCGGCCCCCCTCTCTCTGCCCCCGGGCCCCCCCTCTCTCTCCCCCAGGCCCCCCTCTCTCTCCCCCCGGCCCCCCTCTCTCTCCCCCTGGCCCCACTCTCTCTCCCGCCGTCCCCCCTCTCTCTCCCGCCGGCCCCCCTCTCTCTCCCCCCGGCCCCCCTCTCTCTCCCCCCGGCCCCCCTCTCTCTCCCCCCGGCCCCCCTCTCTCTCCCCCCGGCCCCCCTCTCTCTCCCCCCGGCCCCCCTCTCTCTCTTCCCGGCCCCCCTCTCTCTGCCCCCGGCCCTCCTCTCTCTGCCCCGGCCCCCCTCTCTTTGCACCCGGCCCCCCTCTCTCTCCCCCTGGCCCCCCTCTCTCTCTCCCCGGCCCCTCTCTCTCTCCCCCCGGCCCCCATCTGTCTCGCCCAGGCCGCCCTCTCTCTACCCCCGGCCCCCCTCTCTCTCCCCCCCGGCCCCCTTTCTCTCCCACAGGCCCCCCTCTCTCCCGCCCCGGCCCCCCTCTCTCTCCCCCCGGCCCAGTCTCTCTCCCCGCGGCCCCCCTCTCTCTCCCCCCGGCCCCCCTCTCTCTGCCCCGGGCCCCCTCTATCTGCCCCCGTCCCCTCTCTCTCTGCCCCCGGCCCCCCTCTCTCTGCCCCCGGCCCCCCTCTCTCTCCCCCTGGCCCCCCTCTCTCTGCCCCCGGCCCCCCTCTCTCTGCCCCCGGCCCCCCTCTCTCTGCCCCCGGCCCTCCTCTCTCTCCCCCCGGCCCCCGTCTCTCTCCCCCTGGCCCCCCTCTCTCTCCCGCCAGCCCCCCTCTCTCTCCCGCCGGCCCCGCTCTCTCTACCCCCGGCCCCCCTCTCTCTCCCCCCGGCCCCCCTCTCTCTGCCCCCGGGCCCCCTCTATCTGCCCCCTTCCCCCCTCTCTCTGCCCTCGGCCCCCCTCTCTCTGCCCCGGCCCCCCTCTCTATCACCCCGGCCCCCCTCTCTCTCCCGCCGGCCCCCCTCTCTCTGTCTACGCCCCCCCACTCTCTCCCCCCGGCCCCCCTCTCTCTTCACATGGCCCCGCTCTCTCTCGACACGGCCCCTTTCTCTCTCCCCACGGCCCCCCTCTCTCTCCCCACGGCCCCCCTCTCTCTCCCCACGGCCCCCCTCTCTCTCCCCACGGCCCCCTCTCTTTCCCCCCGGCCCCCTTCTCTCTCCCCCCGGCCCCCCTCTCTCTCCCCACGGCCCCCCTCTCTTCCCCCACGGCCCCCCTCTCTCTCCCCACGTCCCCCCTCTCTTTCCCCCCGGCCCCCCTCTCTCTCCCCCCGGCCCCCCTCTCTCTCCCCCCGGCCCCCCTCTATCTCCCCCCGGCCCCCCTCTCTCTCCCCCCGGCCCCTCTCTCTCTCCCCACGGCCCCCCTCTCTCTCCCCCCGGCCCCCCTCTCTCTGCGCCCAGCCCCCCTCTCTCTGCCCCCGGCTCCCCTCTCTCTCACCACGGCCCCAATTTCTCTCCCGCCGGCCCCCCTCTCTCTGCCCCCGCCCCCCCCTCTCTCTGCCCCCGGCCCCCCTCTCTCTGCCCCCGGCCCCCCTCTCTCTCCCCCTGGCCCCCCTCTCTCTGCCCCCGGCCCCCCTCTCTCTGCCCCCGGCCCCCCTCTCTCTGCCCCCGGCCCCCCTCTCTCTGCCCCCGGGCCCCCCTCTCTCTCCCCCAGGCCCCCCTCTCTCTCCCCCCGGCCCCCCTCTCTCTCCCCCTGGCCCCACTCTCTCTCCCGCCGTCCCCCCTCTCTCTCCCGCCAGCCCCCCTCTCTCTCCCCCCGGCCCCCCTCTCTCTCCCCCCGGCCCCCCTCTCTCTCCCCCCGGCCCCCCTCTCTCTCCCCCCGGCCCCCCTCTCTCTCTTCCCGGCCCCCCTCTCTCTGCCCCCGGCCCTCCTCTCTCTGCCCCGGCCCACCTCTCTCTGACCCCGGCCCCTCTCTCTCTCCCCCTGGCCCCCCTCTCTCTCTCCTCGGCCCCTCTCTCTCTCCCCCCGGCCCCCATCTCTCTCGCCCAGGCCGCCCTCTCTCTACCCCCGGCCCCCCTCTCTCTCCCCCCCGGCCCCCTTTCTCTCCCACCGGCCCCCCTCTCTCTCGCCCCGGCCCCCCTCTCTCTCCCCCCGGCCCAGTCTCTCTCCCCGCGGCCCCCCTCTCTCTCCCCCCGGCCCCCCTCTCTCTGCCCCCGGGCCCCCTCTATCTGCCCCCGTCCCCTCTCTCTCTGCCCCCGGCCCCCCTCTCTCTGCCCCCGGCCCCCCTCTCTCTCCCCCTGGCCCCCCTCTCTCTGCCCCCGGCCCCCCTCTCTCTGCCCCCGGCCCACCTCTCTCTGCCCCCGGCCCTCCTCTCTCTCCCTCCGTCCCCCGTCTCTCTCCCACCGGCCCCCCTCTCTCTCCCGCCAGCCCCCCTCTCTCTCCCGCCGGCCCCGCTCTCTTTACCCCCGGCCCCCCTCTCTCTCCCCCCGGCCCCCCTCTCTCTGCCCCCGGGCCCCCTCTATCTGCCCCCGTCCCCCCTCTCTCTGCCCTCGGCCCCCCTCTCTCTGCCCCGGCCCCCCTCTCTATCACCCCGGCCCCCCTCTCTCTCCCCCCGGCCCCCCTCTCTCTGTCTACGCCCCCCCACTCTCTCCCCCCGGCCCCCCTCTCTCTTCACACGGCCCCGCTCTCTCTCGACACGGCCCCTTTCTCTCTCCCCACGGCCCCCCTCTCTCTCCCCACGGCCCCCCTCTCTCTCCCCACGGCCCCCCTCTCTCTCTCCACGGCCCCCTCTCTTTCCCCCCGGCCCCCTTCTCTCTCCCCCCGGCCCCCCTCTTTCTCCCCACGGCCCCCCTCTCTCTCCCGCCGGCCCCCCTCTCTCTCCCCCCGGCTCCCCTCTCTCTCCCCACGGCCCCCCTTTCTCTCCCCCCGGCCCCCCTCTCTCTCCCCCCGGCCCCCCTCTCTCTCCCCCCGGCCCCCCTCTCTCTCCCCCCGCCCCCCCTCTCTCTGCCCCCGGCCCCCCTCTCTCTGCCCCCGGCCCCCCTCTCTCTGCCCTCGGCCCCCCTCTCTCTGCCCCCGGCCCCCCTCTCTCTCCCCCCGGCCCCCCTCTCTCCCCCCACGGCCCCCCTCTCTCTCCCCACGGCCCCCCTCTCTCTCCCCATGGCCCCCCCTCTCTCTCCACGGCCCCCTTCTCTCTCCCCACGGCCCCCCTCTCTCTCCCACTGGCCCCCCTCCCTCTCGCCCCGGCCCCCCTCTCTCTCCCCCCGGCCCCCTCTCTCTCCCCGCAGCCCCCCTCTCTCTCCCCCTGGCCCCCCTCTCTCTGCCCCCGGCCCCCCTCTCTCTACCCCCGGCCCCCCTCTCTCTGCCCCCGGCCCCCCTCTCTCTGCCCACGGCCCCCCTCTCTCTGCCCGCGGCCCCCCTGTCTCTCCCCCTGGCCCCCCTCTCTCTGCCCCCGGCCACCCTCTCTCTGCCCCCGGCCCCCCTCTCTCTGCCCCCGGGCCCCCCTCTCTCTCCCCCCGGCCCCCCTCTCTCTCCCCCCGGCCCCCCTCTCTCTCCCCCTGGCCCCCTCTCTCTCCCGCCGACCCCCCTCTCTCTCCCGCCGGCCCCCCACTCTCTCACCCCGGCCCCCCTCTCTCTCCCCCCGGCCCCCCTCTCTCTCCCCCCGGCCCCCCTCTCTCTCCCCCCGGCCACCCTCTCTCTCTTCCCGGCCCCCCTCTCTCTGCCCCCGGCCCCCCTCTCTCTGCCCCCGGCCCCCCTCTCTCTGCCCCCGGCGCCCATCTCTCTCCCCCCGGCCGCCCTCTCTTTCCCCCCGGCCCCCCTCTCTCTCCCTCCGGCCCCCCTCTTTCTGCCCCCGGGCCCACTCTATCTGCCCCCGTCCCACCTCTCTCTGCCCTCGGCCCCCCTCTCTCTGCCCCCGGCCCCCCTCTCTATCCCCCCGGCCCCCCTCTCTCTCCCCCCGGCCCCCCTCTCTCTGCCCCCGGCCCCCCTCTCTCTCCCCCCGGCCCCCCTCTCTCTTCACACGGCCCCCCTCTCTCTCCACACGGCCCCTTTCTCTCTCCCCACGGCCCCCCTCTCTCTCCCCACGGCCCCCCTCTCTTCCCCCACGGCCCCCCTCTCTCTCCCCACGGCCCCCCTCTCTTTCCCCCCGGCCCCCCTCTCTCTCCCCCCGGCCCCCCTCTCTCTCGCCCTGGCCGCCCTCTCTCTCCCCCCGGCCCCCTCTCTCTCCCCACAGCCCCCCTCTCTCTCCCCCCGGCCCCCCTCTCTCTGCCCCCGGGCTCCCTCTCTCTGCCCCCGGCCCCCTCTCTCTCTGCCCCCGGCCCCCCTCTCTCTGCCCCCGGCCCCCCTCTCTCTGCCCCCGGCTCCCCTGTCTCTGCCCCCGAGCCCCCCTCTCTCTCCCCCCGGCCCCCCTCTCTCTCCCCCCGGCCCCCCTCTCTCTCCCCTGGCCCCCCTCTCTCTCCCGCCGGCCCCCCTCTCTCTCCTGCCGGCCCCCTCTCTCTCCCCCCGGCCCCCCTCTCTCTCCCCCCGGCCCCTCTCTATCTCCCCCCGGACCCCTCTCTCTCCCCCCGGCCCCCCTCTCTCTCTTCCCGGCCCCCCTCTCTTTGCCCCCGGCCCCCCTCTCTCTGCCCCGGCCCCCCTCTCTCTGCCCCCGGCCCCCCTCTCTCTCCCCCCGGCCCCCCTCTCTCTCTCCCCGGCCCCCCTCTCTCTCCCCCCGGCCCCCCTCTCTCTCCCCCCGGCCGCCCTCTCTCTCCCCCCGGCCCCCCTCTCTCTCCCCCCGGCCCCCCTTTCTCTCCCACCGGCCCCCCTCTCTCTCGCCCCGGCCCCCCTCTCTCTCCCCCCGGCCCCCTCTCTCTCCCTGCGGCCCCCCTCTCTCTCCCCCTGGCCCCCCTCTCTCTGCCCCCGGGCCCCCTCTATCCACCCCCGTCCCCCCTCTCTCTGCCCCCAGCCCCCCTCTCTCTGCCCCCGGCCCCCCTCTCTCTCACCCCGGCCCCCCTCTCTCTCCCCCCCGGCCCCCTTTTTCTCCCACCGGCCCCCCTCTCTCTCGCCCCGGCCCCCCTCTCTCTCCCCCCGGCCCAGTCTCTCTCCCCGCGGCCCCCCTCTCTCTCCCCCCGGCCCCCCTCTCTCTGCCCCCGGGCCCCCTCTATCTGCCCCCGTCCCCTCTCTCTCTGCCCCCGGCCCCCCTCTCTCTTCACACGGCCCCGCTCTCTCTCGACACGGCCCCTTTCTCTCTCCCCACGGCCCCCCTCTCTCTCCCCCCGGCCCCCCTCTCTCTGCCCCCGGGCTCCCTCTCTCTGCCCCCGGCCCCCTCTCTCTCTGCCCCCGGCCCCCCTCTCTCTGCCCCCGGCCCCCCTCTCTCTGCCCCCGGCTCCCCTGTCTCTGCCCCCGAGCCCCCCTCTCTCTCCCCCCGGCCCCCCTCTCTCTCCCCCCGGCCCCCCTCTCTCTCCCCTGGCCCCCCTCTCTCTCCCGCCGGCCCCCCTCTCTCTCCTGCCGGCCCCCTCTCTCTCCCCCCGGCCCCCCTCTCTCTCCCCCCGGCCCCTCTCTATCTCCCCCCGGACCCCTCTCTCTCCCCCCGGCCCCCCTCTCTCTCTTCCCGGCCCCCCTCTCTTTGCCCCCGGCCCCCCTCTCTCTGCCCCGGCCCCCCTCTCTCTGCCCCCGGCCCCCCTCTCTCTCCCCCCGGCCCCCCTCTCTCTCTCCCCGGCCCCCCTCTCTCTCCCCCCGGCCCCCCTCTCTCTCCCCCCGGCCGCCCTCTCTCTCCCCCCGGCCCCCCTCTCTCTCCCCCCGGCCCCCCTTTCTCTCCCACCGGCCCCCCTCTCTCTCGCCCCGGCCCCCCTCTCTCTCCCCCCGGCCCCCTCTCTCTCCCTGCGGCCCCCCTCTCTCTCCCCCTGGCCCCCCTCTCTCTGCCCCCGGGCCCCCTCTATCCACCCCCGTCCCCCCTCTCTCTGCCCCCAGCCCCCCTCTCTCTGCCCCCGGCCCCCCTCTCTCTCACCCCGGCCCCCCTCTCTCTCCCCCCCGGCCCCCTTTTTCTCCCACCGGCCCCCCTCTCTCTCGCCCCGGCCCCCCTCTCTCTCCCCCCGGCCCAGTCTCTCTCCCCGCGGCCCCCCTCTCTCTCCCCCCGGCCCCCCTCTCTCTGCCCCCGGGCCCCCTCTATCTGCCCCCGTCCCCTCTCTCTCTGCCCCCGGCCCCCCTCTCTCTTCACACGGCCCCGCTCTCTCTCGACACGGCCCCTTTCTCTCTCCCCACGGCCCCCCTCTCTCTCCCCACGGCCCCCCTCTCTCTCCCCACGGCCCCCCTCTCTCTCTCCACGGCCCCCTCTCTTTCCCCCCGGCCCCCTTCTCTCTCCCCCCGGCCCCCCTCTTTCTCCCCACGGCCCCCCTCTCTCTCCCGCCGGCCCCCCTCTCTCTCCCCCCGGCTCCCCTCTCTCTCCCCACGGCCCCCCTTTCTCTCCCCCCGGCCCCCCTCTCTCTCCCCCCGGCCCCCCTCTCTCTCCCCCCGGCCCCCCTCTCTCTCCCCCCGCCCCCCCTCTCTCTGCCCCCGGCCCCCCTCTCTCTGCCCCCGGCCCCCCTCTCTCTGCCCTCGGCCCCCCTCTCTCTGCCCCCGGCCCCCCTCTCTCTCCCCCCGGCCCCCCTCTCTCCCCCCACGGCCCCCCTCTCTCTCCCCACGGCCCCCCTCTCTCTCCCCATGGCCCCCCCTCTCTCTCCACGGCCCCCTTCTCTCTCCCCACGGCCCCCCTCTCTCTCCCACTGGCCCCCCTCCCTCTCGCCCCGGCCCCCCTCTCTCTCCCCCCGGCCCCCTCTCTCTCCCCGCAGCCCCCCTCTCTCTCCCCCTGGCCCCCCTCTCTCTGCCCCCGGCCCCCCTCTCTCTACCCCCGGCCCCCCTCTCTCTGCCCCCGGCCCCCCTCTCTCTGCCCACGGCCCCCCTCTCTCTGCCCGCGGCCCCCCTGTCTCTCCCCCTGGCCCCCCTCTCTCTGCCCCCGGCCACCCTCTCTCTGCCCCCGGCCCCCCTCTCTCTGCCCCCGGGCCCCCCTCTCTCTCCCCCCGGCCCCCCTCTCTCTCCCCCCGGCCCCCCTCTCTCTCCCCCTGGCCCCCTCTCTCTCCCGCCGACCCCCCTCTCTCTCCCGCCGGCCCCCCACTCTCTCACCCCGGCCCCCCTCTCTCTCCCCCCGGCCCCCCTCTCTCTCCCCCCGGCCCCCCTCTCTCTCCCCCCGGCCACCCTCTCTCTCTTCCCGGCCCCCCTCTCTCTGCCCCCGGCCCCCCTCTCTCTGCCCCCGGCCCCCCTCTCTCTGCCCCCGGCGCCCATCTCTCTCCCCCCGGCCGCCCTCTCTTTCCCCCCGGCCCCCCTCTCTCTCCCTCCGGCCCCCCTCTTTCTGCCCCCGGGCCCACTCTATCTGCCCCCGTCCCACCTCTCTCTGCCCTCGGCCCCCCTCTCTCTGCCCCCGGCCCCCCTCTCTATCCCCCCGGCCCCCCTCTCTCTCCCCCCGGCCCCCCTCTCTCTGCCCCCGGCCCCCCTCTCTCTCCCCCCGGCCCCCCTCTCTCTTCACACGGCCCCCCTCTCTCTCCACACGGCCCCTTTCTCTCTCCCCACGGCCCCCCTCTCTCTCCCCACGGCCCCCCTCTCTTCCCCCACGGCCCCCCTCTCTCTCCCCACGGCCCCCCTCTCTTTCCCCCCGGCCCCCCTCTCTCTCCCCCCGGCCCCCCTCTCTCTCGCCCTGGCCGCCCTCTCTCTCCCCCCGGCCCCCTCTCTCTCCCCACAGCCCCCCTCTCTCTCCCCCCGGCCCCCCTCTCTCTGCCCCCGGGCTCCCTCTCTCTGCCCCCGGCCCCCTCTCTCTCTGCCCCCGGCCCCCCTCTCTCTGCCCCCGGCCCCCCTCTCTCTGCCCCCGGCTCCCCTGTCTCTGCCCCCGAGCCCCCCTCTCTCTCCCCCCGGCCCCCCTCTCTCTCCCCCCGGCCCCCCTCTCTCTCCCCTGGCCCCCCTCTCTCTCCCGCCGGCCCCCCTCTCTCTCCTGCCGGCCCCCTCTCTCTCCCCCCGGCCCCCCTCTCTCTCCCCCCGGCCCCTCTCTATCTCCCCCCGGACCCCTCTCTCTCCCCCCGGCCCCCCTCTCTCTCTTCCCGGCCCCCCTCTCTTTGCCCCCGGCCCCCCTCTCTCTGCCCCGGCCCCCCTCTCTCTGCCCCCGGCCCCCCTCTCTCTCCCCCCGGCCCCCCTCTCTCTCTCCCCGGCCCCCCTCTCTCTCCCCCCGGCCCCCCTCTCTCTCCCCCCGGCCGCCCTCTCTCTCCCCCCGGCCCCCCTCTCTCTCCCCCCGGCCCCCCTTTCTCTCCCACCGGCCCCCCTCTCTCTCGCCCCGGCCCCCCTCTCTCTCCCCCCGGCCCCCTCTCTCTCCCTGCGGCCCCCCTCTCTCTCCCCCTGGCCCCCCTCTCTCTGCCCCCGGGCCCCCTCTATCCACCCCCGTCCCCCCTCTCTCTGCCCCCAGCCCCCCTCTCTCTGCCCCCGGCCCCCCTCTCTCTCACCCCGGCCCCCCTCTCTCTCCCCCCCGGCCCCCTTTTTCTCCCACCGGCCCCCCTCTCTCTCGCCCCGGCCCCCCTCTCTCTCCCCCCGGCCCAGTCTCTCTCCCCGCGGCCCCCCTCTCTCTCCCCCCGGCCCCCCTCTCTCTGCCCCCGGGCCCCCTCTATCTGCCCCCGTCCCCTCTCTCTCTGCCCCCGGCCCCCCTCTCTCTGCCCCCGGCCCCCCTCTCTCTCCCCCTGGCCCCCTCTCTCTGCCTCCGGCCCCCCTCTCTCTGCCCCCGGCCCCCCTCTCTCTGCCCCCGGCCCTCCTCTCTCTCCCCCCGGCCCCCGTCTCTCTCCCCCCGGCCCCCCTCTCTCTCCCGCCAGCCCCCCTCTCTCTCCCGCCGGCCCCGCTCTCTCTACCCCCGGCCCCCCTCTCTCTCCCCCCGGCCCCCCTCTCTCTGCCCCCGGGCCCCCTCTATCTGCCCCCGTCCCCCCTCTCTCTGCCCTCGGCCCCCCTCTCTCTGCCCCGGCCCCCCTCTCTATCACCCCGGCCCCCCTCTCTCTCCCCCCGGCCCCCCTCTCTCTGTCTACACCCCCCCACTCTCTCCCCCCGGCCCCCCTCTCTCTTCACACGGCCCCGCTCTCTCTCGACACGGCCCCTTTCTCTCTCCCCACGGCCCCCCTCTCTCTCCCCACGGCCCCCCTCTCTCTCCCCACGGCCCCCCTCTCTCTCCCCACGGCCCCCTCTCTTTCCCCCCGGCCCCCTTCTCTCTCTCCCCGGCCCCCCTCTTTCTCCCCACGGCCCCCCTCTCTCTCCCGCCGGCCCCCCTCTCTCTCCCCCCGGCTCCCCTCTCTCTCCCCACGGCCCCCTTTCTCTCCCCCCGGCCCCCCTCTCTCTCCCCCCGGCCCCCCTCTCTCTCTCCCCGGCCCCCCTCTCTCTCCCCCCGCCCCCCCTCTCTCTGCCCCCGGCCCCCCTCTCTCTGCCCCCGGCCCCCCTCTCTCTGCCCTCGGCCCCCCTCTCTCTGCCCCCGGCCCCCCTCTCTCTCCCCCCGGCCCCCCTCTCTCTCCCCACGGCCCCCCTCTCTCTCCCCACGGCCCCCCTCTCTCTCGCCCCGGCCCCCCTCTCTCTCCCCCCGGCCCCCTCTCTCTCCCCGCAGCCCCCCTCTCTCTCCCCCTGGCCCCCCTCTCTCTGCCCCCGGCCCCCCTCTCTCTACCCCCGGCCCCCCTCTCTCTGCCCCCGGCCCCCCTCTCTCTGCCCACGGCCCCCCTCTCTCTGCCCCCGGCCCCCCTGTCTCTCCCCCCGGCCCCCCTCTCTCTGCCCCCGGCCACCCTCTCTCTGCCCCCGGCCCCCCTCTCTCTGCCCCCGGGCCCCCCTCTCTCTCCCCCCGGCCCCCCTCTCTCTCCCCCCGGCCCCCCTCTCTCTCCCCCTGGCCCCCTCTCTCTCCCGCCGACCCCCCTCTCTCTCCCGCCGGCCCCCCACTCTCTCAACCCGGCCCCCCTCTCTCTGCCCCCGGCCCCCCTCTCTCTGCCCCCGGCCCCCCTCTCTCTGCCCCCGGCGCCCCTCTCTCTCCCCCCGGCCGCCCTCTCTCTCCCCCCGGCCCCCCTTTCTCTCCCTCCGGCCCCCCTCTTTCTGCCCCCGGGCCCACTCTATCTGCCCCCGTCCCACCTCTCTCTGCCCTCGGCCCCCCTCTCTCTGCCCCCGGCCCCCCTCTCTATCCCCCCGGCCCCCCTCTCTCTCCCCCCGGCCCCCCTCTCTCTGCCCCCGGCCCCCCTCTCTCTCCCCCCGGCCCCCCTCTCTCTTCACACGGCCCCCCTCTCTCTCCACACGGCCCCTTTCTCTCTCCCCACGGCCCCCCTCTCTCTCCCCACGGCCACCCTCTCTTCCCCCACGGCCCCCCTCTCTCTCCCCACGGCCCCCCTCTCTTTCCCCCCGGCCCCCCTCTCTCTCCCCCCGGCCCCCCTCTCTCTCGCCCTGGCCGCCCTCTCTCTCCCCCCGGCCCCCTCTCTCTCCCCACAGCCCCCCTCTCTCTCCCCCCGGCCCCCCTCTCTCTGCCCCCGGCCCCCCTCTCTCTGCCCCCGGCCCCCTCTCTCTCTGCCTCCGGCCCCCCTCTCTCTGCCCCCGGCCCCCCTCTCTCTGCCCCCGGCTCCCCTGTCTCTGCCCCCGAGCCCCCCTCTCTCTCCCCCCGGCCCCCCTCTCTCTCCCCCCGGCCCCCCTCTCTCTCCCCTGGCCCCCCTCTCTCTCCCGCCGGCCCCCCTCTCTCTCCTGCCGGCCCCCTCTCTCTCCCCCCGGCCCCCCTCTCTCTCCCCCCGGCCCCCCTCTATCTCCCCCCGGACCCCTCTCTCTCCCCCCGGCCCCCCTCTCTCTCCCCTGGCCCCCCTCTCTCTCCCGCCGGCCCCCCTCTCTCTCCTGCCGGCCCCCTCTCTCTCCCCCCGGCCCCCCTCTCTCTCCCCCCGGCCCCCCTCTATCTCCCCCCGGACCCCTCTCTCTCCCCCCGGCCCCCCTCTCTCTCTTCCCGGCCCCCCTCTCTTTGCCCCCGGCCCCCCTCTCTCTGCCCCGGCCCCCCTCTCTCTGCCCCCGGCCCCCCTCTCTCTCCCCCCGGCCCCCCTCTCTCTCTCCCCGGCCCCCCTCTCTCTCCCCCCGGCCCCCCTCTCTCTCCCCCCGGCCGCCCTCTCTCTCCCCCCGGCCCCCCTCTCTCTCCCCCCGGCCCCCCTTTCTCTCCCACCGGCCCCCCTCTCTCTCGCCCCGGCCCCCCTCTCTCTCCCCCCGGCCCCCTCTCTCTCCCTGCGGCCCCCCTCTCTCTCCCCCTGGCCCCCCTCTCTCTGCCCCCGGGCCCCCTCTATCCGCCCCCGTCCCCCCTCTCTCTGCCCCCAGCCCCCCTCTCTCTTCCCCCGGCCCCCCTCTCTCTCACCCCGGCCCCCCTCTCTCTCGCCCCGGCCGCCCTCTCTCTCCCCCCGGCCCCCTCTCTCTCCCCACAGCCCCCCTCTCTCTCCCCCCGGCCCCCTTCTCTCTGCCCCCGGCCCCCCTCTCTCTGCCCCCGGCCCCCTCTCTCTCTGCCCCCGGCCCCCCTCTCTCTCCCCCCGGCCCCCCTCTCTCTGCCCCCGGCCCCCCTCTCTCTGCCCCCGGCTCCCCTGTCTCTGCCCCCGAGCCCCCCTCTCTCTCCCCCCGGCCCCCCTCTCTCTCCCCCCGGCCCCCCTCTCTCTCCCCTGGCCCCCCTCTCTCTCCCGCCGGCCCCCCTCTCTCTCCTGCCGGCCCCCTCTCTCTCCCCCCGGCCCCCCTCTCTCTCCCCCCGCCCCCCCTCTATCTCCCCCCGGCCCCCTTCTCTCTCCCCCCGGCCCCCCTCTCTCTCTTCCCGGCCCCCCTCTCTTTGCCCCCGGCCCCCCTCTCTCTGCCCCGGCCCCCCTCTCTCTGCCCCCGGCCCCCCTCTCTCTCCCCCCGGCCCCCCTCTCTCTCTCCCCGGCCCCCTCTCTCTCCCACCGGCCCCCTCTCTCTCTCCCCCAGGCCGCCCTCTTTCTCCCCCCGGCCCCCCTCTCTCTCTCCCCGGCCCCCCTTTCTCTCCCACCGGCCCCCCTCTCTCTCGCCCCGGCCCCCCTCTCTCTCCCCCCGGCCCCCTCTCTCTCCCTGCGGCCCCCCTCTCTCTCCCCCTGGCCCCCCTCTCTCTGCCCCCGGGCCCCCTCTATCTGCCCCCGTCCCCCCTCTCTCTGCCCCCAGCCCCCCTCTCTCTGCCCCCGGCCCCCCTCTCTCTCCCCCTGGCCCCCCTCTCTCTGCCCCCGGCCCCCCTCTCTCTGCCCCCGGCCCCCCTCTCTCTTCCCCCGGCCCTCCTCTCTCTCCCCCCGGCCCCCCTCTCTCTCCCCCCGGGCCCCCTCTCTCTCTCGCCCTGGCCGCCCTCTCTCTCCCCCCGGCCCCCTCTCTCTCCCCACAGCCCCCCTCTCTCTCCCCCCGGCCCCCCTCTCTCTGCCCCCGGCCCCCCTCTCTCTGCCCCCGGCCCCCTCTCTCTCTGCCCCCGGCCCCCCTCTCTCTGCCCCCGGCCCCCCTCTCTCTGCCCCCAGCTCCCCTGTCTCTGCCCCCGAGCCCCCCTCTCTCTCCCCCCGGCCCCCCTCTCTCTCCCCCCGGCCCCCCGCTCTCTCCCCTGGCCCCCCTCTCTCTCCCGCCGGCCCCCCTCTCTCTCCTGCCGGCCCCCTCTCTCTCCCCCCGGCCCCCCTCTCTCTCCCCCCGGCCCCCCTCTATCTCCCCCCGGACCCCTCTCTCTCCCCCCGGCCCCCCTCTCTCTCTTCCCGGCCCCCCTCTCTTTGCCCCCGGCCCCCCTCTCTCTGCCCCGGCCCCCCTCTCTCTGCCCCCGGCCCCCCTCTCTCTCCCCCCGGCCCCCCTCTCTCTCTCCCCGGCCCCCCTCTCTCTCCCCCCGGCCCCCCTCTCTCTCCCCCCGGCCGCCCTCTCTCTCCCCCCGGCCCCCCTCTCTCTCCCCCCGGCCCCCCTTTCTCTCCCACCGGCCCCCCTCTCTCTCGCCCCGGCCCCCCTCTCTCTCCCCCCGGCCCCCTCTCTCTCCCTGCGGCCCCCCTCTCTCTCCCCCTGGCACCCCTCTCTCTGCCCCCGGGCCCCCTCTATCCGCCCCCGTCCCCCCTCTCTCTGCCCCCAGCCCCCCTCTCTCTTCCCCCGGCCCCCCTCTCTCTCACCCCGGCCCCCCTCTCTCTCGCCCCGGCCGCCCTCTCTCTCCCCCCGGCCCCCTCTCTCTCCCCACAGCCCCCCTCTCTCTCCCCCCGGCCCCCCTCTCTCTGCCCCCGGCCCCCCTCTCTCTGCCCCCGGCCCCCTCTCTCTCTGCCCCCGGCCCCCCTCTCTCTCCCCCCGGCCCCCCTCTCTCTGCCCCCGGCCCCCCTCTCTCTGCCCCCGGCTCCCCTGTCTCTGCCCCCGAGCCCCCCTCTCTCTCCCCCCGGCCCCCCTCTCTCTCCCCCCGGCCCCCCTCTCTCTCCCCTGGCCCCCCTCTCTCTCCCGCCGGCCCCCCTCTCTCTCCTGCCGGCCCCCTCTCTCTCCCCCCGGCCCCCCTCTCTCTCCCCCCGGCCCCCCTCTATCTCCCCCCGGCCCCCTTCTCTCTCCCCCCGGCCCCCCTCTCTCTCTTCCCGGCCCCCCTCTCTTTGCCCCCGGCCCCCCTCTCTCTGCCCCGGCCCCCCTCTCTCTGCCCCCGGCCCCCCTCTCTCTCCCCCCGGCCCCCCTCTCTCTCTCCCCGGCCCCCTCTCTCTCCCACCGGCCCCCCTCTCTCTCCCCCAGGCCGCCCTCTTTCTCCCCCCGGCCCCCCTCTCTCTCTCCCCGGCCCCCCTTTCTCTCCCACCGGCCCCCCTCTCTCTCGCCCCGGCCCCCCTCTCTCTCCCCCCGGCCCCCTCTCTCTCCCTGCGGCCCCCCTCTCTCTCCCCCTGGCCCCCCTCTCTCTGCCCCCGGGCCCCCTCTATCTGCCCCCGTCCCCCCTCTCTCTGCCCCCAGCCCCCCTCTCTCTGCCCCCGGCCCCCCTCTCTCTCCCCCTGGCCCCCCTCTCTCTGCCCCCGGCCCCCCTCTCTCTGCCCCCGGCCCCCCTCTCTCTGCCCCCGGCCCTCCTCTCTCTCCCCCCGGCCCCCCTCTCTCTCCCCCCGGCCCCCTCTCTCTCCCGCCTGCCCCCCTCTCTCTCCCGCCGGCCCCCCTCTCTCTCCCCCCGGCCCCCCTCTCTTTCCCCCCGGCCCCCCTCTCTCTGCCCTCGGCCCCCCTCTCTCTGCCCCCGGCCGCCTCTCTCTCCCCCCGGCCCCCCTCTCTCTCCCCCCGGCCCCCCTCTCTCTCCCTCCGGCCCCCCTCTCTCTGCCCCCGGGCCCCCTCTATCTGCCCCCGTCCCCCCTCTCTCTGCCCTCGGCCCCCCTCTTTCTGCCCCCGGCCCCCTCTATATCCCCCCGGCCGCCCTCTCTTTCTTCCCGGCCCCCCTCTCTCTCCCCACGGCCCCCCTCTCTTCCCCCACGGCCCCCCTTCTCTCTCCCCACGGCCCCCCTCTCTTTCTTCCCGGCCCCCCTCTCTCTCCCCCCGGCCCCCCTCTCTCTCGCCCCGGCCGCCCTCTCTCTCCCCCCGGCCCCCTCTCTCTCCCCACAGCCCCCCTCTCTCTCCCCCCGGCCCCCCTCTCTCTGCCCCCGGCCCCCCTCTCTCTCCCCCCGGCCCCCCTCTCTCTGCCCCCGGCCCCCATCTCTCTCCCCCCGGCCCCCCTCTCTCTGCCCCGGGCCCCCTCTCTCTGCCCACGGCCCCCCTGTCTCTGCCCCCGAGCCCCCCTCTCTCTCCCCCCGGCCCCCCTCTCTCTCCCCCCGGCCCCCCTCTCTCTCACCCTGGCCCCCCTCTCTCTCCCGCCGGCCCCCCTCTCTCTCCTGCTGGCCCCCCTCTCTCTCCCCCCCCGGCACCCGTCTCTCTCGCCCCGGCCCCCCTCTATCTCCCCCCGGCCCCCCTCTCTCTCCCCCCGGCCCCCCTCTCTCTTTTCCCGGCTCCCCTCTCTTTGCCCCCGGCCCCCCTCTCTCTCCCCCCGGCCCCCCTCTCTCTTTTCCCGGCTCCCCTCTCTTTGCCCCCGGCCCCCTCTCTCTCCCACCGGCCCCCCTCTCTCTCCCCCAGGCCGCCCTCTTTCTCCCCCCGGCCCCCCTCTCTCTCTCCCCGGCCCCCCTTTCTCTCCCACCGGCCCCCCTCTCTCTCGCCCCGGCCCCCCTCTCTCTCCCCCCGGCCCCCTCTCTCTCCCTGCGGCCCCCCTCTCTCTCCCCCTGGCCCCCCTCTCTCTGCCCCCGGGCCCCCTCTATCTGCCCCCGTCCCCCCTCTCTCTGCCCCCAGCCCCCCTCTCTCTGCCCCCGGCCCCCCTCTCTCTCCCCCTGGCCCCCCTCTCTCTGCCCCCGGCCCCCCTCTCTCTGCCCCCGGCCCCCCTCTCTCTGCCCCCGGCCCTCCTCTCTCTCCCCCCGGCCCCCCTCTCTCTCCCCCCGGCCCCCTCTCTCTCCCGCCTGCCCCCCTCTCTCTCCCGCCGGCCCCCCTCTCTCTCCCCCCGGCCCCCCTCTCTTTCCCCCCGGCCCCCCTCTCTCTGCCCTCGGCCCCCCTCTCTCTGCCCCCGGCCGCCTCTCTCTCCCCCCGGCCCCCCTCTCTCTCCCCCCGGCCCCCCTCTCTCTCCCTCCGGCCCCCCTCTCTCTGCCCCCGGGCCCCCTCTATCTGCCCCCGTCCCCCCTCTCTCTGCCCTCGGCCCCCCTCTTTCTGCCCCCGGCCCCCTCTCTATCCCCCCGGCCGCCCTCTCTTTCTTCCCGGCCCCCCTCTCTCTCCCCACGGCCCCCTCTCTTCCCCCACGGCCCCCCTTCTCTCTCCCCACGCCCCCCTCTCTTTCTTCCCGGCCCCCCTCTCTCTCCCCCGGCCCCCCTCTCTCTCGCCCCGGCCGCCCTCTCTCTCCCCCCGGCCCCCCTCTCTCTCCCCACAGCCCCCCTCTCTCTCCCCCCGGCCCCCCTCTCTCTGCCCCCGGCCCCCCTCTCTCTCCCCCCGGCCCCCCTCTCTCTGCCCCCGGCCCCCATCTCTCTCCCCCCGGCCCCCCTCTCTCTGCCCCGGGCCCCCTCTCTCTGCCCACGGCCCCCTGTCTCTGCCCCCGAGCCCCCTCTCTCTCCCCCCGGCCCCCCTCTCTCTCCCCCCGGCCCCCCTCTCTCTCACCCTGGCCCCCCTCTCTCTCCCGCCGGCCCCCCTCTCTCTCCTGCTGGCCCCCTCCTCTCTCCCCCCCCGGCACCCGTCTCTCTCGCCCCGGCCCCCCTCTATCTCCCCCCGGCCCCCTCTCTCTCCCCCCGGCCCCCTCTCTCTTTTCCCGGCTCCCCTCTCTTTGCCCCCGGCCCCCCTCTCTCTGCCCCAGCCCCCTCTCTCTGCCCCCGGCCCCCTCTCTCTCCCCCCGGCCCCCCTCTCTCTCTCCTCGGCCCCGCTCTCTCTTCCCCCGGCCCCTCTCTCTCTCCCCCGGCCGCCCTCTCTCTCCCCCCGGCCCCCTCTCTCTCCCCCCGCCCCCCTTTCTCTCCCACCGGCCCCCTCTCTCTCGCCCCGGCCCCCCTCTCTCTCCCCCCGGCCCCCCTCTCTCTCCCCCTGGCCCCCCTCTCTCTGCCCCCCGGGCCCCCTCTATCTGCCCCCGTCCCCCCTCTCTCTGCCCCCAGCCCCCCCCTCTCTGCCCCCTGCCCCCCTCTCTCTCCCCCTGGCCCCCCTCTCTCTGCCCCCGGCCCCCCTCTCTCTGCCCCCAGCCCCCCTCTCTCTGCCCCCGGCCCTCCTCTCTCTCCCCCCGGCCCCCCTCTCTCTCCCCCCTGCCCCCTCTCTCTCCCGCCGGCCCCCCTCTCTCTCCGCCGGCCCCCCTCTCTCTCCCCCCGGCCCCCAACTCTTTCCCCCCCGGCCCCCTCTCTCTGCCCCCGGGCCCCCTCTATCTGCCCCCGTCCCCCCTCTCTCTGCCCTCGGCCCCCTCTCTCTGCCCGCGGCCCCCCTCTCTATCCCCCCGGCCCCTCTCTCTCCTGCCGGCCCCCCTCTCTCTGCCCCCGGCCCCCTCTCTATCCCCCCGGCCCCCCTCTCCCTCCCCCCGGCCCCCCTCTCTCTGCCCCCGGCCCCCCTCTCTCTCCCCCCGGCCCCCCTGTCTCTTCACACGGCCCCCCTCTCTCTCCACACGGCCCCTTCCTCTCTCCCCACGGCCCCCCTCTCTCTCCCCACGGCCCCCCTCTCTTCCCCCACGGCCCCCCTCTCTCTCCCCACGGCCCCCCTCTCTTTCCCCCCGGCCCCCTCTCTCTCCCCTCGGCCTTCCTCTCTCTCGCCCCGGCCGCCCTCTCTCTCCCCCCGGCCCCCTCTCTCTCCCCACAGCCCCCCTCTCTCTCCCCCCGGCCCCCCTCTCTCTGCCCCCGGCCCCCCTCTCTCTGCCCCCGGCCCCCGTCTCTCTGCCCCCGGCCCCCATCTCTCTCCCCCCGGCCCCCCTCTCTCTGCCCCGGGCCCCCTCTCTCTGCCCAAGGCCCCCCTGTCTCTGCCCCCGAACCCCCCTCTCTCTCCCCCCGGCCCCCTCTCTCTCCCTGCGGCCCCCCTCTCTCTCCCCCTGGCCCCCCTCTCTCTGCCCCCGGGCCCCCTCTATCTGCCCCCGTCCCCCCTCTCTCTGCCCCCAGCCCCCCTCTCTCTGCCCCCGGCCCCCCTCTCTCTCCCTCTGGCCCCCCTCTCTCTGCCCCTGGCCCCCCTCTCTCTGCCCCCGGCCCCCCTCTCTCTGCCCCCGGCCCTCCTCTCTCTCCCCCCGGCCCCCCTCTCTCTCCCCCCGGCCCCCTCTCTCTCCCGCCTGCCCCCCTCTCTCTCCCGCCGGCCCCCCTCTCTCTCCCCCCGGCCCCCCTCTCTTTCCCCCCGGCCCCCCTCTCTCTGCCCTCGGCCCCCCTCTCTCTGCCCCCGGCCGCCCTCTCTCTCCCCCCGGCCCCCCTCTCTCTCCCCCCGGCCCCCCTCTCTCTCCCTCCCGCCCCCTTCTCTCTGCCCCCGGGCCCCCTCTATCTGCCCCCGTCCCCCCTCTCTCTGCCCTCGGCCCCCCTCTCTCTGCCCCCGGCCCCCTGTCTATTCCCCCGGCCCCCCTCTCCCTCCCCCCGGCCCCCCTCTCTCTGCCCCCGGCCCCCCTCTCTCTCCCCCCGGCTCCCCTCTCTCTTCACACGGCCCCCCTCTCTCTCCACACGGCCCCTTCCTCTCTCCCCACGGCCCCCCTCTCTCTACCCACGGCCCCCCTCTCTTCCCCCACGGCCCCCCTCTCTCTCCCCACGGCCCCCCTCTCTTTCCCCCCGGCCCCCCTCTCTCTCCCCCCGGCCCCCCTCTCTCTCGCCCCGGCCGCCCTCTCTCTCCCCCCGGCCCCCTCTCTCTCCCCACAGCCCCCCTCTCTCTCCCCCCGGCCCCCCTCTCTCTGCCCCCGGCCCCCCTCTCTCTGCCCCCGGCCCCCCTCTCTCTGCCCCCCGGCCCCCATCTCTCTCCCCCCGGCCCCCCTCTCTCTGCCCCGGGCCCCCTCTCTCTGCCCACGGCTCCCCTGTCTCTGCCCCCGAGCCCCCCTCTCTCTCCCCCCGGCCCCCCTCTCTCTCCCCCCGGCCCCCCTCTCTCTCACCCTGGCCCCCCTCTCTCTCCCGCCGGCCCCCCTCTCTCTCCTGCCGGCCCCCCTCTCTCTCCCCCCCCGGCCCCCGTCTCTCTCGCCCCGGCCCCCCTCTATCTCCCCCCGGCCCCCCCTCTCTCTCCCCCCGGCCCCCCTCTCTCTCTTCCCGGCTCCCCTCTCTTTGCCCCCGGCCCCCCTCTCTCTGCCCCCGGCCCCCCTCTCTCTCCCCCCGGCCCCCCTCTCTCTCTCCTCGGCCCCGCTCTCTCTTCCCCCGGCCCCCATCTCTCTCCCCCCGGCCGCCCTCTCTCTCCCCCCGGCCCCCCTCTCTCTCCCCCCGGCCCCCCTTTCTCTCCCACCGGCCCCCCTCTCTCTCGCCCCGGCCCCCCTCTCTCTCCCCCCGGCCCCCCTCTCTCTCCCCCTGGCCCCCCTCTCTCTGCCCCCGGGCCCCCTCTATCTGCCCCCGTCCCCCCTCTCTCTGCCCCCAGCCCCCCTCTCTCTGCCCCCTGCCCCCCTCTCTCTCCCCCTGGCCCCCCTCTCTCTGCCCCCGGCCCTCCTCTCTCTGCCCCCAGCCCCCCTCTCTCTGCCCCCGGCCCTCCTCTCTCTCCCCCCGGCCCCCCTCTCTCTCCCCCCTGCCCCCTCTCTCTCCCGCCGGCCCCCCTCTCTCTCCCGCCGGCCCCCCTCTCTCTCCCCCCGGCCCCCATCTCTTTCCCCCCGGCCCCCCTCTCTCTGCCCCCGGGCCCCCTCTATCTGCCCCCGTCCCCCCTCTCTCTGCCCTCGGCCCCCCTCTCTCTGCCCCCGGCCCCCCTCTCTATCCCCCCGGCCCCTCTCTCTCCTGCCGGCCCCCCTCTCTCTGCTCCCGGCCCCCCTCCCTCTCCCCCCGACCCCCCTCTCTCTTCACACGGCCCCCCTCTCTCTCCACACGGCCCCCCTCTCTCTCCCCACGTCCCCCCTCTCTCTCCCCTCGGCCCCCCTCTCTCTGCCCCCGGCCCCCCTCTCTATCCCCCCGGCCCCTCTCTCTCCCCCCGGCCCCTCTCTCTCCCGCCGGCCCCCCTCTCTCTGCTCCCGGCCCCCCTCTCTCTCCCCCCGACCCCCCTCTCTCTTCACACGGCCCCCCTCTCTCTCCCCACGTCCCCCCTCTCTCTCCCCTCGGCCCCCCTCTCTCTGCCCCCGGCCCCCCTCTCTATCCCCCCGGCGCCTCTCTCTCCCCCCGGCCCCTCTCTCTCCCGCCGGCCCCCCTCTCTCTGCTTCCGGCCCCCCTCTCTCTCCCCCCGACCCCCCTCTCTCTTCACACGGCCCCCCTCTCTCTCCACACGGCCCCTTTCTCTCTCCCCACGGCCCCCCTCTCTCTCCCCACGTCCCCCCTCTCTCTCCCCCCGGTCCTCCTCTTTCTCCCCACGGCTCCCCTCTCTCTCCCGCCGGCCCCCCTCTCTCTCCCCCCGGCTCCCCTCTCTCTTCCCACGGCCCCCCTCTCTCTCCCCACGGCCCCCCTCTCTCTCCCCCCGGCTCCCCTCTCTCTCCCCACGGCCCCCCTCTCTCTCCCCACAGCCCCCCTCTCTCTCCCCCCGGCCCCCCTCTCTCTGCCCCCGGCCCCCCTCTCTCTGCCCCCAGCCCCCCTCTCTCTGCCCTCGGCCCCCCTCTCTCTGCCCCCGGCCCCCCTCTCTCTGCCCCCGGCCCCCCTCTCTCTCCCCACGGCCCCCCTCTCTCTCCCCACGGCCCCCCTCTCTCTCTCCACGGCCCCCTTCTCTCTCCCCACGGCCCCCCTCTCTCTCCCACCGGCCCCCCTCTCTCTCGCCCTGGCCCCCCTCTCTCTCCCCCCGGCCCCCCTCTCTCTCACCCCGGCCCCCCTCTCTCTCGCCCCGGCCGCCCTCTCTCTCCCCCCGGCCCCCTCTCTCTCCCCACAGCCCCCCTCTCTCTCCCCCCGGCCCCCCTTTCTCTGCCCCCGGCCCCCCTCTCTCTGCCCCCGGCCCCCCTCTCTCTGCCCCCGGCCCCCATCTCTCTCCCCCCGTCCCCCCTCTCTCTGCCCCGGGCCCCCTCTCTCTGCCCACGGCTCCCCTGTCTCTGCCCCCGAGCCCCCCTCTCTCTCCCCCCGCCCCCCTCTCTCTCCCCCCGGCCCCCCTCTCTCTCACCCTGGCCCCCCTCTCTCTCCCGCCGGCCCCCCTCTCTCTCCTGCCGGCCCCCCTCTCTCTCCCCCCCCGGCCCCCGTCTCTCTCGCCCCGGCCCCCCTCTATCTCCCCCCGGCCCCCCTCTCTCTCCCCCCGGCCCCCCTCTCTCTCTTCCCGGCTCCCCTCTCTTTGCCCCCGGCCCCCCTCTCTCTGCCCCAGCCCCCCTCTCTCTGCCCCCGGCCCCCCTCTCTCTCCCCCCGGCCCCCCTCTCTCTCTCCTCGGCCCCGCTCTCTCTTCCCCCGGCCCCCCTCTCTCTCCCCCCGGCCGCCCTCTCTCTCCCCCCGGCCCCCCTCTCTCTCCCCCCGGCCCCCCTTTCTCTCCCACCGGCCCCCCTCTCTCTCGCCCCGGCCCCCCTCTCTATCCCCCCGGCCCCCCTCTCTCTCCCCCTGGCCCCCCTCTCTCTGCCCCCGGGCCCCCTCTATCTGCCCCCGTCCCCCCTCTCTCTGCCCCCAGCCCCCCTCTCTCTGCCCCCTGCCCCCCTCTCTCTCCCCCTGGCCCCCCTCTCTCTGCCCCCGGCCCTCCTCTCTCTGCCCCCAGCCCCCCTCTCTCTGCCCCCGGCCCTCCTCTCTCTCCCCCCGGCCCCCCTCTCTCTCCCCCCTGCCCCCTCTCTCTCCCGCCGGCCCCCCTCTCTCTCCCGCCGGCCCCCCTCTCTCTCCCCCCGGCCCCCATCTCTTTCCCCCCGGCCCCCCTCTCTCTGCCCCCGGGCCCCCTCTATCTGCCCCCGTCCCCCCTCTCTCTGCCCTCGGCCCCCCTCTCTCTGCCCCCGGCCCCCCTCTCTATCCCCCCGGCCCCTCTCTCTCCTGCCGGCCCCCCTCTCTCTGCTCCCGGCCCCTCTCTCTCTCCCCCCGACCCCCCTCTCTCTTCACACGGCCCCCCTCTCTCTCCACACGGCCCCCCTCTCTCTCCCCACGTCCCCCCTCTCTCTCCCCTCGGCCCCCCTCTCTCTGCCCCCGGCCCCCCTCTCTATCCCCCCGGCCCCTCTCTCTCCCCCCGGCCCCTCTCTCTCCCGCCGGCCCCCCTCTCTCTGCTCCCGGCCCCCCTCTCTCTCCCCCCGACCCCCCTCTCTCTTCACACGGCCCCCCTCTCTCTCCCCACGTCCCCCCTCTCTCTCCCCTCGGCCCCCCTCTCTCTGCCCCCGGCCCCCCTCTCTATCCCCCCGGCGCCTCTCTCTCCCCCCGGCCCCTCTCTCTCCCGCCGGCCCCCCTCTCTCTGCTCCCGGCCCCCCTCTCTCTCCCCCCGACCCCCCTCTCTCTTCACACGGCCCCCCTCTCTCTCCACACGGCCCCTTTCTCTCTCCCCACGGCCCCCCTCTCTCTCCCCACGTCCCCCCTCTCTCTCCCCCCGGCCCTCCTCTTTCTCCCCACGGCTCCCCTCTCTCTCCCGCCGGCCTCCCTCTCTCTCCCCCCGGCTCCCCTCTCTCTTCCCACGGCCCCCCTCTCTCTCCCCACGGCCCCCCTCTCTGTCCCCCCGGCTCCCCTCTCTCTCCCCACGGCCCCTCTCTCTCTCCCCACAGCCCCCCTCTCTCTCCCCCCGGCCCCCCTCTCTCTGCCCCCGGCCCCCCTCTCTCTGCCCCCAGCCCCCCTCTCTCTGCCCTCGGCCCCCCTCTCTCTGCCCCCGGCCCCCCTCTCTCTGCCCCCGGCCCCCCTCTCTCTCCCCCCGGCCCCCCTCTATCTCCCCACCGCCCCCCTCTCTCTCCCCAAGGCCCCCCTCTCTCTCCCCACGGCCCCCCTCTCTCTCTCCACGGCCCCCTTCTCTCTCCCCACGGCCCCCCTCTCTCTCCCACCGGCCCCCCTCTCTCTCGCCCTGGCCCCCCTCTCTCTCCCCCCAGCCCCCCTCTCTTTCCCCCCGGCCCCCCTCTCTCTCCCCCCGGCCCCCCTCTCTCTCCCCCCGGCCCCCCTCTCTCTGCCCTCGGCCCCCCTCTCTATCCCCCCGGCCCCCCTCTCTCTCCCCCCGGTCCCCCTCTCTCTGCCCCCGGCCCCCCTCTCTCTCCACACGACCCCTTTTTCTCTCCCCACGGCCCCCCTCTCTCTCGCCACGGCCCCCCTCTCTCTCCCCACGGCCCCCCTCTCTCTCCCCCCGGTCCCCCTCTCTCTGCCCCCGGCCCCCCTCTCTATCCCCCCGGCCCCTCTCTCTCCTGCCGGCCCCCCTCTCTCTGCTCCCGGCCCCCCTCTCTCTCCCCCCGACCCCCCTCTCTCTTCACACGGCCCCCCTCTCTCTCCACACGGCCCCCCTCTCTCTCCCCACGTCCCCCCTCTCTCTCCCCTCGGCCCCCCTCTCTCTGCCCCCGGCCCCCCTCTCTATCCCCCCGGCCCCTCTCTCTCCCCCCGGCCCCTCTCTCTCCCGCCGGCCCCCCTCTCTCTGCTCCCGGCCCCCCTCTCTCTCCCCCCGACCCCCCTCTCTCTTCACATGGCCCCCCTCTCTCTCCCCACGTCCCCCCTCTCTCTCCCCTCGGCCCCCCTCTCTCTGCCCCCGGCCCCCCTCTCTATCCCCCCGGCGCCTCTCTCTCCCCCCGGCCCCTCTCTCTCCCGCCGGCCCCCCTCTCTCTGCTCCCGGCCCCCCTCTCTCTCCCCCCGACCCCCCTCTCTCTTCACACGGCCCCCCTCTCTCTCCACACGGCCCCTTTCTCTCTCCCCACGGCCCCCCTCTCTCTCCCCACGTCCCCCCTCTCTCTCCCCCCGGCCCTCCTCTTTCTCCCCACGGCTCCCCTCTCTCTCCCGCCGGCCCCCCTCTCTCTCCCCCCGGCTCCCCTCTCTCTCCCCACGGCCCCTCTCTCTCTCCCCACAGCCCCCCTCTCTCTCCCCCCGGCCCCCCTCTCTCTGCCCCCGGCCCCCCTCTCTCTGCCCCCAGCCCCCCTCTCTCTGCCCTCGGCCCCCCTCTCTCTGCCCCCGGCCCCCCTCTCTCTGCCCCCGGCCCCCCTCTCTCTCCCCCCGGCCCCCCTCTATCTCCCCACCGCCACCCTCTCTCTCCCCACGGCCCCCCTCTCTCTCCCCACGGCCCCCCTCTCTCTCTCCACGGCCCCCTTCTCTCTCCCCACGGCCCCCCTCTCTCTCCCACCGGCCCCCCTCTCTCTCGCCCTGGCCCCCCTCTCTCTCCCCCCAGCCCCCCTCTCTTTCCCCCCGGCCCCCCTCTCTCTCCCCCCGGCCCCCCTCTCTCTCCCCCCGGCCCCCCTCTCTCTGCCCTCGGCCCCCCTCTCTATCCCCCCGGCCCCCCTCTCTCTCCCCCCGGTCCCCCTCTCTCTGCCCCCGGCCCCCCTCTCTCTCCACACGACCCCTTTTTCTCTCCCCACGGCCCCCCTCTCTCTCGCCACGGCCCCCCTCTCTCTCCCCACGGCCCCCCTCTCTCTCCCCCCGGTCCCCCTCTCTCTGCCCCCGGCCCCCCTCTCTATCCCCCCGGCCCCTCTCTCTCCTGCCGGCCCCCCTCTCTCTGCTCCCGGCCCCCCTCTCTCTCCCCCCGACCCCCCTCTCTCTTCACACGGCCCCCCTCTCTCTCCCCACGTCCCCCCTCTCTCTCCCCTCGGCCCCCCTCTCTCTGCCCCCGGCCCCCCTCTCTATCCCCCCGGCCCCTCTCTCTCCCCCCGGCCCCTCTCTCTCCCGCCGGCCCCCCTCTCTCTGCTCCCGGCCCCCCTCTCTCTCCCCCCGACCCCCCTCTCTCTTCACACGGCCCCCCTCTCTCTCCCCACGTCCCCCCTCTCTCTCCCCTCGGCCCCCCTCTCTCTGCCCCCGGCCCCCCTCTCTATCCCCCCGGCCCCTCTCTCTCCCCCCGGCCCCTCTCTCTCCCGCCGGCCCCCCTCTCTCTGCTCCCGGCCCCCCTCTCTCTCCCCCCGACCCCCCTCTCTCTTCACACGGCCCCCCTCTCTCTCCACACGGCCCCTTTCTCTCTCCCCACGGCCCCCCTCTCTCTCCCCACGTCCCCCCTCTCTCTCCCCCCGGCCCTCCTCTTTCTCCCCACGGCTCCCCTCTCTCTCCCGCCGGCCCCCCTCTCTCTCCCCCCGGCTCCCCTCTCTCTTCCCACGGCCCCCCTCTCTCTCCCCACGGCCCCCCTCTCTCTCCCCCCGGCTCCCCTCTCTCTCCCCACGGCCCCCCTCTCTCTCCCCACAGCCCCCCTCTCTCTCCCCCCGGCCCCCCTCTCTCTGCCCCCGGCCCCCCTCTCTCTGCCCCCAGCCCCCCTCTCTCTGCCCTCGGCCCCCCTCTCTCTGCCCCCGGCCCCCCTCTCTCTGCCCCCGGCCCCCCTCTCTCTCCCCCCGGCCCCCCTCTATCTCCCCACCGCCCCCCTCTCTCTCCCCACGGCCCCCCTCTCTCTCCCCACGGCCCCCCTCTCTCTCTCCACGGCCCCCTTCTCTCTCCCCACGGCCCCCCTCTCTCTCCCACCGGCCCCCGTCTCTCTCGCCCTGGCCCCCCTCTCTCTCCCCCCAGCCCCCCTCTCTTTCCCCCCGGCCCCCCTCTCTCTCCCCGCGGCCCCCCTCTCTCTCCCCCCGGCCCCCCTCTCTCTGCCCTCGGCCCCCCTCTCTATCCCCCCGGCCCCCCTCTCTCTCCCCCCGGTCCCCCTCTCTCTGCCCCCGGCCCCCCTCTCTCTCCACACGACCCCTTTTTCTCTCCCCACGGCCCCCCTCTCTCTCGCCACGGCCCCCCTCTCTCTCCCCACGGCCCCCCTCTCTCTCCCCACGGCCCCCCTCTCTTTCCCCCCGGCCCCCCTCTCTCTCCCCCCGGCCCCCCTCTTTCTCCCCACGGCCCCACTCTCTCTCCCGCCGGCCCCCACTCTCTCTCCCCCCGGCTCCCCTCTCTCTCCCCACGGCCCCCCTCTCTCTCCCCACGGCCCCCCTCTCTCTCCCTCCGGCCCTCCTCTCTCTCCCCCCGGCCCCCTTCTCTCTCCCCCCGCCCCCCCTCTCTCTCCCCCCGGCCCCCTTCTCTCTGCCCCTGGCCCCCCTCTCTCTGCCCCCGGCCCCCCTCTCTCTGCCCTCGGCCACCGTCTCTCTGCCCCCGGCCCCCCTCTCTCTGCCCCCTGCCCCCCTCTCTCTCCCCCCGGCCCCCCTCTCTATCCCCCCGGCGCCTCTCTCTCCCCCCGGCCCCTCTCTCTCCCGCCGGCCCCCCTCTCTCTGCTCCCGGCCCCCCTCTCTCTCCCCCCGACCCCCCTCTCTCTTCACACGGCCCCCCTCTCTCTCCACACGGCCCCTTTCTCTCTCCCCACGGCCCCCCTCTCTCTCCCCACGTGCCCCCTCTCTCTCCCCCCGGCCCTCCTCTTTCTCCCCACGGCTCCCCTCTCTCTCCCGCCGGCCCCCCTCTCTCTCCCCCCGGCTCCCCTCTCTCTTCCCACGGCCCCCCTCTCTCTCCCCACGGCCCTCCTCTCTGTCCCCCCGGCTCCCCTCTCTCTCCCCACGGCCCCTCTCTCTCTCCCCACAGCCCCCCTCTCTCTCCCCCCGGCCCCCCTCTCTCTGCCCCCGGCCCCCCTCTCTCTGCCCCCAGCCCCCCTCTCTCTGCCCTCGGCCCCCCTCTCTCTGCCCCCGGCCCCCCTCTCTCTGCCCCCGGCCCCCCTCTCTCTCCCCCCGGCCCCCCTCTATCTCCCCACCGCCCCCCTCTCTCTCCCCACGGCCCCCCTCTCTCTCCCCACGGCCCCCCTCTCTCTCTCCACGGCCCCCTTCTCTCTCCCCACGGCCCCCCTCTCTCTCCCACCGGCCCCCCTCTCTCTCGCCCTGGCCCCCATCTCTCTCCCCCCAGCCCCCCTCTCTTTCCCCCCGGCCCCCCTCTCTCTCCCCCCGGCCCCCCTCTCTCTCCCCCCGGCCCCCCTCTCTCTGCCCTCGGCCCCCCTCTCTATCCCCCCGGCCCCCCTCTCTCTCCCCCCGGTCCCCCTCTCTCTGCCCCCGGCCCCCCTCTCTCTCCACACGACCCCTTTTTCTCTCCCCACGGCCCCCCTCTCTCTCGCCACGGCCCCCCTCTCTCTCCCCACGGCCCCCCTCTCTCTCCCCCCGGTCCCCCTCTCTCTGCCCCCGGCCCCCCTCTCTATCCCCCCGGCCCCTCTCTCTCCTGCCGGCCCCCCTCTCTCTGCTCCCGGCCCCCCTCTCTCTCCCCCCGACCCCCCTCTCTCTTCACACGGCCCCCCTCTCTCTCCACACGGCCCCCCTCTCTCTCCCCACGTCCCCCCTCTCTCTCCCCTCGGCCCCCCTCTCTCTGCCCCCGGCCCCCCTCTCTATCCCCCCGGCCCCTCTCTCTCCCCCCGGCCCCTCTCTCTCCCGCCGGCCCCCCTCTCTCTGCTCCCGGCCCCCCTCTCTCTCCCCCCGACCCCCCTCTCTCTTCACACGGCCCCCCTCTCTCTCCACACGGCCCCTTTCTCTCTCCCCACGGCCCCCCTCTCTCTCCCCACGTCCCCCCTCTCTCTCCCCCCGGCCCTCCTCTTTCTCCCCACGGCTCCCCTCTCTCTCCCGCCGGCCCCCCTCTCTCTCCCCCCGGCTCCCCTCTCTCTCCCCACGGCCCCTCTCTCTCTCCCCACAGCCCCCCTCTCTCTCCCCTCGGCCCCCCTCTCTCTGCCCCCGGCCCCCCTCTCTCTGCCCCCAGCCCCCCTCTCTCTGCCCTCGGCCCCCCTCTCTCTGCCCCCGGCCCCCCTCTCTCTGCCCCCGGCCCCCCTCTCTCTCCCCCCGGCCCCCCTCTATCTCCCCACCGCCCCCCTCTCTCTCCCCACGGCCCCCCTCTCTCTCCCCACGGCCCCCCTCTCTCTCTCCACGGCCCCCTTCTCTCTCCCCACGGCCCCCCTCTCTCTCCCACCGGCCCCCCTCTCTCTCGCCCTGGCCCCCCTCTCTCTCCCCCCAGCCCCCCTCTCTTTCCCCCCGGCCCCCCTCTCTCTCCCCCCGGCCCCCCTCTCTCTCCCCCCGGCCCCCCTCTCTCTGCCCTCGGCCCCCCTCTCTATCCCCCCGGCCCCCCTCTCTCCCCCCGGTCCCCCTCTCTCTGCCCCCGGCCCCCCTCTCTCTCCACACGACCCCTTTTTCTGTCCCCACGGCCCCCCTCTCTCTCGCCACGGCCCCCCTCTCTCTCCCCACGGCCCCCCTCTCTCTCCCCCCGGTCCCCCTCTCTCTGCCCCCGGCCCCCCTCTCTCTGCCCCCAGCCCCCCTCTCTCTGCCCTCGGCCCCCCTCTCTCTGCCCCCGGCCCCCCTCTCTCTGCCCCCGGCCCCCCTCTCTCTCCCCCCGGCCCCCCTCTATCTCCCCACCGCCCCCCTCTCTCTCCCCACGGCCCCCCTCTCTCTCCCCACGGCCCCCCTCTCTCTCTCCACGGCCCCCTTCTCTCTCCCCACGGCCCCCCTCTCTCTCCCACCGGCCCCCGTCTCTCTCGCCCTGGCCCCCCTCTCTCTCCCCCCAGCCCCCCTCTCTTTCCCCCCGGCCCCCCTCTCTCTCCCCGCGGCCCCCCTCTCTCTCCCCCCGGCCCCCCTCTCTCTGCCCTCGGCCCCCCTCTCTATCCCCCCGGCCCCCCTCTCTCTCCCCCCGGTCCCCCTCTCTCTGCCCCCGGCCCCCCTCTCTCTCCACACGACCCCTTTTTCTCTCCCCACGGCCCCCCTCTCTCTCGCCACGGCCCCCCTCTCTCTCCCCACGGCCCCCCTCTCTCTCCCCACGGCCCCCCTCTCTTTCCCCCCGGCCCCCCTCTCTCTCCCCCCGGCCCCCCTCTTTCTCCCCACGGCCCCACTCTCTCTCCCGCCGGCCCCCACTCTCTCTCCCCCCGGCTCCCCTCTCTCTCCCCACGGCCCCCCTCTCTCTCCCCACGGCCCCCCTCTCTCTCCCTCCGGCCCTCCTCTCTCTCCCCCCGGCCCCCTTCTCTCTCCCCCCGCCCCCCCTCTCTCTCCCCCCGGCCCCCTTCTCTCTGCCCCTGGCCCCCCTCTCTCTGCCCCCGGCCCCCCTCTCTCTGCCCTCGGCCACCGTCTCTCTGCCCCCGGCCCCCCTCTCTCTGCCCCCTGCCCCCCTCTCTCTCCCCCCGGCCCCCCTCTCTATCCCCCCGGCGCCTCTCTCTCCCCCCGGCCCCTCTCTCTCCCGCCGGCCCCCCTCTCTCTGCTCCCGGCCCCCCTCTCTCTCCCCCCGACCCCCCTCTCTCTTCACACGGCCCCCCTCTCTCTCCACACGGCCCCTTTCTCTCTCCCCACGGCCCCCCTCTCTCTCCCCACGTGCCCCCTCTCTCTCCCCCCGGCCCTCCTCTTTCTCCCCACGGCTCCCCTCTCTCTCCCGCCGGCCCCCCTCTCTCTCCCCCCGGCTCCCCTCTCTCTTCCCACGGCCCCCCTCTCTCTCCCCACGGCCCTCCTCTCTGTCCCCCCGGCTCCCCTCTCTCTCCCCACGGCCCCTCTCTCTCTCCCCACAGCCCCCCTCTCTCTCCCCCCGGCCCCCCTCTCTCTGCCCCCGGCCCCCCTCTCTCTGCCCCCAGCCCCCCTCTCTCTGCCCTCGGCCCCCCTCTCTCTGCCCCCGGCCCCCCTCTCTCTGCCCCCGGCCCCCCTCTCTCTCCCCCCGGCCCCCCTCTATCTCCCCACCGCCCCCCTCTCTCTCCCCACGGCCCCCCTCTCTCTCCCCACGGCCCCCCTCTCTCTCTCCACGGCCCCCTTCTCTCTCCCCACGGCCCCCCTCTCTCTCCCACCGGCCCCCCTCTCTCTCGCCCTGGCCCCCATCTCTCTCCCCCCAGCCCCCCTCTCTTTCCCCCCGGCCCCCCTCTCTCTCCCCCCGGCCCCCCTCTCTCTCCCCCCGGCCCCCCTCTCTCTGCCCTCGGCCCCCCTCTCTATCCCCCCGGCCCCCCTCTCTCTCCCCCCGGTCCCCCTCTCTCTGCCCCCGGCCCCCCTCTCTCTCCACACGACCCCTTTTTCTCTCCCCACGGCCCCCCTCTCTCTCGCCACGGCCCCCCTCTCTCTCCCCACGGCCCCCCTCTCTCTCCCCCCGGTCCCCCTCTCTCTGCCCCCGGCCCCCCTCTCTATCCCCCCGGCCCCTCTCTCTCCTGCCGGCCCCCCTCTCTCTGCTCCCGGCCCCCCTCTCTCTCCCCCCGACCCCCCTCTCTCTTCACACGGCCCCCCTCTCTCTCCACACGGCCCCCCTCTCTCTCCCCACGTCCCCCCTCTCTCTCCCCTCGGCCCCCCTCTCTCTGCCCCCGGCCCCCCTCTCTATCCCCCCGGCCCCTCTCTCTCCCCCCGGCCCCTCTCTCTCCCGCCGGCCCCCCTCTCTCTGCTCCCGGCCCCCCTCTCTCTCCCCCCGACCCCCCTCTCTCTTCACACGGCCCCCCTCTCTCTCCACACGGCCCCTTTCTCTCTCCCCACGGCCCCCCTCTCTCTCCCCACGTCCCCCCTCTCTCTCCCCCCGGCCCTCCTCTTTCTCCCCACGGCTCCCCTCTCTCTCCCGCCGGCCCCCCTCTCTCTCCCCCCGGCTCCCCTCTCTCTCCCCACGGCCCCTCTCTCTCTCCCCACAGCCCCCCTCTCTCTCCCCTCGGCCCCCCTCTCTCTGCCCCCGGCCCCCCTCTCTCTGCCCCCAGCCCCCCTCTCTCTGCCCTCGGCCCCCCTCTCTCTGCCCCCGGCCCCCCTCTCTCTGCCCCCGGCCCCCCTCTCTCTCCCCCCGGCCCCCCTCTATCTCCCCACCGCCCCCCTCTCTCTCCCCACGGCCCCCCTCTCTCTCCCCACGGCCCCCCTCTCTCTCTCCACGGCCCCCTTCTCTCTCCCCACGGCCCCCCTCTCTCTCCCACCGGCCCCCCTCTCTCTCGCCCTGGCCCCCCTCTCTCTCCCCCCAGCCCCCCTCTCTTTCCCCCCGGCCCCCCTCTCTCTCCCCCCGGCCCCCCTCTCTCTCCCCCCGGCCCCCCTCTCTCTGCCCTCGGCCCCCCTCTCTATCCCCCCGGCCCCCCTCTCTCTCCCCCCGGTCCCCCTCTCTCTGCCCCCGGCCCCCCTCTCTCTCCACACGACCCCTTTTTCTGTCCCCACGGCCCCCCTCTCTCTCGCCACGGCCCCCCTCTCTCTCCCCACGGCCCCCCTCTCTCTCCCCCCGGTCCCCCTCTCTCTGCCCCCGGCCCCCCTCTCTATCCCCCCGGCCCCTCTCTCTCCTGCCGGCCCCCCTCTCTCTGCTCCCGGCCCCCCTCTCTCTCCCCCCGACCCCCCTCTCTCTTCACACGGCCCCCCTCTCTCTCCCCACGTCCCCCCTCTCTCTCCCCTCGGCCCCCCTCTCTCTGGCCCCGGCCCCCCTCTCTATCCCCCCGGCCCCTCTCTCTCCCCCCGGCCCCTCTCTCTCCCGCCGGCCCCCCTCTCTCTGCTCCCGGCCCCCCTCTCTCTCCCCCCGACCCCCCTCTCTCTTCACACGGCCCCCCTCTCTCTCCCCACGTCCCCCCTCTCTCTCCCCTCGGCCCCCCTCTCTCTGCCCCCGGCCCCCCTCTCTATCCCCCCGGCCCCTCTCTCTCCCCCCGGCCCCTCTCTCTCCCGCCGGCCCCCCTCTCTCTGCTCCCGGCCCCCCTCTCTCTCCCCCCGACCCCCCTCTCTCTTCACACGGCCCCCCTCTCTCTCCACACGGCCCCTTTCTCTCTCCCCACGGCCCCCCTCTCTCTCCCCACGTCCCCCCTCTCTCTCCCCCCGGCCCTCCTCTTTCTCCCCACGGCTCCCCTCTCTCTCCCGCCGGCCCCCCTCTCTCTCCCCCCGGCTCCCCTCTCTCTTCCCACGGCCCCCCTCTCTCTCCCCACGGCCCCCCTCTCTCTCCCCCCGGCTCCCCTCTCTCTCCCCACGGCCCCCCTCTCTCTCCCCACAGCCCCCCTCTCTCTCCCCCCGGCCCCCCTCTCTCTGCCCCCGGCCCCCCTCTCTCTGCCCCCAGCCCCCCTCTCTCTGCCCTTGGCCCCCCTCTCTCTGCCCCCGGCCCCCCTCTCTCTGCCCCCGGCCCCCCTCTCTCTCCCCCGGCCCCCCTCTATCTCCCCACCGCCCCCCTCTCTCTCCCCACGGCCCCCCTCTCTCTCCCCACGGCCCCCCTCTCTCTCTCCACGGCCCCCTTCTCTCTCCCCACGGCCCCCCTCTCTCTCCCACCGGCCCCCGTCTCTCTCGCCCTGGCCCCCCTCTCTCTCCCCCCAGCCCCCCTCTCTTTCCCCCCGGCCCCCCTCTCTCTCCCCCCGGCCCCCCTCTCTCTCCCCCCGGCCCCCCTCTCTCTGCCCTCGGCCCCCCTCTCTATCCCCCCGGCCCCCCTCTCTCTCCCCCCGGTCCCCCTCTCTCTGCCCCCGGCCCCCCTCTCTCTCCACACGACCCCTTTTTCTCTCCCCACGGCCCCCCTCTCTCTCGCCACGGCCCCCCTCTCTCTCCCCACGGCCCCCCTCTCTCTCCCCACGGCCCCCCTCTCTTTCCCCCCGGCCCCCCTCTCTCTCCCCCCGGCCCCCCTCTTTCTCCCCACGGCCCCACTCTCTCTCCCGCCGGCCCCCACTCTCTCTCCCCTCGGCTCCCCTCTCTCTCCCCACGGCCCCCCTCTCTCTCCCCACGGCCCCCCTCTCTCTCCCTCCGGCCCTCCTCTCTCTCCCCCCGGCCCCCTTCTCTCTCCCCCCGCCCCCCCTCTCTCTCCCCCCGGCCCCCTTCTCTCTGCCCCTGGCCCCCCTCTCTCTGCCCCCGGCCCCCCTCTCTCTGCCCTCGGCCACCGTCTCTCTGCCCCCGGCCCCCCTCTCTCTGCCCCCTGCCCCCCTCTCTCTCCCCCCGGCCCCCCTCTCTGTCCCCACGGCCCCCCTCTCTCTCCCCACGGCCCCCCTCTCTCTCCCCACGGCCCCCCTTTCTCTCTCCACGGCCCCTTCTCTCTCCCCACGGCCCCCCTCTCTCTACCACCGGCCCCCCTCTCTGTCGCCCCGGCCCCCCTCTCTCTCCCCCCGGCCCCCTCTCTCTCCTCGCAGCCCCCCTCTCTCTCCCCCCGGCCCCGCTCTCTCGGTCCCCGGCCCCCCTCTCTCTGCCCTTGGCCCACCTCTCTCTGCCCCCGGCCCCCCTCTCTCTGCCCCCGGCACCCCTGTCTCTCCCCCCGGCCCCCCTCTCTCTGCCCACGGCCCCCCTCTCTCTGCCCCCGGCCCCCCTCTCTCTGCCCTCGGCCCCCTTCTCTCTGCCCCCGGCCCCCCTCTCTCTGCCCACGGCCCCCCTCTCTCTCCCCCCGGCCCCCCTTTATCTCCCCACGGCCCCCCTCTCTCTCCCCCCGGCCCCCTCTCTCTCCCCGCAGCCCTCCTCTCTCTCCCCCCGGCCCCCCTCTCTCTGTCCCCGGCCCCCCTCTCTCTGCCCCCGGCCCACCTCTCTCTTCCCCCGGCCCCCCTCTCTCTGCCCCCGGCCCCCCTGTCTCTCCCCCCGGCCCCCCTCTCTCTGCCCACGGCCCCCCTCTCTCTGCCCCCGGCCCCCATCTCTCGGCCCTCGTCCCCCCTTCTCTGCCCCCGGCCCCCCTCTCTCTGCCCCCGGCCTCCCTCTCTCTTCCCCCGGCCCCCCTCTATCTCCCCACGGCCCCCCTCTCTCTCCCCACGGCCCCCCTCTCTCTCTCCACGGCCCCCTTCTCTCTCCCCACGGCCCCCCTCTCTCTCCCACCGGCCCCCCTATCTCTCGCCCTGCCCCCCACTCTCTCTCCCCCCGGCTCCCCTCTCTCTCCCCACGGCCCCCCTCTCTCTCCCCACGGCCCCCCTCTCTCGCCCCCCTGCCCCCCTCTCTCTCCCCCCGGCCCCCTTCTCTCTCCCCCCGGCCCCCCTCTCTCTCCCCCCGGCCCCCCTCTCTCTGCCCCTGGCCCCCCTCTCTCTGCCCCCGGCCCCCCTCTCTCTGCCCTTGGCCACCCTCTCTCTGCCCCCGGCCCCCCTCTCTCTGCCCCCGGCCCCCCTCTCTCTCCCCCCGGCCCCCCTCTCTCTCCCCACGGCCCCCCTCTCTCTCCCCACGCCCCCCCTCTCTCTCCCCACGGCCCCCCTCTCTCTCTCCACGGCCCCCTTCTCTCTCCCCACGGCCCCCCTCTCTCTCCCACCGGCCCCCCTCTCTCTCGCCCCGGCCCCTCTCTCTCTCCCCCCGGCCCCCTCTCTCTCCCTGCAGCCCCCCTCTCTCTCCCCCCGGCCCCCCTCTCTCTGTCCCCGGCCCCCCTCTCTCTGCCCCGGGCCCACCTCTCTCTGCCCCCGGCCCCACTCTCTCTGCCCCCGGCCCCCCTGTCTCTCCCCCCGGCCCCCCTCTCTCTGCCCACGGCCCCCCTCTCTCTGCCCCCGGCCCCCCTCTCTCTGCCCCCGGGCCCCCCTCTCTCTCCCCCCGGCCCCCCTCTCTCTCTCCCCGGCCCCCTCTCTCTCCACCTGGCCCCCCTCTCTCTCCCGCCGGACCCCCTCTCTCTCGAAGCGGCCCCCCTCTCTCTCCCCCCGGCCCCCCTCTCTCTCTCCCCATCCCCCCTTTCTCTCCCCCCGGCCCCCCTCTCTCTCCCCCCGGCCCCCCTCTCTCTCTTCCCGGCCCCCCTCTCTCTGCCCCCGGCCCCCCTCTCTCTTCCCCCGGCCCCCCTCTCTCTGCCCCCGGCCCCCCTCTTTCTCCCCCCGGCCCCCCTGTCTCTCTCCCCGGCCCCCCTCTCTCTCCCCCCGGCCCCCTCTCTCTCCCCCCGGCCCCGCTCTCTCTGCCCCCGGCCCCCCTCTCTCTCCCCACGGCCACCCCTCTCTCTCCACACGGCCCCCGTCTCTCTCCCCCCTGCCCCCCTCTCTCTCCCCACGGCCCCCCTCTCTCTGCCCCCGGCCCCCCTCTCTCTGCCCCCGGCTCCCCTCTCTCTCCCCACGGCCCCCCTCTCTCTCCCCACGGCCCCCCTCTCTCTCCCCACGGCCACCCTCTCTCTCCCCCCGGCCCCCCTCTCTCTCCTGCCAGCCCCCCTCTCTCTCCCCCCGGCCCCCCTCTCTCTCCCGCCGGCCCCTCTCTCTCTCCCCCCGGCCCCCCTCTCTCTCCCGCCGGCAGCCCTCTCTCTCCTGCCGGCCCCCCTCTCTCTCCCCCCGGCCCCCCTCTCTCTCTCCCCGGCCCCCCTCTCTCTCCCCCCGGCCCCCCTCTCTCTCTTCCAGGCCTCCCTCTCTCTCCCCCCGGCCCCCCTGTCTCTCTCCCCGGCCCCCCTCTCTCTCCCCCCGGCCCCCTCTCTCTCCCCCCGGCCCCGCTCTCTCTGCCCCCGGCCCCCCTCTCTCTCCCCACGGCCACCCCTCTCTCTCCACACGGCCCCTTTCTCTCTCCCCACGGCCACCCTCTCTCTCCCAACGGCCCCCCTCTCTCTTCCCACGGCCCCCCTCTCTCTCCCCGCCCCCCTCTCTCTCCCCCCTGCCCCCCTCTCTCTCCCCACGGCCCCCCTCTCTCTGTCCCCGGCCCCCCTCTCTCTGCCCCCGGCTCCCCTCTCTCTCCCCACGGCCCCCCTCTCTCTCCCCACGGCCCCCCTCTCTCTCCCCACGGCCACCCTCTCTCTCCCCCCGGCCCCCCTCTCTCTCCCAACGGCCCCCCTCTCTCTGCCCCCGGCCCCCCTCCCTCTGCCCCCGGCCCCCCTCTCTCTGCCCCCGGCCCCCCTCTCTCTCCCCCCGGCCCCCCTCTCTCTCCCCCCGGCCCCCCTCTCTCTCCTGCCAGCCCCCCTCTCTCTCCCCCCGGCCCCCCTCTCTCTCCCGCCGGCCCCTCTCTCTCTCCCCCCGGCCCCCCTCTCTCTCCCGCCGGCAGCCCTCTCTCTCCTGCCGGCCCCCCTCTCTCTCCCCCCGGCCCCCCTCTCTCTCCCCCCGGCCCCCCTCTCTCTCCCCCCGGCCCCCCTCTCTCTCTTCCAGGCCTCCCTCTCTCTCCCCCCGGCCCCCCTCTCTCTCCCCCCGGCCCCCCTCTCTCTGCCCCCGGCCCCCCTCTCTATCCCCCCGGCCCCCCTCTCTCTGCCCCCGGCCCCCCTCTCTCTCCCCCCGGCCCCCCTCTCTCTTCACACGGCCCCCCTCTCTCTCCACACGGCCCGTTTCTCTCTCCTCACGGCCCCCCTCTCTCTCCCCCCGGCCCCCCTCTTTCTCCCCACGGCCCCTTCTCTCTCCCGCCGGCCCCCCTCTCTCTCCCCCCGGCCCCCCTCTCTCTCCCCCCGGCCCCCCCTCTCTCTCCCCGCAGCCCCCCTCTTTCTCCCCCCTGCCCCGCTCTCTCTGTCCCCGGCCCCCCTCTCTCTGCCCCTGGCCCACCTCTCTCTGCCCCCGGCCCCCCTCTCTCTGCCCCCGGCACCCCTGTCTCTCCCCCCGTCCCCCCTCTCTCTGCCCACGGCCCCCCTCTCTCTGCCCCCGGCCCCCCTCTCTCTGCCCCCGGCCCCCCTCTCTCTCCCCCCGGCCCCCCTCTCTGTCCCCACGGCCCCCCTCTCTCTCCCCACGGCCCCCCTCTCTCTCCCCACGGCCCCCCTTTCTCTCTCCACGGCCCCTTCTCTCTCCCCACGGCCCCCCTCTCTCTACCACCGGCCCCCCTCTCTGTCGCCCCGGCCCCCCTCTCTCTCCCCCCGGCCCCCTCTCTCTCCTCGCAGCCCCCCTCTCTCTCCCCCCGGCCCCGCTCTCTCGGTCCCCGGCCCCCCTCTCTCTGCCCTTGGCCCACCTCTCTCTGCCCCCGGCCCCCCTCTCTCTGCCCCCGGCACCCCTGTCTCTCCCCCCGGCCCCCCTCTCTCTGCCCACGGCCCCCCTCTCTCTGCCCCCGGCCCCCCTCTCTCTGCCCTCGGCCCCCCTCTCTCTGCCCCCGGCCCCCCTCTCTCTGCCCACGGCCCCCCTCTCTCTCCCCCCGGCCCCCCTTTATCTCCCCACGGCCCCCCTCTCTCTCCCCCCGGCCCCCTCTCTCTCCCCGCAGCCCTCCTCTCTCTCCCCCCGGCCCCCCTCTCTCTGTCCCCGGCCCCCCTCTCTCTGCCCCCGGCCCACCTCTCTCTGCCCCCGGCCCCCCTCTCTCTGCCCACGGCCCCCCTGTCTCTCCCCCCGGCCCCCCTCTCTCTGCCCACGGCCCCCCTTCTCTGCCCCCGGCCCCCCTCTCTCTGCCCCCGGCCCCCCTCTCTCTCCCCCCGGCCCCCCTCTATCTCCCCACGGCCCCCCTCTCTCTCCCCACGGCCCCCCTCTCTCTCTCCACGGCCCCCTTCTCTCTCCCCACGGCCCCCCTCTCTCTCCCACCGGCCCCCCTATCTCTCGCCCTGGCCCCCACTCTCTCTCCCCCCGGCTCCCCTCTCTCTCCCCACGGCCCCCCTCTCTTTCCCCACGGCCCCCCTCTCTCGCCCCCCTGCCCCCCTCTCTCTCCCCCCGGCCCCCTTCTCTCTCCCCCCGGCCCCCCTCTCTCTCCCCCCGGCCCCCCTCTCTCTGCCCCTGGCCCCCCTCTCTCTGCCCCCGGCCCCCCTCTCTCTGCCCTTGGCCACCCTCTCTCTGCCCCCGGCCCCCCTCTCTCTGCCCCCGGCCCCCCTCTCTCTCCCCCCGGCCCCCCTCTCTCTGCCCCCGGCCCCCCTCTCTATCCCCCCGGCCCCCCTCTCTCTGCCCCCGGCCCCCCTCTCTCTCCCCCCGGCCCCCCTCTCTCTTCACACGGCCCCCCTCTCTCTCCACACGGCCCGTTTCTCTCTCCTCACGGCCCCCCTCTCTCTCCCCCCGCCCCCCTCTTTCTCCCCACGGCCCCTTCTCTCTCCCGCCGGCCCCCCTCTCTCTCCCCCCGGCCCCCCTCTCTCTCCCCCCGGCCCCCCTCTCTCTCCCCGCAGCCCCCCTCTTTCTCCCCCCTGCCCCGCTCTCTCTGTCCCCGGCCCCCCTCTCTCTGCCCCTGGCCCACCTCTCTCTGCCCCCGGCCCCCCTCTCTCTGCCCCCGGCACCCCTGTCTCTCCCCCCGTCCCCCCTCTCTCTGCCCACGGCCCCCCTCTCTCTGCCCCCGGCCCCCCTCTCTCTGCACCCGGCCCCCCTCTCTCTCCCCCCGGCCCCCCTCTCTGTCCCCACGGCCCCCCTCTCTCTCCCCACGGCCCCCCTCTCTCTCCCCACGGCCCCCCTTTCTCTCTCCACGGCCCCTTCTCTCTCCCCACGGCCCCCCTCTCTCTACCACCGGCCCCCCTCTCTGTCGCCCCGGCCCCCCTCTCTCTCCCCCCGGCCCCCTCTCTCTCCTCGCAGCCCCCCTCTCTCTCCCCCCGGCCCCGCTCTCTCGGTCCCCGGCCCCCCTCTCTCTGCCCTTGGCCCACCTCTCTCTGCCCCCGGCCCCCCTCTCTCTGCCCCCGGCACCCCTGTCTCTCCCCCCGGCCCCCCTCTCTCTGCCCACGGCCCCCCTCTCTCTGCCCCCGGCCCCCCTCTCTCTGCCCTCGGCCCCCCTCTCTCTGCCCCCGGCCCCCCTCTCTCTGCCCACGGCCCCCCTCTCTCTCCCCCCGGCCCCCCTTTATCTCCCCACGGCCCCCCTCTCTCTCCCCCCGGCCCCCTCTCTCTCCCCGCAGCCCTCCTCTCTCTCCCCCCGGCCCCCCTCTCTCTGTCCCCGGCCCCCCTCTCTCTGCCCCCGGCCCACCTCTCTCTGCCCCCGGCCCCCCTCTCTCTGCCCACGGCCCCCCTGTCTCTCCCCCCGGCCCCCCTCTCTCTGCCCACGGCCCCCCTTCTCTGCCCCCGGCCCCCCTCTCTCTGCCCCCGGCCCCCCTCTCTCTCCCCCCGGCCCCCCTCTATCTCCCCACGGCCCCCCTCTCTCTCCCCACGGCCCCCCTCTCTCTCTCCACGGCCCCCTTCTCTCTCCCCACGGCCCCCCTCTCTCTCCCACCGGCCCCCCTATCTCTCGCCCTGGCCCCCACTCTCTCTCCCCCCGGCTCCCCTCTCTCTCCCCACGGCCCCCCTCTCTTTCCCCACGGCCCCCCTCTCTCGCCCCCCTGCCCCCCTCTCTCTCCCCCCGGCCCCCTTCTCTCTCCCCCCGGCCCCCCTCTCTCTCCCCCCGGCCCCCCTCTCTCTGCCCCTGGCCCCCCTCTCTCTGCCCCCGGCCCCCCTCTCTCTGCCCTTGGCCACCCTCTCTCTGCCCCCGGCTCCCCTCTCTCTGCCCCCGGCCCCCCTCTCTCTCCCCCCGGCCCCCCTCTCTCTCCCCACGGCCCCCCTCTCTCTCCCCACGGCCCCCCTCTCTCTCCCCACGGCACCCTCTCTCTCTCCACGGCCCCCTTCTCTCTCCCCACGGCCCCCCTCTCTCTCCCACCGGCCCCCCTCTCTCTCGCCCCGGCCCCTCTCTCTCTCCCCCCGGCCCCCTCTCTCTCCCTGCAGCCCCCCTCTCTCTCCCCCCGGCCCCCCTCTCTCTGTCCCCGGCCCCCCTCTCTCTGCCCCGGGCCCACCTCTCTCTGCCCCCGGCCCCACTCTCTCTGCCCCCGGCCCCCCTGTCTCTCCCCCCGGCCGCCCTCTCTCTGTCCACGGCCCCCCTCTCTCTGCCCCCGGCCCCCCTCTCTCTGCCCCCGGGCCCCCCTCTCTCTCCCCCCGGCCCCCCTCTCTCTCTCCCCGGCCCCCTCTCTCTCCACCTGGCCCCCCTCTCTCTCCCGCCGGACCCCACTCTCTCTCGAACCGGCCCCCCTCTCTCTCCCCCCGGCCCCCCTCTCTCTCTCCCCATCCCCCCTTTCTCTCCCCCCGGCCCCCCTCTCTCTCCCCCCGGCCCCCCTCTCTCTCTTCCCGGCCCCCCTCTCTCTGCCCCCGGCCCCCCTCTCTCTGCCCCCGGCCTCCCTCTCTCTGCACCCGGCCCCCCTCTTTCTCCCCCCGGCCCCCCTGTCTCTCTCCCCGGCCCCCCTCTCTCTCCCCCCGGCCCCCTCTCTCTCCCCCCGGCCCCGCTCTCTCTGCCCCCGGCCCCCCTCTCTCTCCCCACGGCCACCCCTCTCTCTCCACACGGCCCCCGTCTCTCTCCACACGGCCCCTTTCTCTCTCCCCACGGCCACCCTCTCTCTCCCAACGGCCCCCCTCTCTCTTCCCACGGCCCCCCTCTCTCTCCCCGCCCCCCTCTCTCTCCCCCCTGCCCCCCTCTCTCTCCCCACGGCCCCCCTCTCTCTGCCCCCGGCCCCCCTCTCTCTGCCCCCGGCTCCCCTCTCTCTCCCCACGGCCCCCCTCTCTCTCCCCACGGCCCCCCTCTCTCTCCCCACGGCCACCCTTTCTCTCCCCCCGGCCCCCCTCTCTCTCCCAACGGCCCCCCTCTCTCTGCCCCCGGCCCCCCTCCCTCTGCCCCCGGCCCCCCTCTCTCTGCCCCCGGCCCCCCTCTCTCTCCCCCCGGCCCCCCTCTCTCTCCCCCCGGCCCCCCTCTCTCTCCCGCCAGCCCCCCTCTCTCTCCCCCCGGCCCCCCTCTCTCTCCCGCCGGCCCCTCTCTCTCTCCCCCCGGCCCCCCTCTCTCTCCCGCCGGCAGCCCTCTCTCTCCTGCCGGCCCCCCTCTCTCTCCCCCCGGCCCCCCTCTCTCTCCCCCCGGCCCCCCTCTCTCTCCCCCCGGCCCCCCTCTCTCTCTTCCAGGCCTCCCTCTCTCTCCCCCCGGCCCCCCTCTCTCTCCCCCCGGCCCCCCTCTCTCTGCCCCCGGCCCCCCTCTCTATCCCCCCGGCCCCCCTCTCTCTGCCCCCGGCCCCCCTCTCTCTCCCCCCGGCCCCCCTCTTTCTTCACACGGCCCCCCTCTCTCTCCACACGGCCCCTTTCTCTCTCCTCACGGCCCCCCTCTCTCTCCCCCCGGCCCCCCTCTTTCTCCCCACGGCCCCTTCTCTCTCCCGCCGGCCCCCCTCTCTCTCCCCCCGGCCCCCCTCTCTCTCCCCCCGGCCCCCCTCTCTCTCCCCGCAGCCCCCCTCTTTCTCCCCCCGGCCCCGCTCTCTCTGTCCCCGGCCCCCCTCTCTCTGCCCCTGGCCCACCTCTCTCTGCCCCCGGCCCCCCTCTCTCTGCCCCCGGCACCCCTGTCTCTCCCCTCGTCCCCCCTCTCTCTGCCCACGGCCCCCCTCTCTCTGCCCCCGGCCCCCCTCTCTCTGCGCTCGGCCCCCTCTCTCTGCCCCCGGCCCCCCTCTCTCTGCCCCCGGCCCCCCTCTTTCTCCCCGCGGCCCCCCTTTATCTCCCCACGGCCCCCCTCTCTCTCCCCCCGGCCCCCTCTCTCTCCCCACAGCCCCCCTCTCTCTCCCCCCGGCCCCCCTCTCTCTGTCCCCGGCCCCCCTCTCTCTGCCCCCGGCCCCCCTCTCTCTGCCCCCGGCCCCCCTCTCTCTCCCCCCGGCCCCCCTTTATCTCCCCACGGCCCCCCTCTCTCTCCGCCCGGCCCCCTCTCTCTCCCCGCAGCCCCCCTCTCTCTCCCCCTGGCCCCCCTCTCTCTGTCCCTGGCCCCCCTCTCTCTGCCCCCGGCCCACCTCTCTCCGCCCCCGGCCCCCCTCTCTCTCCCCCCGGCCCCCCTCTCTCTCTCCCCGGCCCCCCTTTCTCTCCCCCTGGCCCCCCTCTCTCTCCCGCCGGACCCCCTCTCTCTCCCACCGGCCCCCCTCTCTCTCCCCCCGGCCCCCCTCTCTCTCTCCCCGGCCCCCCTTTCTCTCCCCCCGGCCCCCCTCTCTCTCCCCCCGGCCCCCATCTCTCTCTTCCCGGCCCCCCTCTCTCTGCCCCCGGCCCCCCTCTCTCTGCCCCCGGCCCCCCTCTCTCTGACCCCGGCCCCACTCTTTCTCCCCCCGGCCCCGCTCTCTCTGCCCCCGTCCCCCCTCTCTCTCCCCACGGCCCCCCTCTCTCTCCACACGGCCCCCCTCTCTCTCCACACGGCCCCTTTATCTCTCCCCACGGCCCCCCTCTCTCTCCCCACGGCCCCCCTCTCTCTTCCCATGGCCCCCCTCTCTCTCCCCGCCCCCCTCTCTCTCCCCCCTGCCCCCCTCTCTCTCCCCACGGCCCCCCTCTCTCTGCCCCGGCCCCCCTCTCTCTGCCCCCGGCTCCCCTCTCTCTCCCCACAGCCCCCCTCTCTCTCCCCACGGCCCCCCTCTCTCTCCCCATGGCCACCCTCTCTCTCCCCCCGGCCCCCCTCTCTCTCCCAACGGCCCCCCTCTCTCTGCCCCCGGCCCCCCTCCCTCTGCCCCCGGCCCCCCTCTCTCTGCCCCCGGCCTCCCTCTCTCTCCCCCCGGCCCCCCTCTCTCTCCCCCCGGCCCCCTTCTCTCTCCCGCCAGCCCCCCTCTCTCTCCCCCTGGCCCCCCTCTCTCTCCCGCCGGCCCCTCTCTCTCTCCCCCCGGCCCCGCTCTCTCGGTCCCCGGACCCCTCTCTCTGCCCCTGGCCCACCTCTCTCTGCCCCCGGCCCCCCTCTCTCTGCCCCCGGCACCCCTGTCTCTCCCCCCGGCCCCCCTCTCTCTGCCCACGGCCCCCCTCTCTCTGCCCCCGGCCCCCCTCTCTCTGCCCTCGGCCCCCCTCTCTCTGCCCCCGGCCCCCCTCTCTCTGCCCCCGGCCCCCCTCTCTCTCCCCCCGGCCCCACCTTTATCTCCCCACGGCCCCCCTCTCTCTCCCCCCGGCCCCCTCTCTCTCCCCGCAGCCCCCCTCTCTCTCCCCCCGGCCCCCCTCTCTCTGTCCCCTGCCCCCCTCTCTCTGCCCCCGGCCCACCTCTCTCTGCCCCCGGCCCCCCTCTCTCTGCCCCCGGCCCCCCTGTCTCTTCCCTCGGCCCTCCTCTCTCTGCCCACGGCCCCCCTCTCTCTGCCCCAGGCACCCATCTCTCGGCCCTCGGCCCCCCTCTCTCTGCCCCCGGCCCCCCTCTCTCTGCCCCCGGCCCCCCTCTCTCTCCCCCCGGCCCCCCCCTATCTCCCCACGGCCCCCCTCTCTCTCCCCACGGCCCCCCTCTCTCTCTCCACGGCCCCCTTCTCTCTCCCCACGGCCCCCCTCTCTCTCCCACCGGCCCCCCTCTCTCTCGCCCTGGCCCCCACTCTCTCTCCCCCCGGCTCCCATCTCTCTCCCCACGGCCCCCCTCTCTCTCCCCCCGGCCCCCCTCTCTCTCCCCCCGGCCCCCTTCTCTCTCCCCCCGGCCCCCCTCTCTCTGCCCCCGGCCCCCCTCTCTCTCCCCCCGGCCCCCCTTTATCTCCCCACGGCCCCCCTCTCTCTCCGCCCGGCCCCCTCTCTCTCCCCGCAGCCCCCTCTCTCTCCCCCTGGCCCCCCTCTCTCTGTCCCTGGCCCCCCTCTCTCTGCCCCCGGCCCACCTCTCTCCGCCCCCGGCCCCCCTCTCTCTCCCCCCGGCCCCCCTCTCTCTCTCCCCGGCCCCCCTCTCTCTCCCCCTGGCCCCCTCTCTCTCCCGCCGGACCCCCTCTCTCTCCCACCGGCCCCCCTCTCTCTCCCCCCGGCCCCCCTCTCTCTCTCCCCGGCCCCCCTTTCTCTCCCCCCAGCCCCCCTCTCTCTCCCCCCGGCCCCCATCTCTCTCTTCCCGGCCCCCCTCTCTCTGCCCCCGGCCCCCCTCTCTCTGCCCCCGGGCCCCCTCTCTCTGCCCCCGGCCCCACTCTTTCTCCCCCCGGCCCCCCTGTCTCTCTCCCCGACCCCCTCTCTCTCCCCCCGGCCCCCCTCTTTCTCCCCCCGGCCCCGCTCTCTCTGCCCCCGTCCCCCCTCTCTCTCCCCACGGCCCCCCTCTCTCTCCACACGGCCCTCCTCTCTCTCCACACGGCCCCTTTATCTCTCCCCACGGCCCCCCTCTCTCTCCCCACGGCCCCTCTCTCTCTTCCCATGGCCACCCTCTCTCTCCCCGCCCCCCTCTCTCTCCCCCCTGCCCCCCTCTCTCTCCCCACGGCCCCCCTCTCTCTGCCCCGGCCCCCCTCTCTCTGCCCCCGGCTCCCCTCTCTATCCCCACAGCCCCCCTCTCTCTCCCCACGGCCCCCCTCTCTCTCCCCACGGCCACCCTCTCTCTCCCCCCGGCCCCCCTCTCTCTCCCAACGGCCCCCCTCTCTCTGCCCCCGGCCCCCCTCCCTCTGCCCCCGGCCCCCCTCTCTCTGCCCCCGGCCCCCCTCTCTCTCCCCCCGGCCCCCCTCTCTCTCCCCCCGGCCCCCTTCTCTCTCCCGCCAGCCCCCCTCTCTCTCCCCCTGGCCCCCTCTCTCTCCCGCCGGCCCCTCTCTCTCCCCCCCGGCCCCGCTCTCTCGGTCCCCGGCCCCCCTCTCTCTGCCCCTGGCCCACCTCTCTCTGCCCCCGGCCCCCCTCTCTCTGCCCCCGGCACCCCTGTCTCTCCCCCCGGCCCCCCTCTCTCTGCCCACGGCCCCCCTCTCTCTGCCCCCGGCCCCCCTCTCTCTGCCCTCGGCCCCCCTCTCTCTGCCCCCGGCCCCCCTCTCTCTGCCCCCGGCCCCCCTCTCTCTCCCCCCGGCCCCACCTTTATCTCCCCACGGCCCCCCTCTCTCTCCCCCGGCCCCCTCTCTCTCCCCGCAGCCCCCCTCTCTCTCCCCCCGGCCCCCCTCTCTCTGTCCCCTGCCCCCCTCTCTCTGCCCCCGGCCCACCTCTCTCTGCCCCCGGCCCCCCTCTCTCTGCCCCCGGCCCCCCTGTCTCTTCCCCCGGCCCTCCTCTCTCTGCCCACGGCCCCCCTCTCTCTGCCCCAGGCACCCATCTCTCGGCCCTCGGCCCCCCTCTCTCTGCCCCCGGCCCCCTCTCTCTGCCCCCGGCCCCCCTCTCTCTCCCCCCGGCCCCCCTCTATCTCCCCACGGCCCCCCTTTCTCTCCCCACGGCCCCCCTCTCTCTCTCCACGGCCCCCTTCTCTCTCCCCACGGTCCCCCTCTCTCTCCCACCGGCCCCCCTCTCTCTCGCCCTGGCCCCCACTCTCTCTCCCCCCGGCTCCCCTCTCTCTCCCAACGGCCCCCCTCTCTCTCCCCCGGCCCCCCTCTCTCTCCCCCCGGCCCCCTTCTTTCTCCCCCTGGCCCCCCTCTCTCTCCCCCCGGCCCCCCTCTCTCTCCCCCCGGCCCCCTTCTCTCTCCCCCTGGCCCCCCTCTCTCTGCCCCCGGCCCCCCTCTCTCTGCCCTCGGCCACCCTCTCTCTGCCCCCGGCCCCCCTCTCTCTCCCCCCGGCCCCCCTCTCTCTCCCCCCGGCCCCCCTCTCTCCCCACGGCCCCCCTCTCTCTCCCCACGGCCCCCCTCTCTCTCCCCACGGCCCCCCTCTCTCTCTCCACGGCCCCCTTCTCTCTCCCCACGGCCCCCCTCTCTCTCCCACCGGCCCTCCTCTCTCTCGCCCCGGCCCCCCTCTCTCTCCCCCCGGCCCCCTCTCTCTCCCTGCAGCCCCCCTCTCTCTCCCCCCGGCCCCCCTCTCTCTGTCCCCGGCCGCCCTCTCTCTGCCCCCGGCCCACCTCTCTCTGCCCCCGGCCCCCCTCTCTCTGCCCCCGGCCCCCCTGTCTCTCCCCCCGGCCCCCCTCTCTCTGCCCCCGGCCCCCATCTCTCTGACCCCGGGCCCCCCTCTCTCTCCCCCCGGCCCCCCTCTCTCTCTCCCCGGCGCCCCTCTCTCTCCCCCTGGCCCCACTCTCTCTCCTGCCTGACCCCCTCTCTCTCCCACCGGCCCCCCTCTCTCTCCCCCCGGCCCCCTCTCTCTCTTCCCGGCCCCCCTCTCTCTGCCCCCGGCCCCCCTCTCTCTGCCCCCGGCCCCCCTCTCTCTGCCCCTGGCCCCCCTGTTTCTCCCCCCGGCCCCCCTGTCTCTCTCCCCGGCCCCCCTCTCTCTCCCCCCGGCCTCGCTCTCTCTCCCCCCGGCCCCGCTCTCTCTGCCCCCTGCCCCCCTCTCTCTCCCCACGGCCACCCCTCTCTCTCCACACGGCCCCCCTCTCTCTTTACACGGCCCCTTTCTCTCTCCCCACTGCCCCCCTCTCTCTCCCCACGGCCCCCCTCTCTCTTCCCACGGCCCCCCTCTCTCTCCCCGCCCCCCTCTCTCTCCCCCATGCCCCCCTCTCTCTCTCCACGGCCCCCCTCTCTCTGCCCCCGGCCCCCCTCTCTCTGCCCCCGGCTCCCCTCTCTCTCCCCACTGCCCCCCTCTCTCTCCCCACGGCCTCCCTCTCTCTCCCCACGGCCACCCTCTCTCTCACCCCGGCCCCCCTCTCTCTCCCAACGGCCCCCCTCTCTCTGGCCCCGGCCCCCCTCCCTCTGCCCCCGGCCCCCCTCTCTCTGCCCCCGGCCCCCCGCTCTCTCCCCCCGGCCCCCCTCTCTCTTCCCCCGGCCCCCCTCTCTCTCCCGCCAGCCCCCCTCTCTCTTCCCCCGGCCCCCCTCTCTCTCCCGCCGGCCCCTCTCTCTCTCCCACCGGCCCCCCTCTCTCTCCCGCCGGCAACCCTCTCTCTCCTGCCGGCCCCCCTCTCTCTCCCCCCGGCCCCCCTCTCTCTCCCCCCGGCCCCCCTCTCTCTCCCCCCGGCCCCCCTCTCTCTCTTCCAGGCCCCCCTCTCTCTCCCCCCGGCCCCCCTCTCTCTCCCCCCGGCCCCCCTCTCTCTGCCCCCGGCCCCCCTCTCTATCCCCATGGCCCCCCTCTCTCTGCCCCCGGCCCCCCTCTCTCTCCCCCCGGCCCCCCTCTCTTCACACAGCCCCCCTCTCTCTCCACACGGCCCCTTTCTCTCTCCCCACGGCCCCCCTCTCTCTCCCCACGGCCCCCCTCTCTCTCCCCACGGCCCCCCTCTCTCTCCCGCCGGCCCCCCTCTCTCTCCCCCCGGCCCCCCTCTCTCTCCCCCCGGCCCCCCTCTCTCTCCCCACGGCCCCCCTCTCTCTCCCCACGGCCCCCCTCTCTCTCCCCACGGCCCCCCTCTCTCTCCCCCCGGCCCCCCTCTCTCTCCCCGCCCCCCTCCCTCTCCCCCTGCCCCCCTCTCTCTCCCCACGGCCCCCCTCTCTCTGCCCCCGCCCCCCTCTCTCTCCCCCCTGCCCCCCTCTCTCTCCCCACGGCCCCCCTCTCTCTGCCAACGGCTCCCCTCTCTCTCCCCACGGCCCCCCTCTCTCTCCCCACGGCCTCCCTCTCTCTCCCCACGGCCACCCTCTCTCTCACCCCGGCCCCCCTTTCTCTCCCAACGGCCCCCCTCTCTCTGCCCCCGGCCCGCCTCCCTCTTCCCCCGGCCCCCCTCTCTCTGCCCCCGGCCCCCCTCTCTCACCCCCGGCCCCCCTCTCTCTCCACACGGCCCCCCTCTCTCTTTACACGGCCCCTTTCTCTCTCCCCACTGCCCCCCTCTCTCTCCCCACGGCCCCCCTCTCTCTTCCCACGGCCCCCCTCTCTCTCCCCGCCCCCCTCTCTCTCCCCCCTGCCCCCCTCTCTCTCTCCACGGCCCCCCTTTCTCTGCCCCCGGCCCCCCTCTCTCTGCCCCCGGCTCCCCTCTCTCTCCCCACTGCCCCCCTCTCTCTCCCCACGGCCTCCCTCTCTCTCCCCACGGCCACCCTCTCTCTCACCCCGGCCCCCCTCTCTCTCCCAACGGCCCCCCTCTCTCTGCCCCCGGCCCCCCTCCCTCTGCCCCCGGCCCCCCTCTCTCTGCCCCCGGCCCCCCGCTCTCTCCCCCCGGCCCCCCTCTCTCTTCCCCCGGCACCCCTCTCTCTCCCGCCAGCCCCCCTCTCTCTTCCCCCGGCCCCCCTCTCTCTCCCGCCGGCCCCTCTCTCTCTCCCACCGGCCCCCCTCTCTCTCCCGCCGGCAACCCTCTCTCTCCTGCCGACCCCCCTCTCTCTCCCCCCGGCCCCCCTCTCTCTCCCCCCGGCCCCCCTCTCTCTCCCCCCGGCCCCCCTCTCTCTCTTCCAGGCCCCCCTCTCTCTCCCCCCGGCCCCCCTCTCTCTCCCCCCGGCCCCCCTCTCTCTGCCCCCGGCCCCCCTCTCTATCCCCATGGCCCCCCTCTCTCTGCCCCCGGCCCCCCTCTCTCTCCCCCCGGCCCCCCTCTCTTCACACAGCCCCCCTCTCTCTCCACACGGCCCCTTTCTCTCTCCCCACGGCCCCCCTCTCTCTCCCCACGGCCCCCCTCTCTCTCCCCACGGCCCCCCTCTCTCTCCCGCCGGCCCCCCTCTCTCTCCCCCGGCCCCCCTCTCTCTCCCCCCGGCCCCCCTCTCTCTCCCCACGGCCCCCCTCTCTCTCCCCACGGCCCCCCTCTCTCTCCCCACGGCCCCCCTCTCTCTCCCCCCGGCCCCCCTCTCTCTCCCCGCCCCCCTCCCTCTCCCCCTGCCCCCCTCTCTCTCCCCACGGCCCCCCTCTCTCTGCCCCCGCCCCCCTCTCTCTCCCCCCTGCCCCCCTCTCTCTCGCCACGGCCCCCCTCTCTCTGCCAACGGCTCCCCTCTCTCTCCCCACGGCCCCCCTCTCTCTCCCCACGGCCTCCCTCTCTCTCCCACGGCCACCCTCTCTCTCACCCCGGCCCCCCTTTCTCTCCCAACGGCCCCCCTCTCTCTGCCCCCGGCCCGCCTCCCTCTTCCCCCGGCCCCCCTCTCTCTGCCCCCGGCCCCCCTCTCTCACCCCCGGCCCCCCTCTCTCTCCCCCGGCCACCCTCTCTCTCCCGCCAGCCCTCCTCTCTCTTCCCCCGGCCCCCCTCTCTCTCCCGCCGGCCCCTCTCTCTCTCCCCCCGGCCCCCCTCTCTCTCCCGCCGGCAACCCTCTCTCTCCTGCCGGCCCCCCTCTCTCTCCCCCCGGCCCCCTCTCTCTCCCCCGGCCCCCCTCTCTCTCCCCCCGGCCCCCCTCTCTCTCTTCCAGGCCCCCCTCTCTCTCCCCCCGGCCCCCTCTCTCTCCCCCCGGCCCCCCTCTCTCTGCCCCCGGCCCCGCTCTCTATCCCCCCGGCCCCCCTCTCTCTGCCCCCGGCCCCCCTCTCTCTCCCCCCGGCCCCCCTCTCTTCACACGGCCCCCCTCTCTCTCCACACGGCCCCTTTCTCTCTCCCCACGGCCCCCCTCTCTCTCCCCACGGCCCCCCTCTCTCTCCCCACGGCCCCCCTCACTTTCCCCCTGGCCCCCCTCTCTCTCCCCCGGCCCCCTCTTTCTCCCCACGGCCCCCCTCTCTCTCCCGCCGGCCCCCCTCTCTCTCCCCCCGGCCCCCCTCTCTCTCCCCCCGGCTCCCCTCTCTCTCCCCACGCCCCCCTCTCTCTCCCCACGGCCCCCCTCTCTCTCCCCACTCCCCCCCTCTCTCTCTCCACGGCCCCCTTCTCTCTCCCCACGGCCCCCCTCTCTCTACCACCGGCCCCCCTCTCTCTCGCCCCGGCCCCCCTCTCTCTCCCCCCGGCCCACTCTCTCTCCCCGCAGCCCCCCTCTCTCTCCCCCCAGCCCCGCTCTCTCTGTCCCCGGCCCCCCTCTCTCTGCCCCTGGCCCACCTCTCTCTGCCCTCGGCCCCCCTCTCTCTGCTCACGGCCCCCCTCTCTCTGCCCCCGGCCCCCCTCTCTCTGCCCTCGGCCCCCTCTCTCTGCCCCTGGCCCACCTCTCTCTGCCCCCGGCCCCCCTCTCTCTGCCCCCGGCACCCCTGTCTCTCCCCCCGGCCCCCCTCTCTCTGCCCACGGCCCCCCTCTCTCTGCCCCCGGCCCCCCTCTCTCTGCCCTCGGCCCCCTCTCTCTGCCCCCGGCCCCCCTCTCTCTGCCCCCGGCCCCCCTCTCTCTCCCCCCGGCCCCCCGTTATCTCACCACAGCCCCCCTCTCTCTATCCCCCCGGCCCCCTCTCTCTCCCCGCAGCCCCCCTCTCTCTCCTCCCGGCCCCCCTCTCTCTGTCCCCGGCCCCCCTCTCTCTGCCCCCGGCCCACCTCTCTCTGCCCCCAGCCCCCCTCTCTCTGCCCCCGGCCCCCCTGTCTCTCCCCCCGGCCCCCCTCTCTCTGCCCACGGCCCCCCTCTCTCTGCCCCCGGCCCCCCTCTCTCTGCCCCCGGCCCCCCTCTCTCTCCCCCTGGCCCCCTCTATCTCCCCACGGCCCCCCTCTCTCTCCCCACGGCCCCCCTCTCTCTCTCCACGGCCCCCTTCTCTGTCCCCACGGCCCCCCTCTCTCTCCCACCGGCCCCCCTCTCTCTCGCCCTGGCCCCCACTCTCTCTCCCCCCGGCTCCCCTCTCTCTCCCCAAGGCCCCCCTCTCTCTCCCCACGGCCCCCCTCTCTCTCCCCCCAGCCCCCTCTCTCTCCCCCCGGCCCCCTTCTCTCTCCCCCCGGCACCCCTCTCTCTCCCCCCGGCCCCCCTCTCTCTGCCCCTGGCCCCCCTCTCTCTGCCCCCGGCCCCCCTCTCTCTGCACTCGGCCACCCTCTCTCTGCCCCCGGCCCCCCTCTCTCTGCCCCCGGCCCCCCTCTCTCTTCCCCCGGCCCCCCTCTCTCTCCTCATGGCCCCCCTCTCTCTCCCCACGGCCCCCCTCTCTCTTCCCACGGCCCCCCTCTCTCTCTCCACGGCCCCCTTCTCTCTCCCCACGGCCCCCCTCTCTCTCCGACCGGCCCCCCTCTCTCTCGCCCCGGCCCCCCTCTCTCTCCCCCCAGCCCCCTCTCTCTCCCCGCAGCCCCCCTCTCTCTCCCCCCGGCCCCCCTCTCTCTGTCCCCGGCCCCCCTCTCTCTGCCCCCAGCCCACCTCTCTCTGCCCCCGGCCCCCCTCTCTCTGCCCCCAGCCCCCCTGTCTCTCCCCCCGGCCCCCTCTCTCTGCCCCCTGCCCCCCTCTCTCTCCCCCCGGCCCCCCTCGCTCTCTCCCCCGCCCCCCTCTTTCTCCCCACGGCCCCCCTCTCTCTCCCGCCGGCCCCCCTCTCTCTCCCCCCGGCTCCCCTCTCTCTCCCCACGGCCCCCCTCTCTCTCTCCACGGCCCCCTCTCTCTCCCACCGGCCCCCCTCTCTCTCCTGCCGGACCCCCTCTCTCTCCCACCGGCCCCCCTCTCTCTCCCCCCGCCCCCCTCTCTCTCTCCCCGGCCCCCCTTTCTCTCCCCCCGGCCCCCCTCTCTCTCCCCCCGGCCCCCCTCTCTCTCGCCCGGGCCCCCCTCTCTCTCCCCCGGCCCCCCTCTCTCTCTCCCCGGCCCCCTCTCTCTCCCCCTGGCCCCCCTCTCTCTCCTGCCGGACCCCCTCTCTCTCCCACCGGCCCCACTCTCTCTCCCCCCGCCACCCTCTCTCTCTCCCCGGCCCCCTCTCTCTCCCCCTGGCCCCCCTCTCTCTCCTGCCGGACCCCCTCTCTCTCCCACCGGCCCCACTCTCTCTCCCCCCGCCACCCTCTCTCTCTCCCCGGCCCCCCTTTCTCTCCCCCCGGCCCCCCTCTCTCTCCCCCCGGCCCCCCTCTCTCTCTTCCCGGCCCCCCTCTCTCTGCCCCCGGCCCCCCTCTCTCTGCCCCCGGCCCCCCTCTCTCTGCCCCCGGCCCCCCTGTCTCTCTCCCCGGCCCCCCTCTCTCTCCCCCCAGCCCCCCTCTCTCTCCCCCCGGCCCCGCTCTCTCTGCCCCCGGCCCCCCTCTCTCTCTCCACGGCCCCCCTCTCTCTCCATACGGCCCCCCTCTCTCTCCACACGGCCCCTTTCTCTCTCCCCACGGCCCCCCTCTCTCTCCCCACGGCCCCCCTCTCTCTTCCCATGGCCCCCCTCTCTCTCCCCGCCCCCCTCTCTCTCCCCCCTGCCCCCCTCTCTCTCCCCACGGCCCCCCTATCTCTGCCCCCGGCCCCCTCTCTCTGCCCCCGGCTCCCCTCTCTCTCCCCACAGCCCCCCACTCTCTCCCCACGGCCCCCCTCTCTCTCCCCACGGCCACCCTCTCTCTCCCCCCGGCCCCCCTCTCTCTCCCAACGGCCCCCCTCTCTCTGCCCCCGGCCCCCCTCCCTCTGCCCCCGGCCCCCCTCTCTCTGCCCCTGGCCCCCCTCTCTCTCCCCCCGGCCCCCCTCTCTCTCCCCTTGCCCCCCTCTCTCTCCCGCCAGCCCCCCTCTCTCTCCCCCCGGCCCCCCTCTCTCTCCCGCCGGCCCCTCTCTCTCTCCCCCCGGCCCCCCTCTCTCTGCCCCCGGCCCCCCTCTCTCTCCCCCGGCCCCTCTCTCTCCCCCTGGCCCCCCTCTCTCTCCCGCCAGCCCCCCTCTCTCTCCTCCCGGCCCCCTCTCTCCCCCCCTCTCTCTCCCGCCGGCCCCTCTCTCTCTCCCGCCGGCCCCCTCTCTCTCCCCCCGTCCCCCCTCTCTCTCCCCCCGGCCCCCCTCTTTCTCTTCCAGGCCCCCCTCTCTCTCCCCCCGGCCCCCCTCTCTCTCCCCCCGGCCCCTCTCTCTCTGCCCCCGGCCCCCCTCTCTATCCCCCCGGCCCCCCTCTCTCTGCCCCCGGCCCCCCTCTCTCTCCCCCCGGCCCCCCTCTCTCTTCACACGGCCCCCCTCTCTCTCCCCACGGCCCCCCTCTCTCTCCCCACGGCCCCCCTCTCTCTCTCCACGGCCCCCTTCTCTCTCCCCACGGCCCCCCTCTCTCTCCGACCGGCCCCCCTCTCTCTCGCCCCGGCCCCCTCTCTCTCCCCCCAGCCCCCTCTCTCTCCCCGCAGCCCCCCTCTCTCTCCCCCGGCCCCCCTCTCTCTGTCCCCGGCCCCCCTCTCTCTGCCACCAGCCCACCTCTCTCTGCCCCCGGCCCCCCTCTCTCTGCCCCCAGCCCCCCTGTCTCTCCCCCCGGCCCCCTCTCTCTGCCCCCTGCTCCCCTCTCTCTCCCCCCGTCCCCCCTCGCTCTCTCCCCCGCCCCCCTCTTTCTCCCCACGGCCCCCCTCTCTCTCCCGCCCCGCCGGCCCCCCTCTCTCTCCCCCCGGCTCCCCCTCTCTCTCCCCACGGCCCCCCTCTCTCTCCCCACGGCCCCCCTCTCTCTCCCACCGGCCCCCCTCTCTCTCCTGCCGGACCCCCTCTCTCTCCCACCGGCCCCCCTCTCTCTCCCCCCGCCCCCTCTCTCTCTCCCCGGCCCCCCTTTCTCTCCCCCCGGCCCCCTCTCTCTCCCCCCGGCCCCCCTCTCTCTCGCCCGGGCCCCCCTCTCTCTCCCCCCGGCCCCCCTCTCTCTCTCCCCGGCCCCCTCTCTCTCCCCCTGGCCCCCCTCTCTCTCCTGCCGGACCCCCTCTCTCTCCCACCGGCCCCACTCTCTCTCCCCCCGCCACCCTCTCTCTCTCCCCGGCCCCCTCTCTCTCCCCCTGGCCCCCCTCTCTCTCCTGCCGGACCCCCTCTCTCTCCCACCGGCCCCACTCTCTCTCCCCCCGCCACCCTCTCTCTCTCCCCGGCCCCCCTTTCTCTCCCCCCGGCCCCCCTCTCTCTCCCCCCGGCCCCCCTCTCTCTCTTCCCGGCCCCCCTCTCTCTGCCCCCGGCCCCCCTCTCTCTGCCCCCGGCCCCCCTCTCTCTGCCCCCGGCCCCCCTGTCTCTCTCCCGGCCCCCCTCTCTCTCCCCCCAGCCCCCCTCTCTCTCCCCCCGGCCCCGCTCTCTCTGCCCCCGGCCCCCCTCTCTCTCTCCACGGCCCCGTCTCTCTCCATACGGCCCCCCTCTCTCTCCACACGGCCCCTTTCTCTCTCCCCACGGCCCCCCTCTCTCTCCCCACGGCCCCCCTCTCTCTTCCCATGGCCCCCCTCTCTCTCCCCGCCCCCCTCTCTCTCCCCCCTGCCCCCCTCTCTCTCCCCACGGCCCCCCTATCTCTGCCCCCGGCCCCCCTCTCTCTGCCCCCGGCTCCCCTCTCTCTCCCCACAGCCCCCCACTCTCTCCCCACGGCCCCCCTCTCTCTCCCCACGGCCACCCTCTCTCTCCCCCCGGCCCCCCTCTCTCTCCCAACGGCCCCCCTCTCTCTGCCCCCGGCCCCCCTCCCTCTGCCCCCGGCCCCCCTCTCTCTGCCCCTGGCCCCCCTCTCTCTCCCCCCGGCCCCCCTCTCTCTCCCCTTGCCCCCCTCTCTCTCCCGCCAGCCCCCCTCTCTCTCCCCCCGGCCCCCCTCTCTCTCCCGCCGGCCCCTCTCTCTCTCCCCCCGGCCCCCCTCTCTCTGCCCCGGCCCCCCTCTCTCTCCCCCGGCCCCCTCTCTCTCCCCCTGGCCCCCCTCTCTCTCCCGCCAGCCCCCCTCTCTCTCCTCCCGGCCCCCCTCTCTCTCCCGCCGGCCCCTCTCTCTCTCCCGCCGGCCCCCTCTCTCTCCCCCCGTCCCCCCTCTCTCTCCCCCCGGCCCCCCTCTTTCTCTTCCAGGCCCCCCTCTCTCTCCCCCGGCCCCCCTCTCTCTCCCCCCGGCCCCTCTCTCTCTGCCCCCGGCCCCCCTCTCTATCCCCCCGGCCCCCCTCTCTCTGCCCCGGCCCCCCTCTCTCTCCCCCCGGCCCCCCTCTCTCTTCACACGGCCCCCCTCTCTCTCCACACGGCCCCTTTCTCTCTCCCCACGGCCCCCCTCTCTCTCCCCACGGCCCCACTCTCTCTCCCGCCGGCCCCCCTCTCTCTCCCCCCGGCTCCCCTCTCTCTCCCCACGGCCCCCCTCTCTCTCCCCACAGCCCCCCTCTCTCTCCCACCGGCCCCTCTCTCTCTCGCCCCGGCCCCCCTCTCTCTGCCCCCGGGCCCCCTCTCTCTCCCCCCGGCCCCCCTCTCTCTCTCCCCGGCCCCCCTCTCTCTCCCCCTGGCCCCCTCTCTCTCCTGCCGGACCCCCTCTCTCTCCCACCGGCCCTCCTCTCTCTCCCCCCGCCCCCCTCTCTCTCTCCCCGGCCCCCCTTTCTCTCCCCCCGGCCCCCCTCTCTCTCCCCCCGGCCCCCCTCTCTCTCTTCCCGGCCCCCTCTCTCTACCCCCGGCCCCCCTCTCTCTGCCCCCGGCCCCCCTCTCTCTGCCCCCGGACCCCTGTCTCTCTCCCCGGCCCCCTCTCTCTCCCCCCAGCCCCCCTTTCTCTCTCCCCGGCCCCGCTCTCTCTGCCCCCGGCCCCCCTCTCTCTCTCCACGGCCACCCTCTCTCTCCATACGGCCCCCCTCTCTCTCCACACGGCCCCTTTCTCTCTCCCCACGGCCCCCCTCTCTCTTCCCATGGCCCCCCTCTCTCTCCCCGACCCCCTCTCTCTCCCCCCTGCCCCCCTCTCTCTCCCCACGGCCCCCCTCTCTCTGCCCCCGGCCCCCCTCTCTCTCCATACGGCCCCCCTCTCTCTCCACACGGCCCCTTTCTCTCTCCCCACGGCCCCCCTCTCTCTTCCCATGGCACCCCTCTCTCTCGCCGCCCCCCTCTCTCTCCCCCCTGCCCCCCTCTCTCTCCCCACGGCCCCCCTCTCTATGCCCCCGGCCCCCCTCTCTCTGCCTCCGGCTCCCCTCTCTCTCCCCACAGCCCCCCTCTCTCTCCCCACGGCCCCCCTCTCTCTCCCCACGGCCACCCTCTCTCTCCCCCCGGCCCCCTCTCTCTCCCAACGGCCCCCCTCTCTCTGCCCCCGGCCCCCCTCCCTCTGCCCCCGGCCCCCCTCTCTCTGCCCCCGGCCCCCCTCTCTCTCCCCCCGGCCCCCCTCTCTCTCCCCCTGGCCCCTCTCTCTCTCCCGCCAGCCCCCCTTTCTCTCCCCCGGCCCCCCTCTCTCTCCCGCCGGCCCCTCTCTCTCTCCCCCCGGCCCCCCTCTCTCTCCCGCCGGCCGCCCTCTCTCTCCTGCCGGCCCCCCTCTCTCTCCCCCCGGCCCCCTCTCTCTCCCCCCGGCCCCCCTCTCTCTCCCCCCGGCACCCCTCTCTCTCTTCCAGGCCCCCCTCTCTCTCCCCCCGGCCCCCCTCTCTCTCCCCCCGGCCCCCCTCTCTCTGCCCCCGGCCCCCCTATCTGTCCCCCCGGCCCCCCTCTCTCTACCCCCGGCCCCCCTCTCTCTCCCCCCGGCCCCCCTCTCTCTTCACACGGCCCCCCTCTCTCTCCACACGGCCCCTTTCTCTCTCCCCACGGCCCCCCTCTCTCTCTCCACGGCCCCCCTCTCTCTACCCACGGCCCCCCTCTCTCCCCACGGCCCCCCACTCTCTCCCGCCGGCCCCCCTCTCTCTCCCACCGGCTCCCCTCTCTCTCCCCACGGCCCCTCTCTCTCTCCCCACGGCCCCCCTCTCTCTCTCCCCGGCCCCGCTCTCTCTCCCCCCGGCCCCCCTCTTTCTCCCCACGGCCCCCCTCTCTCTCCCGCCGGCCCCCCTCTCTCTCCCCCCGGCTCCCCTCTCTCTCCCCACGGCCCCTCTCTCTTTCCCCAAGGCCCCCCTCTCTCTCTCCCGGCCCCGCTCTCTCCCCCCGGCCCCCCTCTCTCTCCCCCCGGCCCCCTCTCTCTCCTTTCCGGCCCCCTTCTCTCTACCCCCGGCCCCCCTCTCTCTGCCCCCGGCCCCCCTCTCTCTGCCCTCGGCCGCCCTCTCTCTGCCCCCGGCCCCCCTCTCTCTGCCCACGGCCCCCCTCTCTCTCCCCCTGGCCCCCTCTCTCTCCCCGCCCCCCTCTCTTTCCCCCCTGCCCCCCTCTCTCTCCCCCCGGCCCCGCTCTCTCTACCCCCGGCCCCCCTCTCTCTCTCCACGGCCACCCTCTCTCTCTATACGGCCCCCCTCTCTCTCCCCACGGCCCCCCTCTCTCTTCCCATGGCCCCCCTCTCTCTCCCCGCCCCCCTCTCTCTCCCCCCTGCCCCCCTCTCTCTCCCCACGGCCCCCCTCTCTCTCCCCACGGCCACCCTCTCTCTCCCCCCGGCCCCCCTCTCTCTCCCAACGGCCCCCCTCTCTCTGCCCCCGGCCCCCCTCCCTCTGCCCCCGGCCCCCCTCTCTCTGCCCACGGCCCCCCTCTCTCTCCCCCGGCCCCCCTCTCTCTCCCCCTGGCCCCCCTCTCTCTCCTGCCAGCCCCCCTCTCTCTCCTCCCGGCCCCCCTCTCTCTCCCGCCGGCCCCTCTCTCTCTCCCCCCGGCCCCCCTCTCTCTCCCGCCGGCAGCCCTCTCTCTCCTGCCGGCCCCCCTCTCTCTCCCCCCGGCCCCCTCTTTCTCCCCCCGGCCCCCCTCTCTCTCCCCCCGGCCGCCCTCTCTCTCTTCCCGGCCCCCCTCTCTCTCCCCCCGGCCCCCCTCTCTCTCCCCCCGGCTCCCCTCTCTCTGCCCCCGGCCCCCCTCTCTATTCCCCCGGCCCCCCTCTCTCTGCCCCCGGCCCCCCTCTCTCTCCCCCCGGCCCCCCTCTCTCTTCACACGGCCCCCCTCTCTCTCCACACGGCCCCTTTCTCTCTCCGCACGGCCCCCCTCTCTCTCTCCACGGTCCCCCTCTCTCTACCCACGGCCCCCCTCTCTCCCCACGGCCCCCCTCTCTTTCCCCCTGGCCCCCCTCTATCTCCCCCGGCCCCCCTCTTTCTCCCCACGGCCCCCCACTCTCTCCCGCCGGCCCCCCTCTCTCTCCCACCGGCTCCCCTGTCTCTCCCCACGGCCCCTCTCTCTCTCCCCACGGCCCCCCTCTCTCTCTCCCCGGCCCCGCTCTCTCTCCCCCCGGCCCCCCTCTTTCTCCCCACGGCCCCCCTCTCTCTCCCGCCGGCCCCCCTCTCTCTCCCCCCGGCTCCCCTCTCTCTCCCCACGGCCCCTCTCTCTCTCCCCACGGCCCCCCTCTCTCTCTCCCCGGCCCCGCTCTCTCCCCCCGGACCCCCTCTCTCTCCCCCCGGCCCCACTCTCTCTGCCCCCGGCCCCCCTCTCTCTGCCCTCGGCCCCCCTCTCTCTGCCCCCGGCCCCCCTCTCTCTGCCCACGGCCCCCCTCTCTCTCCCCCTGGCCCCCTCTCTCTCCCTGCCCCCCTCTCTCTCCCCCCTGCCCCCCTCTCTCTCCCCACGGCCCCCCTCTCTCTGCCCCCGGCCCCCCTCTCTCTGCCCCCGGCTCCCCTCTCTCTCCCCACAGCCCCCCTCTCTCTCCCCACGGCCCCCCTCTCTCTCCCCACGGCCACCGTCTCTCTCCCCCCGGCCGCCCTCTCTCTCCCAACGGCCCCCCTCTCTCTGCCCCCGGCCCCCCTCCCTCTGCCCCCGGCCCCCCTCTCTCTGCCCCCGGCCCCCCTCTCTCTCCCCCCGTCCCCCCTCTCTCTCCCCCTGGCCCCCCTCTCTCTCCCGCCAGCCCCCCTCTCTCTCCTCCTGGCCCCCTTCTCTCTGCCCCCGGCCCCCCTCTCTCTGCCCCCTGCCCCCCTCTCTCTGCCCTCGGCCACCCTCTCTCTGCCCCCGGCCCCCCTCTCTCTGCCCCCGGCTCCCCTCTCTCTCCCCACAGCCCCCCTCTCTCTCCCCACGGCCCCCCTCTCTCTCTCCCCGGCCCCGCTCTCTCTCCCCCCGGCCCCCCTCTTTCTCCCCACGGCCCCCCTCTCTCTCCCGCCGGCCCCCCTCTCTCTCCCCCCGGCTCCCCTCTCTCTCCCCACGGCCCCTCTCTCTCTCCCCACGGCCCTCCTCTCTCTCTCCCCGGCCCCGCTCTCTCCCACCGGCCCCCTCTCTCTCCCCCCGGCCCCCCTCTCTCTCCTCCCGGCCCCCTTCTCTCTGCCCCCGGCCCCCCTCTCTCTGCCCCCGGCCCCCCTCTCTCTGCCCTCGGCCCCCCTCTCTCTGCCCCCGGCCCCCCTCTCTCTGCCCACGGCCCCCCTCTCTCTCCCCCTGGCCTTCTCTCTCTCCCCGCCCCCCTCTCTCTCCCCCCTGCCCCCCTCTCTCTCCCCACGGCCCCCCTCTCTCTGCCCCCGGCCCCCTCTCTCTGCCCCCGGCTCCCCTCTCTCTCCCCACAGCCCCCCTCTCTCTCCCCACGGCCCCCCTCTCTCTCCCCACGGCCACCCTCTCTCTCCCCCCGGCCCCCCTCTCTCTCCCAACGGCCCCCCTCTCTCTGCCCCCGGCCCCCCTCCCTCTGCCCCCGGCCCCCCTCTCTCTGCCCCCGGCCCCCCTCTCTCTCCCCCGGCCCCCCTCTCTCTCCCCCTGGCCCCCTCTCTCTCCCGCCAGCCCCCCTCTCTCTCCTCCCGGCCCCCTTCTCTCTGCCCCCGGCCCCCCTCTCTCTGCCCCCTGCCCCCCTCTCTCTGCCCTCGGCCCCCCTCTCTCTGCCCCCGGCCCCCCTCTCTCTGCCCACGGCCCCCCTCTCTCTCCCCACGGCCCCCCTCTCTTTCCCCTTGGCCCCCTCTCTCTCCCCGCCCCCCTCTCTCTCCCCCTGCCCCCCTCTCTCTCCCCACGGCCCCCCTCTATCTGCCCCCGGCCCCCCTCTCTCTGCCCCCGGCTCCGCTCTCTCTCCCCACAGCCCCCCTCTCTCTCCCCACGGCCCCCCTCTCTCTCCCCACGGCCACCCTCTCTCTCCCCCCGGCCCCCCTCTCTCTCTCAACGGCACCCCTCTCTCTGCCCCCGGCCCCCCTCCCTCTGACCCCGGCCCCCCTCTCTCTGCCCCCGGCCCCCCTCTCTCTCCCCCCGGCCCCCCTCTCTCTCCCCCTGGCCCCCCTCTCTCTCCCGCCAGCCCCCCTCTCTCTCCCCCCGGCCCCCCTCTCTCTCCCGCCAGCCCCTCTCTCTCTCCCCCCGGCCCCCCTCTCTCTCCCGCCGGCAGCCCTCTCTCTCCTGCCGGACCCCCTCTCTCTCCCCCCGGCCCCCTCTCTCTCCCCCCGGCCCCCCTCTCTCTCCCCGCGGCCCCCCTCTCTCTCTTCCAGGCCCCCCTCTCTCTTCCCCCGGCCCCCCTCTCTCTCCCCCCGGCCCCCTTCTCTCTGCCCCCGGCCCCCCTCTCTCTCCCCCCGGCCCCCCTCTCTCTTCACACAGCCCCCTCTCTCTCCACACTGCCTCCTTCTCTCTCCCCACGGCCCCCCTCTCTCTCCCCACGGCCCCCCTCTCTCTACCCACGGCCCCCCTCTCTCTCCCCACGGCCCCCCTCTCTTTCCCCCTGGCCCCCCTCTCTCTCCCCCCGGCCCCCCTCTTTCTCCCCACAGCCCCCCTCTCTCTCCCAACGGCCACCCTCTCTCTCCCCCGGCCCCCCTCTCTCTCCCCACGGCCCCCCTCTATCTGCCCCCGGCCCCCCTCTCTCTGCCCCCGGCTCCGCTCTCTCTCCCCACAGCCCCCCTCTCTCTCCCCACGGCCCCCCTCTCTCTCCCCACGGCCACCCTCTCTCTCCCCCCGGCCCCCCTCTCTCTCTCAACGGCACCCCTCTCTCTGCCCCCGGCCCCCCTCCCTCTGACCCCGGCCCCCCTCTCTCTGCCCCCGGCCCCCCTCTCTCTCCCCACGGCCCCCCCTCTCTCTCCCCACGGCCACCCTCTCTCTCCCCCCGGCCCCCCTCTCTCTCCCAACGGCACCCCTCTCTCTGCCCCCGGCCCCCCTCCCTCTGCCCCCGGCCCCCCTCTCTCTGCCCCCGGCCCCCCTCTCTCTCCCCCCGGCCCCCCTCTCTCTCCCCCTGGCCCCCCTCTCTCTCTCCACGGCCCCCCTCTCTCCCCACGGCCCCCCTCTCTTTCCCCCTGGCCCCCCTCTCTCTCCCCCCGGCCCCCCTCTTTCTCCCCACGGCCCCACACTCTCTCCCGCCGGCCCCCCTCTCTCTCCCACCGGCTCCCCTCTCTCTCCCCACGGCCCCTCTCTCTCTCCCCACGGCCCCCCTCTCTCTCTCCCCGGCCCCGCTCTCTCTCCCCCCGGCCCCCCTCTTTCTCCCCACGGCCCCCCTCTCTCTCCCGCCGGCCCCCCTCTCTCTCCCCCCGGCTCCCCTCTCTCTCCCCACGGCCCCTCTCTCTCTCCCCACGGCCCTCCTCTCTCTCTCCCCGGCCCCGCTCTCTCCCACCGGCCCCCTCTCTCTCCCCCCGGCCCCCCTCTCTCTCCTCCCGGCCCCCCTTCTCTCTGCCCCCGGCCCCCCTCTCTCTGCCCCCGGCCCCCCTCTCTCTGCCCTCGGCCCCCCTCTCTCTGCCCCCGGCCCCCCTCTCTCTGCCCACGGCCCCCCTCTCTCTCCCCCTGGCCTTCTCTCTCTCCCCGCCCCCCTCTCTCTCCCCCCTGCCCCCCTCTCTCTCCCCACGGCCCCCCTCTCTCTGCCCCCGGCCCCCCTCTCTCTGCCACCGGCTCCCCTCTCTCTCCCCACAGCCCCCCTCTCTCTCCCCACGGCCCCCCTCTCTCTCCCCACGGCCACCCTCTCTCTCCCCCCGGCCCCCCTCTCTCTCCCAACGGCCCCCTCTCTCTGCCCCTGGCCCCCCTCCCTCTGCCCCCCGGCCCCCCTCTCTCTGCCCCCGGCCCCCCTCTCTCTCCCCCGGCCCCCCTCTCTCTCCCCCTGGCCCCCTCTCTCTCCCGCCAGCCCCCTCTCTCTCCTCCCGGCCCCCTTCTCTCTGCCCCCGGCCCCCCTCTCTCTGCCCCCTGCCCCCCTCTCTCTGCCCTCGGCCCCCCTCTCTCTGCCCCCGGCCCCCCTCTCTCTGCCCACGGCCCCCTCTCTCTCCCCACGGCCCCCCTCTCTTTCCCCTTGGCCCCCTCTCTCTCCCCGCCCCCTCTCTCTCCCCCCTGCCCCCCTCTCTCTCCCCACGGCCCCCCTCTATCTGCCCCCGGCCCCCCCTCTCTCTGCCCCCGGCTCCGCTCTCTCTCCCCACAGCCCCCCTCTCTCTCCCCACGGCCCCCCTCTCTCTCCCCACGGCCACCCTCTCTCTCCCCCCGGCCCCCCTCTCTCTCTCAACGGCACCCCTCTCTCTGCCCCCGGCCCCCCTCCCTCTGACCCCGGCCCCCCTCTCTCTGCCCCCGGCCCCCCTCTCTCTCCCCCCGGCCCCCCTCTCTCTCCCCCTGGCCCCCCTCTCTCTCCCGCCAGCCCCCCTCTCTCTCCCCCCGGCCCCCTCTCTCTCCCGCCAGCCCCTCTCTCTCTCCCCCCGGCCCCCCTCTCTCTCCCGCCGGCAGCCCTCTCTCTCCTGCCGGACCCCCTCTCTCTCCCCCCGGCCCCCTCTCTCTCCCCCCGGCCCCCCTCTCTCTCCCCGCGGCCCCCCTCTCTCTCTTCCAGGCCCCCCTCTCTCTTCCCCCGGCCCCCTCTCTCTCCCCCCGGCCCCCTTCTCTCTGCCCCCGGCCCCCCTCTCTCTCCCCCCGGCCCCCCTCTCTCTTCACACAGCCCCCTCTCTCTCCACACTGCCTCCTTCTCTCTCCCCACGGCCCCCCTCTCTCTCCCCACGGCCCCCCTCTCTCTACCCACGGCCCCCCTCTCTCTCCCCACGGCCCCCCTCTCTTTCCCCCTGGCCCCCCTCTCTCTCCCCCCGGCCCCCCTCTTTCTCCCCACAGCCCCCCTCTCTCTCCCAACGGCCACCCTCTCTCTCCCCCCGGCCCCCCTCTCTCTCCCCACGGCCCCCCTCTATCTGCCCCCGGCCCCCCTCTCTCTGCCCCCGCTCCGCTCTCTCTCCCCACAGCCCCCCTCTCTCTCCCCACGGCCCCCTCTCTCTCCCCACGGCCACCCTCTCTCTCCCCCCGGCCCCCCTCTCTCTCTCAACGGCACCCCTCTCTCTGCCCCCGGCCCCCCTCCCTCTGACCCCGGCCCCCCTCTCTCTGCCCCCGGCCCCCCTCTCTCTCCCCCCGGCCCCCCTCTCTCTCCCCCTGGCCCCCCTCTCTCTCCCGCCAGCCCCCCTCTCTCTCCCCCCGGCCCCCCTCTCTCTCCCGCCGGCCCCTCTCTCTCTCCCCCCGGCCCCCCTCTCTCTCCCGCCGGCAGCCCTCTCTCTCCTGCCGGACCCCCTCTCTCTCCCCCCGGCCCCCTCTCTCTCCCCCCGGCCCCCATCTCTCTCCCCGCGGCCCCCCCTCTCTCTCTTCCAGGCCCCCCTCTCTCTCCCCCGGCCCCCCTCTCTCTCCCCCCGGCCCCCCTCTCTCTGCCCCCGGCCCCCCTCTCTCTCCCCCCGGCCCCCCTCTCTCTTCACACAGCCCCCCTCTCTCTCCACACTGCTTCCTTCTCTCTCCCCACGGCCCCCCTCTCTCTGCCCACGGCCCCCCTCTCTCTACCCACGGCCCCCCTCTCTCTCCCCACGGCCCCCCTCTCTTTCCCCCTGGCCCCCCTCTCTCTCCCCCCGGCCCCCCTCTTTCTCCCAACGGCCCCCCTCTCTCTCCCGCCGGCCCCCCTCTCTCTCCCCCAGGCTCCCCTCTCTCTCCCCACGGCCCCTCTCTCTCTCGCCACGGCCCCCCTCTCTCTCTCCCCGGCCCCCCTCTCTCTCCCCCCGGCCCCCCTCTCTCTCCCCCCGGCCCCCCTCTCTCTCCTCCCGGCCCCCTTCTCTCTGCCCCCGGCCCCCCTCTCTCTGCCCCCGGCCCCCCTCTCTCTGCCCTTGGCCCCCCTCTCTCTGCCCCCGGCCCCCCTCTCTCTGCCCACGGCCCCACTCTCTCTCCCCACGGCCCCCCTCTCTTTCCCGCTGGCCCCCCTCCCTCTCCCCCCGGCCCCCCTCTTTCTCCCCACGGCCCCCCTCCTCTCTCCCGCCGGCCCCCCTCTCTCTCCGCCGGCTCCCCTCTCTCTCCCCACGGCCCCCCTCTCTCTCCCCATGGCCCCCCTCTCTCTCCCGGCCCCCCTCTCTCTCCCCCCGGCCCCCCTCTCTCTCCCCCAGCCCCCCTCTCTCTGCCCTCGGCCCCCCTCTCTCTGCCCCCTGCCCCCCTCTCTCTGCCCCCGGCCCCCCTCTCTCTTCCCCCGGCCCCCCTCTCTCTCCCCACGGCCCCCTCTCTCTCCCCACGACCCCCCTCTCTCTCCCCACGGCCCGCCTCTATCTCCCCACCGCCCCCCTCTCTCTCTCCACGGCCCCCTTCTCTCTCCACACGGCCCCCCTCTCTCTTCCACTGGCCCGCCTCTCTCTCTCCCCGGCCCCCCTCTCTTTCCCACCGGCCCCCTCTCTCTCACTGCAGCCCCCCTCTCTCTCCCCCCGGCCCCCCTCTCTCTGCCCCCGGCCCCCCTCTCTCTGCCCCCGGCCCCCCTCTCTCTGCCCCCCGGCCCCCCTCTCTCTCGCCCGGGCCCCCTCTCTCTGCACCCGGGCCCCCCTCTCTCTCCCCCCGTCCCCCTCTCTCTCCCCCCCGGCGCCCCTCTCTCTCCCCCTGGCCCCCCTCTCTCTCCCGCCAGCCCCCCCTCTCTCTCCCGCCGGCCCCCTCTCTCTCCCCCCGGCCCCCCTCTCTCTGCCCCCGGCCCCCCTCTCTCGGCCCCCGGCCCCCCTCTCTCTGCCCCCGGCCCCCCTCTCTCTCCCCCCGGCCCCCCTCTCTCTCTCCCCGGCCCCCCTCTTTCTCCCCACGGCCCCCCTCTCTCTCCCGCCGGCCCCCCTCTCTCTCCCCCCGGCTCCCCTCTCTCTCCCCACGGCCCCCCTCTCTCTCCCCACGGCCCCCCTCTCTCTCCCCCCGGCCCCCCTGTCTCTCCCCCCGGCGCCTCTCTCTCTCCCCCCGGCCCCCCTCTCTCTCCCCCCGGCCCCCCTCTCTCTGCCCCCGGTCCCCCTCTCTCTGCCCCTGGCCCCCCTCTCTCTGTCCCCGGCCCCCCTCTCTCTCCCCCCGGCCCCCTTCTCTCTCCCCTCGGCCCCCCTCTCTCTGCCCCCGGCCCCCCTCTCTCTGCCCACGGCCCCCCTCTCTCTCCCCACGGCCCCCCTCTCTCTCCCCACGGCCCCCCTCTCTCTCTCCCCGGCCCCCCTCTCTCTCCCCCCGGCCCCCCTCTCTCTCCCCCCGGCCCCCCTCTCTCTCCCCCAGGCCCCCTTCTCTCTGCCCCCGGCCCCCCTCTCTCTGCCCCCGGCCCCCCTCTCTCTGCCCTCGGCCCCCCTCTCTCTGCCCCCGGCCCCCTCTCTCTGCCCCCGGCCCCCCTCTCTCTCCCCCCGGCCCCCCTCTCTCTCCCCACGGCCCCCCTCTCTCTCTCCCCACTGCCCCCCTCTCTCTCCCCACGGCCCCCCTCTCTCTCCCCACGGCCCCCCTCTCTTTCCCCACCGCCCCCCTCTCTCTCTCTCCACTGCCCCCTTCTCTCTCCCCACGGCCCCCTCTCTCTCCCACTGGCCCGCATCTCTCTCTCCCCGGCCCCCCTCTCTCTCCGCCCGGCCCCCTCTCTCTCACCGCAGCCCCCCTCTCTCTCCCCCCGGCCCCCCTCTCTCTGCCCCCGGCCCCCCTCTCTCTGCCCCCGGCCTCCCTCTCTCTGCCCCCCGGCCCCCCTCTCTCTCCCCCCGGCCCCCCTCTCTCTGCCCCCGGGCCCCCCTCTCTCTCTCCCCGGCCCCCTCTCTCTCCCCCCGGCCCCCCTCTCTCTCCCCCTGGCCCCCCTCTCTCTCCCGCCGGCCCCCCTCTCTCTCCCCCCGGCCCCCCTCTCTCTCCCCCCGGCCCCCCTCTTTCTCCCCCCGGCCCCCCTCTCTATCTTCCCGGCCCCCCTCTCTCTGCCCCCGGCCCCCCTCTCTCGGCCCCCGGCCCCCGTCTCTCTGCCCCCGGCCCCCCTCTCTCTCCCCCCGGCCCCCCTCTCTCTCCCCGGCCCCCCTCTTTCTCCCCACGGCCCCCCTCTCTCTCCCGCCGGCCCCCCTCTCTCTCGCCCCGGCCCCCCTCTCTCTGCACCCGGGCCCCCCTCTCTCTCCCCCCATCCCCCCTCTCTCTCCCCCCGGCCCCCCTCTCTCTCCCCCTGGCCCCCCTCTCTCTCCCGCCAGCCCCCCTCTCTCTCCCGCCGGCCCCCCTCTCTCTCCCCCCGGCCCCCCTCTCTCTGCCCCCGGCCCCCCTCTCTCGGCCCCCGGCCCCCCTCTCTCTGCCCCCGGCCCCCCTCTCTCTCCCCCCGGCCCCCCTCTCTCTCCCCGGCCCCCCTCTTTCTCCCCACGGCCCCCCTCTCTCTCCCGCCGGCCCCCCTCTCTCTCCCCCCGGCTCCCCTCTCTCTCCCCACGGCCCCCCTCTCTCTCCCCACGGCCCCCCTCTCTCTCCCCCCGGCCCCCCTGTCTCTCCCCCCGGCGCCTCTCTCTCTCCCCCCGGCCCCCCTCTCTCTCCCCCCGGCCCCCCTCTCTCTGCCCCCGGTCCCCCTCTCTCTGCCCCTGGCCCCCCTCTCTCTGTCCCCGGCCATCCTCTCTCTCCCCCCGGCCCCCTTCTCTCTCCCCTCGGCCCCCCTCTCTCTGCCCCCGGCCCCCCTCTCTCTGCCCACGGCCCCCCTCTCTCTCCCCACGGCCCCCCTCTCTCTCTGCACGGCCCCCCTCTCTCTCCCCCCGGCCCCCCTCTCTCTCCCCCCGGCCCCCCTCTCTCTCCCCCAGGCCCCCTTCTCTCTGCCCCCGGCCCCCCTCTCTCTGCCCCCGGCCCCCCTCTCTCTGCCCTCGGCCCCCCTCTCTCTGCCCCCGGCCCCCCTCTCTCTGCCCCCGGCCCCCCTCTCTCTCCCCCCGGCCCCCCTCTCTCTCCCCACGGCCCCCCTCTCTCTCTCCCCACTGCCCCCCTCTCTCTCCCCACGGCCCCCCTCTCTCTCCCCACGGCCCCCCTCTCTTTCCCCACCGCCCCCCTCTCTCTCTCTCCACTGCCCCCTTCTCTCTCCCCACGGCCCCCCTCTCTCTCCCACTGGCCCGCATCTCTCTCTCCCCGGCCCCCCTCTCTCTCCGCCCGGCCCCCTCTCTCTCACCGCAGCCCCCCTCTCTCTCCCCCCGGCCCCCCTCTCTCTGCCCCGGCCCCCCTCTCTCTGCCCCCGGCCTCCCTCTCTCTGCCCCCCGGCCCCCCTCTCTCTCCCCCCGGCCCCCCTCTCTCTGCCCCCGGGCCCCCCTCTCTCTCTCCCCGGCCCCCCTCTCTCTCCCCCCGGCCCCCCTCTCTCTCCCCCTGGCCCCCTCTCTCTCCCGCCGGCCCCCCTCTCTCTCCCCCCGGCCCCCCTCTCTCTCCCCCCGGCCCCCCTCTCTCTCCCCGGCCCCCCTCTCTATCTTCCCGGCCCCCCTCTCTCTGCCCCCGGCCCCCCTCTCTCGGCCCCCGGCCCCCGTCTCTCTGCCCCCGGCCCCCCTCTCTCTCCCCCCGGCCCCCCTCTCTCTCCCCGGCCCCCCTCTTTCTCCCCACGGCCCCCCTCTCTCTCCCGCCGGCCCCCTCTCTCTCCCCCCGGCTCCCCTCTCTCACCCCACGGCCCCCCTCTCTCTCCCCACGGCCCCCCTCTCTCTCCCCCCGGCCCCCTTGTCTCTCCCTTGGCCCCCCTCTCTCTCCCCCCGGCCCCCCTCTCTCTCCCCCCGGCCCCCCTCTCTCTGCCCCCGGCCCCCCTCTCTCTGCCCCCGGCCCCCCTCTCTCTGTCACCGGCCCCCCTCTCTCTCCCCCCGGCCCCCCTCTCTCTCCCCACGGCCCCCCTCTCTCTCCCCACAGCCCCCCTCTCTCTCCCCACGATCCCCTCTCTCTCACCACGGCCCCCCTCTCTCTCCCCCCGGCCCCCCTCTCTGTGCCCTCGGCCCCCCTCTCTCTGCCCCTGGCCCCCCTCTCTCTGTCCCCGGCCCCCCTCTCTCTCCTCCCAGCCCCCCTCTCTCTCCCCCGGCCCCCCTCTCTCTCCCCACGGCCCCCATCTCTCTCACACCGGCCCGCCTCTCTCTCTCCCCGGCCCCCCTCTCTCTCTCTCCGGCCCCCCTCTCTCTCCCCCCGGCCCCCTCTCTCTCCCCGCAGCCCCCCTCTCTCTCCCCCCGGCCCCCCTCTCTCTACCCCCGGCCCCCCTCTCTCTCCCCCCGGCCCCCTTCTCTCTGCCCCCGGCACCCCTCTCTCTGCCCCCGGCCCCCCTCTCTCTGCCCTCGGCCCCCTCTCTCTGCCCCCGGCCCCCCTCTCTCTGCCCCCGGCCCCCCTCTCTCTCCCCCCGTCCCCCCACTCTCTCCCCACGGCCCCCCCTCTCTCCCCACGGCCCCCCTCTCTCTCCCCACGGCCCCCCTCTCTCTCCCCACGGCCCCCCTCTCTCTCCCCACCGCCCCCGTCTCTCTCTCCACGGCCCCCTTCTCTCTCTCCCCGGCCCATCTCTCTCTCCCCCCGGCCCCCTCTCTCTCCCCGCAGCCCCCCTCTCTCTCCCCCCGGCCCCCCTCTCTCTGCCCCCGGCCCCCCTCTCTCTGCCCCCGGCCCCCCTCTCTCTCCCCCCGGCCCCCCTCTCTCTGCCCCCGGGCCACCCTCTCTCTCCCCCCGGCCCCCCTCTCTCTCCCCCCGGCCCCCCTCTCTCTCCCCCTGGCCCCCCTCTCTCTGCCGCCGGCCCCCCTCTCTCTCCCACCGGCCCCCCTCTCTCTCCCCCCGGCCCCCCTCTCTCTCCCCCCGGCCCCCCTCTCTCTCCCCCCGGCCCCCCTCTCTCTCCCCCCAGCCCCCCTCTCTCTCTTCCCGGCCCCCCTCTCTCTGCCCCTGGCCCCCCTCTCTCTGCCCCCGGCCCCCCTCTCTCTGCCCCCAGCCCCCCTCTCTCTCCCCCCGGCCCCCTCCCTCTCTCCCCGGCCCCCTCTTTCTCCCCACGGCCCCCCTCTCTCTCCCACCGGCCCCCCTCTCTCTCCCCCCGGCTCCCCTCTCTCTCCCCACGGCCCCCCTCTCTCTCCCCACGGCCCCCCTCTCTCTCCCCCCGGCCCCCCTGTCTCTCCCCCCGTCCCCCCTCTCTCTCCCCCCGGCCCCCCTCTCTCTCCCCCCGGCCCCCCTCTCTCTCCCCCCGGCCCCCCTCTCTCTGCCCCCGGCCCCCCTCTCTCTCCCCCCGGCCCCCCTCTCTCTGTCCCCGGCCCCCCTCTCTCTCCCCACAGCCCCCCTCTCTCTCCCCACGGCCCCCCTCTCTCTCCCCACGGCCCCCCTCTCTCTCCCCCCGGCCCCCCTCTCTGTGCCCTCGGCCCCCCTCTCTCTGCCCCTGGCCCCCCTCTCTCTGTCCCCGGCCCCCCTCTCTTTCCCCCCGGCCCCCCTCTCTCTCCCCACGGCCCCCCTCTCTCTCCCACCTGCCCGCCTCTCTCTCTCCCCGGCCCCCCTCTCTCTCCCCGGCCCCCCTCTCTCTCCCCCCTGCCCCCTCTCTCTCCCCGCAGCCCCCTCTCTCTCCCCACGGCCCCCCTCTCTCTACCCCCGGCCCCCCTCTCTCTCCCCCCGGCCCCCTTCTCTCTGCCCCCGGCACCCCTCTCTCTGCCCCCGGCCACCCTCTCTCTGCCCTCGGCCCCCCTCTCTCTGCCCCCGGCCCCCCTCTCTCTGCCCCCTGCCCCCCTCTCTCTCCCCCGGCCCCCCTCTCTCTCCCCACGGCCCCCCCTCTCTCCCTACGGCCCCCCTCTCTCTCCCCACGGCCCCCCTCTCTCTCCCCACGGCCCACCTCTCTCTCCCCACCGCCCCCGTCTCTCTCTCCACGGCCCCCTTCTCTCTCTCCCCGGCCCCTCTCTCTCTCCCCCCGGCCCCCTCTCTCTCCCCGCAGCCCCCCTCTCTCTCCCCCCGGCCCCCTTCTCTCTGCCCGCGGCCCCCCTCTCTCTGCCCCCGGCCCCCCTCTCTCTCCCCCTGGCCCCCCTTTCTCTGCCCCCGGGCCCCCCTCTCTCTCCCCCCGGCCCCCCTCTCTCTCCCCCCGGCCCCCCTCTCTCTCCCACTGGCCCCCCTCTCTCTGCCGCCGGCCCCCCTCTCTCTCCCACCGGACCCCCTCTCTCTCCCCCCGGCCCCCCTCTCTCTCCCCCCGGCCCCCCTCTCTCTCCCCCCGGCCACCCTCTCTCTCCCCCCGACCCCCCTCTCTCTCTTCCCGGCGCCCCTCTCTCTGCCCCCGGCCCCCCTCTCTCTGCCCCCGGCCCCCCTCTCTCTGCCCCCGGCCCCCCTCTCTCTCCCCCCGGCCCCCCTCCCTCTCTCCCCGGCCCCCTCTTTCTCCCCACGGCCCCCCTCTCTCTCCCACCGGCCCCCCTCTCTCTCCCCCCGGCTCCCCTCGCTCTCCCCACGGCCCCCCTCTCTCTCCCCACGGCCCCCCTCTCTCTCCCCCCGGCCCCCCTGTCTCTCCCCCCGGCCCCCCTCTCTCGCCCCCCGGCCCCCCTCTCTCTCCCCCCGGCCCCCCTCTCTCTGCCCCCGGCCCTCCTCTCTCTGCCCCCTCCCCCCTCTCTCTCCCCCCGGCCCCCCTCTCTCTCCCCACGGCCCCCCTCTCTCTCCCCACGGCCCCCCTCTCTCTCCCCACGGCCCCCCTCTCTCTCCCCACGGCCCCCCTCTCTCTCCCCACGGCCCCCCTCTCTCTCCCCACGGCCCCCCTCTCTCTCCCCCCGTCCCCCCTCTCTGTGCCCTCGGCCCCCCTCTCTCTGCCCCTGGCCCCCCTCTCTCTGTCCCCGGCCCCCCTCTTTCTCCCCACGGCCCCCCTCTCTCTCCCACCGGCCCCCCTCTCTCTCCCCCCGGCTCCCCTCTCTCTCCCCAGGGCCCCCCTCTCTCTCCCCACGGCCCCCCTCTCTCTCCCCCCGGCCCCCCTGTCTCTCCCCCCAGCCCCCCTCTCTCTCCCCCGGCCCCCCTCTCTCTCCCCCCGGCCCCCCTCTCTCTGCCACCGGCCCCCCTCTCTCTGCCCCCGGCCCCCCTCTCTCTGCCCCCGGCCCCCCTCTCTCTGCCCCCTTCCCCCCTCTCTCTGCCCACGGCCCCCCTCTCTCTCCCCCCGGCCCCCCTCTCTCTGCCCCCGGCCCCCCTCTCTCTGCCCCCGGCCCCCCTCTCTCTGCCCCCGGGCCCCCCTCTCTCTCCCCCCGGCCCCCCTCTCTCTCCCCCCGGCCCCCCTCTCTCTCCTCCTGGCCCCCCTCTCTCTCCCGCCGGCCCCCCTCTCTCTCCCGCCGGCCCCCCTCTCTCTCCATCCCGGCCCCCCTCTCTCTCCCCCCAGCCCCCCTCTCTCTCACCCCGGCCCCCCTCTCTCTCTTCCCGGCCCCCCTCTCTCTGCCCCCGGCCCCCCTCTCTCTGCCCCCGGCCCCCCTCTCTCTGCCCCGGGCCCCCCTCTCTCTCCCCCCGGCCCCCCTCTCTCTCTCCCTAGCCCCCCTCTCTCTCCCCCCGGCCCCCCTCTCTCTCCCCCCGGCCGCCCTTTCTCTCCCCCCGGCCCCCCTCTCTCTCCCCCCGGCCCCCCTTTATCTCCCACCGGCCCCCCTCTCTCTCGCCCCCGCCACCTTCTCTCTCCCCCCGGCCCCCCTTTCTCTCCCACCGGCCCCCCTCTCTCTCGCCCCGGCCCCCCTCTCTCTCCCCCCGGCCCCCTCTCTCTCCCCGCGGCCCCCCTCTCTCTCCCCCCGGCCCCCCTCTCTCTGCCCTCGGGCCCCCTCTATCTGCCCCCATCCCCCCTCTCTCTGCCGCCGGCCCCCCTCTCTCTACCCCCGTCCCCCCTCTCTCTCCCCCTGGCCCCCCTCTCTCTGCCCCTGGCCCCCCTCTCTCTGACCCCGGCCCCCCTCTCTCTGCCCCCGGTCCCCCTATCTCTCCCCCCGGCCCCCCTCTCTCTCCCCCCGGCCCCCCTCTCTCCCCCCGGCCCCCCTCTCTCTCCCCCCGGCCCCCCTCTCTCTCTTCCCGGCCCCCCTCTCTCTGCCCCCGGCCCCCCTCTCTCTGCCCCCGGCCCCCCTCTCTCTGCCCCCGGCCCCCCTCTCTCTCCCCCCGGCCCCCCTCCCTCTCTCCCCGGCCCCCTCTTTCTCCCCACGGCCCCCCTCTCTCTCCCACCGGCCCCCCTCTCTCTCCCCCCGGCTCCCCTCTCTCTCCCCACGGCCCCCCTCTCTCTCCCCCACGGCCCCCCTCTCTCTCCCCGGCCCCCCTGTCTCTCCCCCCGGCCCCCCTCTCTCTCCCCCCGGCCCCCCTCTCTCTCCCCCCGGCCCCCCTCTCTCTGCCCCCGGCCCTCCTCTCTCTGCCCCCGGCCCCCCTCTCTCTGTCCCCGCCCCCCTCTCTCTCCCCCCGGCCCCCCTCTCTCTCCCCCCGGCTCCCCTCTCTCTCCCCAGGGCCCCCCTCTCTCTCCCCACGGCCCCCCTCTCTCTCCCCCCGGCCCCCCTGTCTCTCCCCCCAGCCCCCCTCTCTCTCCCCCGGCCCCCCTCTCTCTCCCCCCGGCCCCCCTCTCTCTGCCACCGGCCCCCCTCTCTCTGCCCCCGGCCCCCCTCTCTCTGCCCCCGGCCCCCCTCTCTCTGCCCCCTTCCCCCCTCTCTCTGCCCACGGCCCCCCTCTCTCTCCCCCCGGCCCCCCTCTCTCTGCCCCCGGCCCCCCTCTCTCTGCCCCCGGCCCCCCTCTCTCTGCCCCCGGGCCCCCCTCTCTCTCCCCCCGGCCCCCCTCTCTCTCCCCCCGGCCCCCCTCTCTCTCCTCCTGGCCCCCCTCTCTCTCCCGCCGGCCCCCCTCTCTCTCCCGCCGGCCCCCCTCTCTCTCCATCCCGGCCCCCCTCTCTCTCCCCCCAGCCCCCCTCTCTCTCACCCCGGCCCCCCTCTCTCTCTTCCCGGCCCCCCTCTCTCTGCCCCCGGCCCCCCTCTCTCTGCCCCCGGCCCCCCTCTCTCTGCCCCGGGCCCCCCTCTCTCTCCCCCCGGCCCCCCTCTCTCTCTCCCTAGCCCCCCTCTCTCTCCCCCCGGCCCCCCTCTCTCTCCCCCCGGCCGCCCTTTCTCTCCCCCCGGCCCCCCTCTCTCTCCCCCCGGCCCCCCTTTATTTCCCACCGGCCCCCCTCTCTCTCGCCCCCGCCCCCTTCTCTCTCCCCCCGGCCCCCCTTTCTCTCCCACCGGCCCCCCTCTCTCTCGCCCCGGCCCCCCTCTCTCTCCCCCCGGCCCCCTCTCTCTCCCCGCGGCCCCCCTCTCTCTCCCCCCGGCCCCCCTCTCTCTGCCCCCGGGCCCCCTCTATCTGCCCCCATCCCCCCTCTCTCTGCCGCCGGCCCCCCTCTCTCTACCCCCGGCCCCCCTCTCTCTCCCCCTGGCCCCCCTCTCTCTGCCCCTGGCCCCCCTCTCTCTGACCCCGGCCCCCCTCTCTCTGCCCCCGGTCCCCCTATCTCTCCCCCCGGCCCCCCTCTCTCTCCCCCCGGCCCCCCTCTCTCCCCCCGGCCCCCCTCTCTCTCCCCCCGGCCCCCCTCTCTCTCTTCCCGGCCCCCCTCTCTCTGCCCCCGGCCCCCCTCTCTCTGCCCCCGGCCCCCCTCTCTCTGCCCCCGGCCCCCCTCTCTCTCCCCCCGGCCCCCCTCCCTCTCTCCCCGGCCCCCTCTTTCTCCCCACGGCCCCCCTCTCTCCCCCACCGGCCCCCCTCTCTCTCTCCCCGGCTCCCCTCTCTCTCCCCACGGCCCCCCTCTCTCTCCCCCACGGCCCCCCTCTCTCTCCCCGGCCCCCCTGTCTCTCCCCCCGGCCCCCCTCTCTCTCCCCCCGGCCCCCCTCTCTCTCCCCCCGGCCCCCCTCTCTCTGCCCCCGGCCCTCCTCTCTCTGCCCCCGGCCCCCCTCTCTCTGTCCCCGCCCCCCTCTCTCTCCCCCCGGCCCCCCTCTCTCTCCCCACGGCCCCCCTCTCCCTCCCCACGGCCCCCCTCTCTCTCCCCACGGCCCCCCTCTCTCTCCCCACGGCTCCCCTCTCTCTCCCCACGGCCCCCCTCTCTCTCCCCCCGTCCCCCCTCTCTGTGCCCTCGGCCCCCCTCTCTCTGCCCCTGGCCCCCCTCTCTCTGTCCCCGGCCCCCCTCTTTCTCCCCACGGCCCCCCTCTCTCTCCCGCCGGCCCCCCTCCCTCTCCCCCCGGCTCCCCTCTCTCTCCCCACGGCCCCCCTCTCTCTCCCCACGGCCCCCCTCTCTCTCCCCCCGCCCCCCCTGTCTCTCCCCCCGGCCCCCCTCTCTCTCCCCCTGCCCCCCTCTCTCTCCCCCCGGCCCCCCTCTCTCTGCCCCCGGCCCCCCTCTCTCTGCCAGCGGCCCCCCTCTCTCTGCCCCCGGCCCCCCTCTCTCTGCCCCCTTCCCCCCTCTCTCTGCCCCCGGCGCCCCTCTCTCTTCACCCGGCCCCCCTCTCTCTGCCCCCGGCCCCCCTCTCTCTGCCCCCGGCCCCCCTCTCTCTGCCCCCGGGCCCCCCTCTCTCTCCCCCCGGCCCCCCTCTCTCTCCCCCCGGCCCCCCTCTCTCTCCCCCTGGCCCCCCTCTCTCTCCTGCCGGCCCCCCTCTCTCTCCCGCTGGCCCCCCTCTCTCTCCACCCCGGCCCCCCTCTCTCTCCCCCCGGCCCCCCTCTCTCTCCCCCTGGCCCCCCTCTCTCTCTTCCCGGCCCCCCTCTCTCTGCCCCCGGCCCCCCTCTCTCTGCCCCCGGCCCCCCTCTCTCTGCCCCGGGCCCCCCTCTCTCTCCCCCCGGACCCCCTCTCTCTCTCCCTGGCCCCCCTCTCTCTCCCCCCGGCCCCCCTCTCTCTCCCCCCGGCCGCCCTTTCTCTCCCCCCGGCCCCCCTCTCTCTCCCCCCGGCCCCCCTTTATCTCCCACCGGCCCCCCTCTCTCTCGCCCCCGCACCCCTCTCTCTCCCCCCGGCCCCCCTTTCTCTCCCACCGGCCCCCCTCTCTCTCGCCCCGGCCCCCCTCTCTCTACCCCGGCCCCCTCTCTCTCCCCGCGGACCCCCTCTCTCTCCCCCCGGCCCCCCTCTCTCTGCCCCCGGGCCCCCTCTATCTGCCCCCGTCCCCCCTCTCTCTGCCGCCGGCCCCCCTCTCTCTACCCCCTGGCCCCCCTCTCTCTGCCCCCGGCCCCCCTCTCTCTGACCCCGGCCCCCCTCTCTCTGCCCCCGGCCCCCCTATCTCTCCCCCCGGCCCCCCTCTCTCTCCCCCCGCCCCCCTCTCTCCCCCCGGCCCCCCTCTCTCTCCCCCCGGCCCCCCTCTCTCTCTTCCCGGCCCCCCTATCTCTCCCCCCGGCCCCCCTCTCTCTCCCCCCGCCCCGCTCTCTCCCCCCGGCCCCCCTCTCTCTCCCCCCGGCCCCCCTCTCTCTGCCCCCGGCCCCCCTCTCTCTGCCCCCGGCCCCCCTCTCTCTGCCCCCGGCCCCCCTCTCTCTCCCCCCGGCCCCCCTCCCTCTCTCCCCGGCCCCCTCTTTCTCCCCACGGCCCCCCTCTCTCTCCCACCGGCCCCCCTCTCTCTCCCCCCGGCTCCCCTCTCTCTCCCCACGGCCCCTCTCTCTCTCCCCACGGCCCCCCTCTCTCTCCCCCCGGCCCCCTTGTCTCTCCCCCCGGCCCCCCTCTCTCTCCCCCCGGCCCCCCTCTCTCTCCCCCCGGCCCCCCTCTCTCTGCCCCCGGCCCTCCTCTCTCTGCCCCCGGCCCCCCTCTCTCTGTCCCCGGCCCCCCTCTCTCTCCCCCCGGCCCCCCTCTCTCTCCCCCTGGCCCCCCTCTCTCTCCCGCCGGCCCCCCTCTCTCTCCCGCTGGCCCCCCTCTCTCTCCACCCCGGCCCCCCTCTCTCTCCCCCCGGCCCCCCTCTCTCTCCCCCCGGCCCCCCTCTCTCTCTTCCCGGCCCCCCTCTCTCTGCCCCCGGCCCCCCTCTCTCTGCCCCCGGCCCCCCTCTCTCTGCCCCGGGCCCCCTCTCTCTCCCCCCGGCCCCCCTCTCTCTCTCCCCGGCCCACCTCTCTCTCCCCCCGGCCCCCCTCTCTCTCCCCCCGGCCGCCCTTTCTCACCCCCGGCCCCCCTTTCTCTCCCCCCGGCCCCCCTTTATCTCCCACCGGCCCCCCTCTCTCTCGCCCCCGCCCCCCTCTCTCTCCCCCCGGCCCCCCTTTCTCTCCCACCGGCCCCCCTCTCTCTCGCCCCGGCCCCCCTCTCTCTCCCCCCGGCCCCCTCTCTCTCCCCGAGGCCCCCCTCTCTCTCCCCCCGGCCCCCCTCTCTCTGCCCCCGGGCCCCCTCTATCTGCCCCCGTCCCCCCTCTCTCTGCCGCCGGCCCCCCTCTCTCTACCCCCGGCCCCCCTCTCTCTCCCCCTGGCCCCCCTCTCTCTGCCCCCGGCCCCCCTCTCTCTGCCCCCGGCCCCCCTATCTCTCCCCCCGGCCCCCCTCTCTCTCACCCCGGCCCCCCTCTCTCTCCCACCGGCCCCCCTCTCTCTCCCCCCGGCCCCCCTCTCTCTCCCCCCGGCCCCCCTCTCTCTCCCCCAGGCCCCTCTCTCTCTGCCCTCGACCCCCCTCTCTCTGCCCCCAGCCCCCTCTCTCTGCCCCTGGCCCCCCTCTCTCTCCCCCCGGCCCCCCTTTCTCTCCCACCGGCCCCCCTCTCTCTCGCCCCGGCCCCCCTCTCTCTACCCCGGCCCCCTCTCTCTCCCCGCGGACCCCCTCTCTCTCCCCCCGGCCCCCCTCTCTCTGCCCCCGGGCCCCCTCTATCTGCCCCCGTCCCCCCTCTCTCTGCCGCCGGCCCCCCTCTCTCTACCCCCTGGCCCCCCTCTCTCTGCCCCCGGCCCCCCTCTCTCTGACCCCGGCCCCCCTCTCTCTGCCCCCGGCCCCCCTATCTCTCCCCCCGGCCCCCCTCTCTCTCCCCCCGCCCCCCTCTCTCCCCCCGGCCCCCCTCTCTCTCCCCCCGGCCCCCCTCTCTCTCTTCCCGGCCCCCCTATCTCTCCCCCCGGCCCCCCTCTCTCTCCCCCCGCCCCGCTCTCTCCCCCCGGCCCCCCTCTCTCTCCCCCCGGCCTCCCTCTCTCTGCCCCCGGGCCCCCTCTCTCTGCCCCCGGCCCCCCTCTCTCTGCCCCCGGCCCCCCTCTCTCTCCCCCCGGCCCCCCTCCCTCTCTCCCCGGCCCCCTCTTTCTCCCCACGGCCCCCCTCTCTCTCCCACCGGCCCCCCTCTCTCTCCCCCCGGCTCCCCTCTCTCTCCCCACGGCCCCTCTCTCTCTCCCCACGGCCCCCCTCTCTCTCCCCCCGGCCCCCCTGTCTCTCCCCCCGGCCCCCCTCTCTCTCCCCCCGGCCCCCCTCTCTCTCCCCCCGGCCCCCCTCTCTCTGCCCCCGGCCCTCCTCTCTCTGCCCCCGGCCCCCCTCTCTCTGTCCCCGGCCCCCCTCTCTCTCCCCCCGGCCCCCCTCTCTCTCCCCCTGGCCCCCCTCTCTCTCCCGCCGGCCCCCCTCTCTCTCCCGCTGGCCCCCCTCTCTCTCCACCCCGGCCCCCCTCTCTCTCCCCCCGGCCCCCCTCTCTCTCCCCCCGGCCCCCCTCTCTCTCTTCCCGGCCCCCCTCTCTCTGCCCCCGGCCCCCCTCTCTCTGCCCCCGGCCCCCCTCTCTCTGCCCCGGGCCCCCTCTCTCTCCCCCCGGCCCCCCTCTCTCTCTCCCCGGCCCACCTCTCTCTCCCCCCGGCCCCCCTCTCTCTCTCCCCGGCCGCCCTTTCTCACCCCCGGCCCCCCTTTCTCTCCCCCCGGCCCCCCTTTATCTCCCACCGGCCCCCCTCTCTCTCGCCCCCGCCCCCCTCTCTCTCCCCCCGGCCCCCCTTTCTCTCCCACCGGCCCCCCTCTCTCTCGCCCCGGCCCCCGTCTCTCTCCCCCCGGCCCCCTCTCTCTCCCCGAGGCCCCCCTCTCTCTCCCCCCGGCCCCCCTCTCTCTGCCTCCGGGCCCCCTCTATCTGCCCCCGTCCCCCCTCTCTCTGCCGCCGGCCCCCCTCTCTCTACCCCCGGCCCCCCTCTCTCTCCCCCTGGCCCCCCTCTCTCTGCCCCCGGCCCCCCTCTCTCTGCCCCCGGCCCCCCTATCTCTCCCCCCGGCCCCCCTCTCTCTCACCCCGGCCCCCCTCTCTCTCCCACCGGCCCCCCTCTCTCTCCCCCCGGCCCCCCTCTCTCTCCCCCCGGCCCCCCTCTCTCTCCCCCCGGCCCCTCTCTCTCTGCCCTCGACCCCACTCTCTCTGCCCCCAGCCCCCTCTCTCTGCCCCTGGCCCCCCTCTCTCTCCCCCCGGCCCCCCTCTCTCTCCCCCCGGCCCCCCTCTCTCTCCTGCCGGGCCCCCTCTCTCTCCCCCCGGCCCCTCTCTCTCTCCCCCCAGCCCCCCTCTCTCTCCCCCCGGCCCCCCTCTCGCTCCCGCCGGCCCCCCTCTCTCTCCCCCCGGCCGCCCTCTCTCTCCCCCCGGCCCCCCTCTCTCTCCCCCAGGCCCCCCTATCTCTCCCCCCGGCCCCCCTCTCTCTCTTCCCGGCCCCCCTCTCTCTGCCCCCGGCCCCCCTCTCTCTGCCCCCGGCCCCCCTCTCTCTGACCCCGGCCCTCCTCTCTCTCCCCCCGGCCCGCCTCTCTCTCTCTCCGGCCCCCCTCTTTCTCCCCACGGCCCCCCTCTCTCTCCCGCCGGCCCCCCTCTCTCTCCCCCCCTGGCTCCCCTCTCTCTCCCCACCTCCCCCCTCTCTCTCCCCACGGCCCCCTTATCTCTCCCCCCGGCCCCCCTCTCTCTCCCCCCGGCCCCCCTCTCTCTCCCCCCAGCCCCCCTCTCTCTCCCCCCGACCCCCCTCTCTCTGCCCCCGGCCCCCCTCTCTCTGCCCCCGGCCCCCCTCTCTCTGCCCACGGCCCCCCTCTCTCTGCCCCCGGCCCCCCTCTCTCTCCCCTCGGCCCCTGTCTCTCTCCCCACGGCCCCCCTCTCTCTCCCCACGGCCCCGCTCTCTCTCCCCACGGCCCCCCTCTCTCTCCACCGCCCCCCTCTCTCTCCAAGGCACCCTTCTCTCTCCCCACGGACCCCTCTCTCTCCCACCGGCCCCCCTCTCTCTAGCCCCGGCCCCCCTCTCTCTCCCCCTGGCCCCCTCTCTCTCCCCGCAGCCCCCCTCTCTATCCCCCCGGCCCCCCTCTCTCTGCCCCCGGCCCCCCTCTCTCTGCCCTCGGCCCCCTCTCTCTGCCCCCGGCCCCCCTCTCTCTGCCCCCGGCCCCCTCTCTCTCCCCCCGGCCCCCCTCTCTCTGCCCCAGGCCCACCTCTCTCTGCCCCCCGCCCCCCTCTCTCTGCCCCCGGGCCTCCCTCTCTCTCATCCCCGGAACCCCTCTCTCTCCCCCCGGCCCCCCTCTCTCTCCCCCTGGCCCCACTCTCTCTCCCGCCGGCCCCCCTCTCTCTCCCGCCGGCCCCCCTCTCTCTCCCCCCGGCCCCCTTCTCTCTCCCCCCGGCCCACTCTCTCTCCCCCCGGCCCCCCTCTCTCTCCCCCCGGCCCCCCTCTCTCTCTTCCCGGCCCCCCTCTCTCTGCCCCCGGCCCCCCTCTCTCTGCCCCCGGCCTCCCTCTCTCTGCCCCCGGCCCCCCTCTCTCTGCCCACGGCCCCCCTCTCTCTGCCCCCGGCCCCCCTCTCTCTCCCCCCGGCCCCTGTCTCTCTCCCCACGGCCCCCCTCTCTCTCCCCACGGCCCCGCTCTCTCTCCCCACGGCCCCCCTCTCTCTCCACCGCCCCCCTCTCTCTCCAAGGCACCCTTCTCTCTCCCCACGGACCCCTCTCTCTCCCACCGGCCCCCCTCTCTCTAGCCCCGGCCCCCCTCTCTCTCCCCCTGGCCCCCTCTCTCTCCCCGCAGCCCCCCTCTCTATCCCCCCGGCCCCCCTCTCTCTGCCCCCGGCCCCCCTCTCTCTGCCCTCGGCCCCCTCTCTCTGCCCCCGGCCCCCCTCTCTCTGCCCCCGGCCCCCTCTCTCTCCCCCCGGCCCCCCTCTCTCTGCCCCAGGCCCACCTCTCTCTGCCCCCCGCCCCCCTCTCTCTGCCCCCGGGCCTCCCTCTCTCTCATCCCCGGACCCCCTCTCTCTCCCCCCGGCCCCCCTCTCTCTCCCCTTGGCCCCACTCTCTCTCCCGCCGGCCCCCCTCTCTCTCCCGCCGGCCCCCCTCTCTCTCCCCCCGTCCCCCTTCTCTCTCCCCCCGGCCCACTCTCTCTCCCCCCGGCCCCCCTCTCTCTCCCCCCGGCCCCCCTCTCTCTCTTCCCGGCCCCCCTCTCTCTGCCCCCGGCCCCCCTCTCTCTGCCCGCGGCCCTCCTCTCTCTGCCCCCGGCCCCCCTCTCTCTCCCCCCGGCCCCCCTCTCTCTCTCCCCGGCCCCCCTCTCTCTCACCCCGGCCCCCCTCTTTCTCCTCCCGGCCGCCCTCTCTCTCACCCCGGCCCCCCTCTCTCTCCCCCCGGCCCCCCTTTCTCTCCCACCGGCCCCCCTCTCTCTCGCCCCGGCCCCCCTCTCTCTCCCCCCGGCCCCCTCTCTCTCCCCGCGGCCCCCCTCTCTCTCCCCCCGGCCCCCCTCTCTCTGCCCCCGGGCCCCCTCTATCTGCCCCCGTCCCCCCTCTCTCTGCCCCCGGCCCCCCTCTCTCTCCCCCTGGCCCCCCTCTCTCTGCCCCCGGCCCCCCTCTCTCTGCCCCCGGCCCCCCTCTCTCTGCCTCCGGCCCCCCTATCTCTCTTCCCGGCCCCCCTCTCTCTCCCCCCGGCCCCCCTCTCTCTCCCCCCGGCCCCCCTCTCTCTCCCCCCGGCCCCCCTCTCTCTCCCCCCAGCCCCCCTCTCTCTGCCCCCGGCCCCCCTCTCTCTGCCCCCGGCCCCCTCTCTCTGCCCCTGGCCCCCCTCTCTCTCCCCCCGGCCCCCCTCTCTCTCCCCCCGGCCCCTCTCTCTCTCCCGCCGGCCCCCCTCTCTCTCCCCCCGGCCACCCTCTCTCTCTCCCCGGCCCCCCTCTCTCTCCCCCCGGCCCCCCTCTCTCTCCCGCCGACCCCCCTCTCTCTCCCCCCGGCCCCCCTCTCTCTCCCGCCGGCCCCCCTCTCTCTCCCCCCGGCCCCCCTCTCTCTCCCCCCGGCCCCCCTCTCTCTCCCCCAGGCCCCCCTCTCTCTCCCGCCGGCCCCCCTCTCTCTCCCCCCGGCCCCCCTCTCTCTCCCGCCGGCCCCCCTCTCTCTCCCCCCGGCTCCCCTCTCTCTCCCGCCGGCCCCCCTCTCTCTCCCGCCGGCCCCCCTCTCTCTCCCCCCGGCCCCCCTCTCTCTCCCCCCGGCCCCCCTCTCTCTCCCCCTGGCCCCCCTCTCTCTCCTCCCGGCCCCCCTCTATCTGCCCCCGGGCCCCTCTATCTGCCCCCGTCCCGCCTCTCTCTGCCCCCGGCCCCCCTCTCTCTCCCCCTGGCCCCCCTCTCTCTGCCCCCGGCCCCCCTCTCTCTGCCCCCGCCCCCCCTCTCTCTTCCCCCGGCCCCCCTCTCTCTCCCCACGGCCCCCCTCTCTCTCCCCCCGGCCCACCTCTCTCTCCCCCCGGCCCCCCTCTCTCTCCCCCCCGCCCCCCTCTCTCTCCCCCCGGCCCCCCTCTCTCTGCCCCCGGGCCCCCTCTATCTGCCCCCGTCCCCCCTCTCTCTGCCCCCAGCCCCCCTCTCTCTCCCCCTGGCCCACCTCTCTCTGCCCCCGGCCCCCCTCTCTCTGCCCCCGGCCCCCCTCTCTCTGCCTCTGGCCCCCCTATCTCTCCCCCCGGCCCCCCTCTCTCTCCGCCCGGCCCCCCTCTCTCTCCCCCCGGCCCCCCTCTCTCTCCCCCCGGCCCCCCTCTCTCTCCCCCAAGCCCCCCTCTCTCTGCCCCCGGCCCCCCTCTCTCTGCCCCCGGCCCCCTCTCTCTGCCCCCGGCCCCCCTCTCTCTCCCCCCGGCCTCCCTCTCTCTCCCCCCGGCCCCCCTCTCTCTCCCGCCGGCCCCCCTCTCTCTCCCCCCGGCCCCCTCTCTCTCCCCCCGGCCCCCCTCTCTCTCCCCCCGGCCCCCCTCTCTCTCCTGCCGGCCCCCCTCTCTCTCCCCTCGGCCCCCCTCTCTCTCCCGCCGGCCCCCCTCTCTCTCCCCCCGGCCTCCCTCTCTCTTCCCCCGGCCCCCCTCTCTCTCCCCCCGGCCCCCCTCTCTCTCCCGCCGGCCCCCCTCTCTCTCCCCACGGCCCCCTCTCTCTCTCCCCCCGGCCCCCCTCTCTCTCCCCCTGGCCCCCCTCTCTCTCCCCCCGGCCGCCCTCTCTCTGCCCCCAGGCCCCCTCTATCTGCCCCCATCCCCCCTCTCTCTGCCCCCGGCCCCCCTCTCTCTCCCCCTGGCCCCCCTCTCTCTGCCCCCGGCCCCCCTCTCTCTGCCCCCGCCCCCCCTCTCTCTGCCTCCGGCCCCCCTATCTCTCCCCCCCGCCCCCCTCTCTCTACCCCCGGCCCCCTCTATCTGCCCCCGTCCCCCCTCTCTCTGCCCCCAGCCCCCCTCTCTCTCCCCCTGGCCCACCTCTCTCTGCCCCCGGCCCCCCTCTCTCTGCCCCCGGCCCCCCTCTCTCTGCCTCTGGCCCCCCTATCTCTCCCCCCGGCCCCCCTCTCTCTCCCCCCCGGCCCCCCTCTCTCTCCCCCCGGCCCCCCTCTCTCTCCCCCCGGCCCCCCTCTCTCTCCCCCAAGCCCCCCTCTCTCTGCCCCCGGCCCCCCTCTCTCTGCCCCCGGCCCCCTCTCTCTGCCCCCGGCCCCCCTCTCTCTCCCCCCGGCCTCCCTCTCTCTCCCCCCGGCCCCCCTCTCTCTCCCGCCGGCCCCCCTCTCTCTCCCCCCGGCCCCCTCTCTCTCCCCCCGGCCCCCCTCTCTCTCCCCCCGGCCCCACTCTCTCTCCTGCCGGCCCCCCTCTCTCTCCCCTCGGCCCCCCTCTCTCTCCCGCCGGCCCCCCTCTCTCTCCCCCCGGCCTCCCTCTCTCTTCCCCCGGCCCCCCTCTCTCTCCCCCCGGCCCCCCTCTCTCTCCCGCCGGCCCCCCTCTCTCTCCCCACGGCCCCCTCTCTCTCTCCCCCCGGCCCCCCTCTCTCTCCCCCTGGCCCCCCTCTCTCTCCCCCCGGCCGCCCTCTCTCTGCCCCCAGGCCCCCTCTATCTGCCCCCATCCCCCCTCTCTCTGCCCCCGGCCCCCCTCTCTCTCCCCCCGGCCCCCCTCTCTCTCCCCCCGGCCCCCCTCTCTCTCCCGCCGGCCCCCCTCTCTCTCTCCCCCCTGCCCCCTCTCTCTCCCCCCGGCCCCCCTCTCTCTCCCCCCGGCCCCCCTCTCTCTCCTGCCGGCCCCCCTCTCTCTCCCCCCGGCCCCCCTCTCTCTCCCGCCGGCCCCCCTCTCTCTCCCCCCGTCCCCCCTCTCTCACCCCCCGGCCCCCCCTCTCTCTCCCCCCGGCCCCCCACTCTCTCCCCCCGGCCCCTCACTCTCTCCCCCCGGCCCCCCTCTCTCTAGCCCCGGCCCCCCTCTCTCTCCCCCCGGCCCCCCTCTCTCTCCAGCCGGCCCCCCTCTCTCTCCCCCCGGCCCCCCTCTCTCTCCCCCCGGCCCCCCTCTCTCTCCCCCCGGCCCCCCTCTCTCTCCCCCTGGCTCCCCTCTCTCTCCCCCCAGCCCCCCTCTCTCCCCCCGGCCCCCCGCTCTCTCCCCCCGGCCCCCTTCTCTCTGCCCCCGGCCACCCTCTCTATCCCCCCGGCCCCCCACTCTCTTCCCCCGGCCCCTCACTCTCTCCCCCCGGCCCCCTTCTCTCTACCCCTGGCTCCCCTCTCTCTCCCCCCAGCCCCCCTCTCTCCCCCCGGCCCCCCTCTCTCTCCCCCCGGCCCCCTTCTCTCTGCCCCCGGCCACCCTCTCTATCCCCCCGGCCCCCCACTCTCTCCCCCCGGCCCCTCACTCTCTCCCCCCGGCCCCCCTCTCTCTCCCCCCGGCCCCCCTCTCTCTCCCCCCAGCCCCCCTCTCTCTCCCCCCGGCCCCCCTCTCTCTCCCCCCGGCCCCCCTCTCTCTCCCCCCGGCCCCCCTCTCTCTCCCCCAAGCCCCCCTCTCTCTGCCCCCGGCCCCCCTCTCTCTGCCCCCGGCCCCTTCTCTCTGCCCCCGGCCCCCCTCTCTCTCCCCCCGGCCCCCCTCTCTCTCCCCCCGGCCCCCCCTCTCTCTCCTGCCGGCCCCCCTCTCTCTCCCCCTGGCCCCCCTATCTCTCCCGCCGGCCCCCCTCTCTCTGCCCCCGGCCCCCCTCTCTCTGCCCCCGCCCCCCCTCTCTCTGCCTCCGGCCCCCCTATCTCTCCCCCCCGCCCCCCTCTCTCTCCCCCCGGCCCCCCTCTCTCTCCCCCCGGCCCCCCTCTCTCTCCCCCCGGCCCCCATCTTTCCCCCCGGCCCCCCTCTCTCTCCCCCCGGCCCCCCTCTTTCCCCCCGGCCCCCCTCTCTCTCCCCCTGGCCCCCCTATCTCTCCCGCCGGCCCCCCTCTCTCTGCCCCCGGCCCCCCTCTCTCTGCCCCCGCCCCCCCTCTCTCTGCCTCCGGCCCCCCTATCTCTCCCCCCCGCCCCCCTCTCTCTCCCCCCGGCCCCCCTCTCTCTCCTGCCAGCCCCCCTCTCTCTCCCCCCGGCCCCCCTCTCTCTCCCCCCGGCCCCCCTCTCTCTCCCCCCGGCCGCCCTCTCTCTGCCCCCGGGCCCCCTCTATCTGCCCCCGTCCCCCCTCTCTCTGCCCCCGGCCCCCCTCTCTCTCCCCCTGGCCCCCCTCTCTCTGCCCCCGGCCCCCCTCTCTCTGCCCCCGCCCCCCCTCTCTCTGCCTCCGGCCCCCCTATCTCTCCCCCCCGCCCCCCTTTCTCTCTCCCCGGCCCCCCTCTCTCTCCCCCCGGCCCCCCTCTCTCTCCCCCCGGCACCCCCCTTTCTCCCCCCGGCCCCCCTCTCTCTCCCCCCAGCCCCCCTCTCTCTGCCCCCGGCCCCCGTTTCTCTGCCCCCGGCCCCCTCTCTCTGCCCCCGGCCCCCCTCTCTCTCCCCCCGGCCCCCCCTCTCTCTCCCCCCGGCCCCCCTCTCTCTCCCGCCAGCCCCCGTCTCTCTCCCCCCGGCCCCCCTCTCTCTCCCCCCGGCCCCCCTCTCTCTCCCCCCGGCCCCCCTCTCTCTCCCGCCGGCCCCCCTCTCTCTCCCCCCGGCCCCCCTCTCTCTTCCACCGGCCCCCCTCTCTCTCCCCCCGGCTCCCCTCTCTCTCCCGCCGGTCCCCCTCTCTCTCCCGCCGGCCCCCCTCTCTCTCCCCCCGGCCCCCCTCTCTCTCCCCCCGGCCGCCCTCTCTCTCCCCCTGGCTCCCCTCTCTCTCCCCCCAGCCCCCCTCTCTCCCCCCGGCCCCCCTCTCTCTCCCCCCGGCCCCCCTCTCTCTGCCCCCGGCCACCCTCTCTATCCCCCCGGCCCCCCTCTCTCTCCCCCCGGCCCCTCACTCTCTTCCCCCGGCCCCCCTCTCTCTGCCCTCGGCCCCCCTCTATCTCCCCACGGCCCCCCTTTCTCTCCCCCTGCCCCCCCTCTCTCTGCCCCCGGCACCCCTCTCTCTGCCCCCGCCCCCCCTCTCTCTGCCTCCGGCCCCCCTATCTCTCCCCCCGGCCCCCCTCTCTCTCCCCCCGGCCCCCCTCTCTCTCCCCCCGGCCCCCCTCTCTCTCCCCCCGGCCCCCCTCTTTCTCCTCCCGGCCCCCCTCTCTCTCTCCCCAGCCCCCCTCTCTCTGCCCCCGGCCCCCGTCTCTCTGCCCCCGGCCCCCTCTCTCTGCCCCCGGCCCCCCTCTCTCTCCCCCCGGCCCCCCTCTCTCTCCCGCCGGCCCCCCTCTCTCTCCCCCCGGCCCACCTCTCTCTCCCCCCGGCCCCCCTCTCTCTCCCCCCGGCCCCCCTCTCTCTCCCGCCGGCCCCCCTCTCTCTCCACCCGGCCCCCCTCTCTCTCCCGCCGGCCCCCCTCTCTCTCCCCCCGGCTCCCCTCTCTCTCCCGCCGGCCCCCCTCTCTCTCCCGCCGGCCCCCCTCTCTCTCCCCCCGGCCCCCCTCTCTCTCCCCCTGGCTCCAACTCTCTCTCCCCCCAGCCCCCCTCTCTCCCCCCGGCCCCCCTCTCTCTCCCCCCGGCCCCCCTCTCTCTGCCCCCGGCCACCCTCTCTATCCCCCCGGCCCCCCTCTCTCTCCCCCCGGCCCCCCTCTCTCTGCCCCCGGCCACCCTCTCTATCCCCCCGGCCCCCCTCTCTCTCCCCCCGGCCCCGCACTCTCTCCCCCCGGCCCCCCTCTCTCTCCCCCCGGCCCCCCTCTCTCTCCCCCCAGCCCCCCTCTCTCTGCCCCCGGCCCCCCTCTCTCTGCCCCCGGCCCCCTCTCTCTGCCCCCGGCCCCCCTCTCTCTCCCCCCGCCCCCCCTCTCTCTCCCCCCGGCCCACCTCTCTCTCCCGCCGGCCCCCCTCTCTCTCCCCCCGGCCCCCCTCTCTCTCCCGCCGGCCCCCCTCTCTCTCCCCCCGGCCCCCCTCTCTCGCCCGCCGGCCCCCCTCTCTCTCCCCCCGGCTCCCCTCTCTCTCCCGCCGGCCCCCCTCTCTCTCCTGCTGGCCCCCCTCTCTCTCCCCCCGGCCCCCCTCTCTCTCCCCCCGGCCCCCCTCTCTCTCCCCCTGGCCCCCCTCTCTCTCCCCCCAGCCCCCCTCTCTCCCCCGGCCCCCCTCTCTTTCCCCCCGGCCCCCCTCTCTCTGCCCCCGGTCACCCTCTCTATCCCCCCGGCCCCCCTCTCTCTCCCCACGGCCCCCCTCTCTCTCCACACGGCCCACCTCTCTCTCCACACGGCCCCTTTCTCTCTCCCCACGGCCCCCCTCTCTCTCGCCACGGCCCCCCTCTCTCTCCCTACGGCCCCCCTCTCTCTCCCCACGGCCCCCCTCTCTCTCCCCCCGGCCCCCCTCTCTCTCCCCCCGGCCCGCCTCTCTCTCCACACGGCCCCCCTCTCTCTCCCGCCGGCCCCCCTCTCTCTCCCCCCTGCTCCCTCTCTCTCCCCACGGCCCACCTCTCTCTCCCCACTGCCCCCCTCTCTCTCCCCCCGGCCCCCCTCTCTCTCCCCCCGGCCCCCCTCTCTCTCCCCCCGGCCCCCCTCTCTCTCCCCCCGGCCGCCCTCTCTCTCCCCCCGGCCCCCCTCTCTCTGCCACCGGCCCCCCTCCCTCTGCCCCCGGCCCCCCTCTCTCTGCCACCGGCCCCCCTCTCTCTCCCCCCGGCCCCCCTCTCTCTCCCCCCAGCCCCCCTCTCTCTCCCGCCGGGAGCCCTCACTCTCCTGCCGGCCCCCCTCTCTCTCCCCCCGGCCCCCCTCTCTCTACCCCCGGCCCCCCTCTCTCTCCCCCCGGCCCCCCTCTCTCTGCCCCCGGCCCCCCTCTCTATCCCCCCGGCCCCCCTCTCTCTCCCCCCGGCCCCCCTCTCTCTGCCCTCGGCCCCCCTCTATCTCCCCACGGCCCCCCTCTCTCTCCCCACGGCCACCCTCTCTCTCCCCACCGCCCCCCTCTCTCTCTCCACGGCCCCCTTCTCTCTCCCCACTGCCCCCCTCTCTCTCCCACCGGCCCCCCTCTTCTCGCCCCGGCCCCCCTCTCTCTCCCCCCGGCCCCCTCTCTCTCCCCGCAGCCCCCCTCTCTATCACCCCGGCCCCCCTCTCTCTGCCCCCGGCCCCCTCTCTCTGCCCCCGGCCCCCCTCTCTCTGCCCCCGGCCCCCCTCTCTCTGCCCCCGGCCCCCCTCTCTCTCCCCCCGGACCCCCTCTCTCTGCCCCCGGCCCCCCTCTCTCTGCCCCCGGCCCCCCTCTCTCTTCCCCCGGGCCCCCCTCTCTCTCCCCCCGGCCCCCCTCTCTCTCCCCCCGGCCCCCCTCTCTCTGCCCCCGGCCCCCCTCTCTATCCCCCCGGCCCCCCTCTCTCTCCCCCCGGCCCCCCTCTCTCTCCCCCCGGCCCCCCTCTCTCTCCCGCCGGCCCCCCTCTCTCTCCCCCCGGCCCCCCTCTCTCTCCTCCCGGCCCCCCTCTCTCTCCCCCCGGCCCCCCTCTCTCTCCCGCCGGCCCCCCTCTCTCTCCCCCCGGCCCCCCTCTCTCTCCCGCCGGCCCCCCTCTCTCTCCCCCGGCTCCCCTCTCTCTCCCGCCGGCCCCCCTCTCTCTCCTTCCGGCCCCCCTCTCTCTCCCCCCGGCCCCCCTCTCTCTCCCCCCGGCCCCCCTCTCTCTCCCCCTGGCCCCCCTCTCTCTCCCCACAGCCCCCCTCTCTCCCCCGGCCCCCCTCTCTTTCCCCCCGGCCCCCCTCTCTCTGCCTCCGGCCACCCTCTATCCCCCCGGCCCCCCTCTCTCTCCCCACGGCCCCCCTCTCTCTCCACACGGCCCCCCTCTCTCTCCACACGGCCCCTTTCTCTCTCCCCACGGCCCCCCTCTCTCTCGCCACGGCCCCCCTCTCTCTCCCTACGGCCCCCCTCTCTCTCCCCCCGGCCCCCCTCTCTCTCCCCCCGGCCCCCCTCTCTCTCCCGCCGGCCCCCCTCTCTCTCCCCCCGGCCCCCCTCTCTCTCCCCCCGGCCCCCCTCTCTCTCCCGCCGGCAGAACTCACTCTCCTGCCGGCCCCCCTCTCTCTCCCCCCGGCCCCCCTCTCTCTCCCCCCGGCCCCCCTCTCTCTCCCCCCGGCCCCCCTCTCTCTGCCCCCGGCCCCCCTCTCTATCCCCCCGGCCCCCCTCTCTCTCCCCCCGGCCCCCCTCTCTCTGCCCTCGGCCCCCCTATATCTCCCCACGGCCCCCCTCTCTCTCCCCATGGCCCCCCTCTCTCTCCCCACTACCCCCCTCTCTCTCCCACCGGCCCCCCTCTCTCTCGCCCCGGCCCCCCTCTCTCTCCCCCCGGCCCCCCTCTCTCTCCCCCCGGCCCGCCTCTCTCTCCACACGGCCCCCCTCTCTCTCCCGCCGGCCCCCCTCTCTCTCCCCCCTGCTCCCTCTCTCTCCCCACGGCCCCCCTCTCTCTCCCCACTGCCCCCCTCTCTCTCCCCCCGGCCCCCCTCTCTCTCCCCCCGGCCCCCCTCTCTCTCCCCCCGGCCCCCCTCTCTCTCCCCCCGGCCGCCCTCTCTCTCCCCCCGGCCCCCCTCTCTCTGCCCCCGGCCCCCCTCCCTCTGCCCCCGGCCCCCCTCTCTCTGCCACCGGCCCCCCTCTCTCTCCCCCCGGCCCCCCTCTCTCTCCCCCCGGCCCCCCTCTCTCTCCCGCCGGGAGCCCTCACTCTCCTGCCGGCCCCCCTCTCTCCCCCCGGCCCCCCTCTCTCTACCCCCGGCCCCCCTCTCTCTCCCCCCGGCCCCCCTCTCTCTGCCCCCGGCCCCCCTCTCTATCCCCCCGGCCCCCCTCTCTCTCCCCCCGGCCCCCCTCTCTCTGCCCTCGGCCCCCCTCTATCTCCCCACGGCCCCCCTCTCTCTCCCCACGGCCCCCCTCTCTCTCCCCACCGCCCCCCTCTCTCTCTCCACGGCCCCCTTCTCTCTCCCCACTGCCCCCCTCTCTCTCCCACCGGCCCCCCTCTTCTCGCCCCGGCCCCCCTCTCTCTCCCCCCGGCCCCCTCTCTCTCCCCGCAGCCCCCCTCTCTATCCCCCCGGCCCCCCTCTCTCTGCCCCTGGCATCCTCTCTCTGCCCCCGGCCCCCCTCTCTCTGCCCCCGGCCCCCCTCTCTCTGCCCCCGGCCCCCCTCTCTCTCCCCCCGGACCCCCTCTCTCTGCCCCCGGCCCCCCTCTCTCTGCACCCGGCCCCCCTCTCTCTTCCCCCGGGCCCCCCTCTCTCTCCCCCCGGCCCCCCTCTCTCTCCCCCCGGCCCCCCTCTCTCTCCCGCTGGCCCCCCTCTCTCTCCACCCTGGCCCCCCTCTCTGTCCCCCCGGCCCCCCTCTCTCTCCCCCCGGCCCCCCTCTATCTCTTCCCGGCGCCCCTCTCTCTGCCCCCGGCCCCCCTCTCTCTGCCCCCGGCCCCCCTCTCTCTGCCCAGGGCACCCCTCTCTCTCCCCCCGGCCCCCCTCTCTCTCCCAGGCCCCCCTCTCTCTCCTGCCAGCCCCCCTCTCTCTCCCCCCGGCCGCCCTCTTTCTCCCCCCGACCCCACTATCTCTCCCCCCGGCCCCCCTTTCTCTCCCACCGGCCCCACTCTCTCTCGCCCCGGCCCCCCTCTCTCTCCCCCCAGCCCCCCTTTCTCTCCCACCAGCCCCCCTCTCTCTCCCCCCAGCCCCCCTCTCTCTCCCCCCGGCCGCCCTCTTTCTCCCCCCGGCCCCCCTCTCTCTCCCCCTGGCCCCCCTCTCTCTCCCCCCAGCCCCACTCTCTCCCCCGGCCCCCCTCTCTTTCCCCCCGGCCCCCCTCTCTCTGCCTCCGGCCACCCTCTCTATCCCCCCGGCCCCCCTCTCTCTTCCCACGGCCCCCCTCTCTCTCCACACGGCCCCTTTCTCTCTCCCCACGGCCCCCCTCTCTCTCACCACGGCCCCCCTCTCTCTCCCTACGGCCCCCCTCTCTCTCCCGCCGGCCCCCCTCTCTCTCCCCCTGCTCCCCTCTCTCTCCCCACGGCCCCCCTCTCTCTCCCCACTGCCCCCCTCTCTCTCCCCCCGGCCCCCCTCTCTCTCCCCCCGGCCCCCCTCTCTCTCTTTTCCCCCGGCCCCCCTCTCTCTCCCCCCGGCCGCCCTCTTTCTCCCCCCGACCCCACTATCTCTCCCCCCGGCCCCCCTTTCTCTCCCACCGGCCCCACTCTCTCTCGCCCCGGCCCCCCTCTCTCTCCCCCCAGCCCCCCTTTCTCTCCCACCAGCCCCCTTCTCTCTCCCCCCAGCCCCCCTCTCTCTCCCCCCGGCCGCCCTCTTTCTCCCCCCGGCCCCCCTCTCTCTCCCCCTGGCCCCCCTCTCTCTCCCCCCAGCCCCCCTCTCTCCCCCGGCCCCCCTCTCTTTCCCCCCGGCCCCCCTCTCTCTGCCTCCGGCCCCCCTCTCTATCCCCCCGGCCCCCCTCTCTCTGCCACCGGCCCCCCTCTCTCTCCCCCCGGCCCCCCTCTCTCTCCCCCCGGCCCCCCTCTCTCTCCCGCCGGGAGCCCTCACTCTCCTGCCGGCCCCCCTCTCTCCCCCCGGCCCCCCTCTCTCTACCCCCGGCCCCCCTCTCTCTCCCCCCGGCCCCCCTCTCTCTGCCCCCGGCCCCCCTCTCTATCCCCCCGGCCCCCCTCTCTCTCCCCCCGGCCCCCCTCTCTCTGCCCTCGGCCCCCCTCTATCTCCCCACGGCCCCCCTCTCTCTCCCCACGGCCCCCCTCTCTCTCCCCACCGCCCCCCTCTCTCTCTCCACGGCCCCCTTCTCTCTCCCCACTGCCCCCCTCTCTCTCCCACCGGCCCCCCTCTTCTCACCCCGGCCCCCCTCTCTCTCCCCCCGGCCCCCTCTCTCTCCCCGCAGCCCCCCTCTCTATCCCCCCGGCCCCCCTCTCTCTGCCCCTGGCATCCTCTCTCTGCCCCCGGCCCCCCTCTCTCTGCCCCCGGCCCCCCTCTCTCTGCCCCCGGCCCCCCTCTCTCTCCCCCCGGACCCCCTCTCTCTGCCCCCGGCCCCCCTCTCTCTGCACCCGGCCCCCCTCTCTCTTCCCCCGGGCCCCCCTCTCTCTCCCCCCGGCCCCCCTCTCTCTCCCCCCGGCCCCCCTCTCTCTCCCGCTGGCCCCCCTCTCTCTCCACCCTGGCCCCCCTCTCTGTCCCCCCGGCCCCCCTCTCTCTCCCCCCGGCCCCCCTCTATCTCTTCCCGGCGCCCCTCTCTCTGCCCCCGGCCCCCCTCTCTCTGCCCCCGGCCCCCCTCTCTCTCCCCCCGGCCCCCCTCTCTCTCCCGCCGGCCCCCCTCTCTCTCCCCCCGGCCCCCCTCTCTCTCCCCCCGGCCCCCCTCTCTCTCCCGCCGGCAGAACTCACTCTCCTGCCGGCCCCCCTCTCTCTCCCCCCGGCCCCCCTCTCTCTCCCCCCGGCCCCCCTCTCTCTCCCCCCGGCCCCCCTCTCTCTGCCCCCGGCCCCCCTCTCTATCCCCCCGGCCCCCCTCTCTCTCCCCCCGGCCCCCCTCTCTCTGCCCTCGGCCCCCCTATATCTCCCCACGGCCCCCCTCTCTCTCCCCATGGCCCCCCTCTCTCTCCCCACTACCCCCCTCTCTCTCCCACCGGCCCCCCTCTCTCTCGCCCCGGCCCCCCTCTCTCTCCCCCCGGCCCCCCTCTCTCTCCCCCCGGCCCGCCTCTCTCTCCACACGGCCCCCCTCTCTCCCCCGCCGGCCCCCCTCTCTCTCCCCCCTGCTCCCTCTCTCTCCCCACGGCCCCCCTCTCTCTCCCCACTGCCCCCCTCTCTCTCCCCCCGGCCCCCCTCTCTCTCCCCCCGGCCCCCCTCTCTCTCCCCCCGGCCCCCCTCTCTCTCCCCCCGGCCGCCCTCTCTCTCCCCCCGGCCCCCCTCTCTCTGCCCCCGGCCCCCCTCCCTCTGCCCCCGGCCCCCCTCTCTCTGCCACCGGCCCCCCTCTCTCTCCCCCCGGCCCCCCTCTCTCTCCCCCCGGCCCCCCTCTCTCTCCCGCCGGGAGCCCTCACTCTCCTGCCGGCCCCCCTCTCTCCCCCCGGCCCCCCTCTCTCTACCCCCGGCCCCCCTCTCTCTCCCCCCGGCCCCCCTCTCTCTGCCCCCGGCCCCCCTCTCTATCCCCCCGGCCCCCCTCTCTCTCCCCCCGGCCCCCCTCTCTCTGCCCTCGGCCCCCCTCTATCTCCCCACGGCCCCCCTCTCTCTCCCCACGGCCCCCCTCTCTCTCCCCACCGCCCCCCTCTCTCTCTCCACGGCCCCCTTCTCTCTCCCCACTGCCCCCCTCTCTCTCCCACCGGCCCCCCTCTTCTCGCCCCGGCCCCCCTCTCTCTCCCCCCGGCCCCCTCTCTCTCCCCGCAGCCCCCCTCTCTATCCCCCCGGCCCCCCTCTCTCTGCCCCTGGCATCCTCTCTCTGCCCCCGGCCCCCCTCTCTCTGCCCCCGGCCCCCCTCTCTCTGCCCCCGGCCCCCCTCTCTCTCCCCCCGGACCCCCTCTCTCTGCCCCCGGCCCCCCTCTCTCTGCACCCGGCCCCCCTCTCTCTTCCCCCGGGCCCCCCTCTCTCTAACCCCGGCCCCCCTCTCTCTCCCCCCGGCCCCCCTCTCTCTCCCGCTGGCCCCCCTCTCTCTCCACCCTGGCCCCCCTCTCTGTCCCCCCGGCCCCCCTCTCTCTCCCCCCGGCCCCCCTCTATCTCTTCCCGGCGCCCCTCTCTCTGCCCCCGGCCCCCCTCTCTCTGCCCCCGGCCCCCCTCTCTCTGCCCAGGGCACCCCTCTCTCTCCCCCCGGCCCCCCTCTCTCTCCCAGGCCCCCCTCTCTCTCCCGCCAGCCCCCCTCTCTCTCCCCCCGGCCGCCCTCTTTCTCCCCCCGACCCCACTATCTCTCCCCCCGGCCCCCCTTTCTCTCCCACCGGCCCCACTCTCTCTCGCCCCGGCCCCCCTCTCTCTCCCCCCAGCCCCCCTTTCTCTCCCACCAGCCCCCCTCTCTCTCCCCCCAGCCCCCCTCTCTCTCCCCCCGGCCGCCCTCTTTCTCCCCCCGGCCCCCCTCTCTCTCCCCCTGGCCCCCCTCTCTCTCCCCCCAGCCCCACTCTCTCCCCCGGCCCCCCTCTCTTTCCCCCCGGCCCCCCTCTCTCTGCCTCCGGCCACCCTCTCTATCCCCCCGGCCCCCCTCTCTCTTCCCACGGCCCCCCTCTCTTTCCACACGGCCCCTTTCTCTCTCCCCACGGCCCCCCTCTCTCTCACCACGGCCCCCCTCTCTCTCCCTACGGCCCCCCTCTCTCTCCCGCCGGCCCCCCTCTCTCTCCCCCTGCTCCCCTCTCTCTCCCCACGGCCCCCCTCTCTTTCCCCACTGCCCCCCTCTCTCTCCCCCCGGCCCCCCTCTCTCTCCCCCCGGCCCCCCTCTCTCTCTTTTCCCCCGGCCCCCCTCTCTCTCCCCCCGGCCGCCCTCTTTCTCCCCCCGACCCCACTATCTCTCCCCCCGGCCCCCCTTTCTCTCCCACCGGCCCCACTCTCTCTCGCCCCGGCCCCCCTCTCTCTCCCCCCAGCCCCCCTTTCTCTCCCACCAGCCCCCTTCTCTCTCCCCCCAGCCCCCCTCTCTCTCCCCCCGGCAGCCCTCTTTCTCCCCCCGGCCCCCCTCTCTCTCCCCCTGGCCCCCCTCTCTCTCCCCCCAGCCCCCCTCTCTCCCCCGGCCCCCCTCTCTTTCCCCCCGGCCCCCCTCTCTCTGCCTCCGGCCCCCCTCTCTATCCCCCCGGCCCCCCTCTCTCTGCCACCGGCCCCCCTCTCTCTCCCCCCGGCCCCCCTCTCTCTCCCCCCGGCCCCCCTCTCTCTCCCGCCGGGAGCCCTCACTCTCCTGCCGGCCCCCCTCTCTCCCCCCGGCCCCCCTCTCTCTACCCCCGGCCCCCCTCTCTCTCCCCCCGGCCCCCCTCTCTCTGCCCCCGGCCCCCCTCTCTATCCCCCCGGCCCCCCTCTCTCTCCCCCCGGCCCCCCTCTCTCTGCCCTCGGCCCCCCTCTATCTCCCCACGGCCCCCCTCTCTCTCCCCACGGCCCCCCTCTCTCTCCCCACCGCCCCCCTCTCTCTCTCCACGGCCCCCTTCTCTCTCCCCACTGCCCCCCTCTCTCTCCCACCGGCCCCCCTCTTCTCACCCCGGCCCCCCTCTCTCTCCCCCCGGCCCCCTCTCTCTCCCCGCAGCCCCCCTCTCTATCCCCCCGGCCCCCCTCTCTCTGCCCCTGGCATCCTCTCTCTGCCCCCGGCCCCCCTCTCTCTGCCCCCGGCCCCCCTCTCTCTGCCCCCGGCCCCCCTCTCTCTCCCCCCGGACCCCCTCTCTCTGCCCCCGGCCCCCCTCTCTCTGCACCCGGCCCCCCTCTCTCTTCCCCCGGGCCCCCCTCTCTCTCCCCCCGGCCCCCCTCTCTCTCCCCCCGGCCCCCCTCTCTCTCCCGCTGGCCCCCCTCTCTCTCCACCCTGGCCCCCCTCTCTGTCCCCCCGGCCCCCCTCTCTCTCCCCCCGGCCCCCCTCTATCTCTTCCCGGCGCCCCTCTCTCTGCCCCCGGCCCCCCTCTCTCTGCCCCCGGCCCCCCTCTCTCTGCCCAGGGCACCCCTCTCTCTCCCCCCGGCCCCCCTCTCTCTCCCAGGCCCCCCTCTCTCTCCCCCCAGCCCCCCTCTCTCTCCCCCCGGCCGCCCTCTTTCTCCCCCCGACCCCACTATCTCTCCCCCCGGCCCCCCTTTCTCTCCCACCGGCCCCACTCTCTCTCGCCCCGGCCCCCCTCTCTCTCCCCCCAGCCCCCCTTTCTCTCCCACCAGCCCCCCTCTCTCTCCCCCCAGCCCCCCTCTCTCTCCCCCCGGCCGCCCTCTTTCTCCCCCCGGCCCCCCTCTCTCTCCCCCTGGCCCCCCTCTCTCTCCCCCCAGCCCCCCTCTCTCCCCCGGCCCCCCTCTCTTTCCCCCCGGCCCCCCTCTCTCTGCCTCCGGCCACCCTCTCTATCCCCCCGGCCCCCCTCTCTCTTCCCACGGCCCCCCTCTCTCTCCACACGGCCCCTTTCTCTCTCCCCACGGCCCCCCTCTCTCTCACCACGGCCCCCCTCTCTCTCCCTACGGCCCCCCTCTCTCTCCCGCCGGCCCCTCTCTCTCTCCCCCTGCTCCCCTCTCTCTCCCCACGGCCCCCCTCTCTCTCCCCACTGCCCCCCTCTCTCTCCCCCCAGCCCCCCTCTCTCTCCCCCCGGCCCCCCTCTCTCTCTTTTCCCCCGGCCCCCCTCTCTCTCCCCCCGGCCGCCCTCTTTCTCCCCCCGACCCCACTATCTCTCCCCCCGGCCCCCCTTTCTCTCCCACCGGCCCCACTCTCTCTCGCCCCGGCCCCCCTCTCTCTCCCCCCAGCCCCCCTTTCTCTCCCACCAGCCCCCCTCTCTCTCCCCCCAGCCTCCCTCTCTCTCCCCCCGGCCGCCCTCTTTCTCCCCCCGGCCCCCCTCTCTCTCCCCCTGGCCCCCCTCTCTCTCCCCCCAGCCCCCCTCTCTCCCCCGGCCCCCCTCTCTTTCCCCCCGGCCCCCCTCTCTCTGCCTCCGGCCACCCTCTCTATCCCCCCGGCCCCCCTCTCTCTTCCCACGGCCCCCCTCTCTCTCCACACGGCCCCTTTCTCTCTCCCCACGGCCCCCCTCTCTCTCACCACGGACCCCCTCTCTCTCCCTACGGCCCCCCTCTCTCTCCCCCCGGCCCCCCTCTCTCTCCCCCCGGCCCCCTCTCTCTCCCCCCGGCCTGCCTCTCTCTCCACACGGCCCCCCTCTCTCTCCCGCCGGCCCCCCTCTCTCTCCCCCTGCTCCCCTCTCTCTCCCCACGGCCCCCCTCTCTCTCCCCACTGCCCCCCTCTCTCTCCCCCCGGCCCCCCTCTCTCTCTTTTCCCCCGGCCCCCCTCTCTCTCTTTTCCCCCGGCCCCCCTCTCTCTCCCCCCGGCCGCCCTCTCTCTCCCCCCGGCCCCCCTCTCTCTGCCCCCGGCCCCCCTCCCTCTGCCCCCGGCCCCCCTCTCTCTGCCACCGGCCCCCTCTCTCTCCCCCCGGCCCCCCTCTCTCTCCCCCCGGCCCCCCTCTCTCTCCCGCCGGCAGCCCTCACTCTCCTGCCGGCCCCCCTCTCTCTCCCCCCTGCCCCCCTCTCTCTCCCCCCGGCCCCCCTCTCTCTCCCCCCGGCCCCCCTCTCTCTGCCCCTGGCCCCCCTCTCTATCCCCCCGGCCCCCCTCTCTCTCCCCCCGGCCCCCCTCTCTCTCCCCCCGGCCCCCCTCTCTCTCCCGCCGGCCCCCCTCTCTCTCCCCCCGGCCCCCCTCTCTCTCGCCCCGGCCCCCCTCTCTCTCCCCCCGGCCCCCCTCTCTCTCCCCCCGGCCCGCCTCTCTCTCCACACGGCTCCCCTCTCTCTCCCGCCGGCCCCCCTCTCTCTCCCCCCTGCTCCCTCTCTCTCCCCACGGCCCCCCTCTCTCTCCCCACTGCCCCCCTCTCTCTCCCCCCGGCCCCCCTCTCTCTCCCCCCGGCCCCCCTCTCTCTCCCCCCGGCCCCTCTCTCTCTCCCCCCGGCCGCCCTCTCTCTCCCCCCGGCCCCCCTCTCTCTGCCCCCGGCCCCCCTCCCTCTGCCCCCGGCCCCCCTCTCTCTGCCACCGGCCCCCCTCTCTCTCCCCCCGGCCCCCCTCTCTATCCCCCCGGCCCCCCTCTCTCTCCCCCCGGCCCCCCTCTCTCTGCCCTCGGCCCCCCTCTATCTCCCCACGGCCCCCCTCTCTCTCCCCACGGCCCCCCTCTCTCTCCCCACCGCCCCCCTCTCTCTCTCCACGGCCCCCTTCTCTCTCCCCACTGCCCCCCTCTCTCTCCCACCGGCCCCCCTCTTCTCGCCCCGGCCCCCCTCTCTCTCCCCCCGGCCCCCTCTCTCTCCCCGCAGCCCCCCTCTCTATCCCCCCGGCCCCCCTCTCTCTGCCCCCGGCCCCCTCTCTCTGCCCCCGGCCCCCCTCTCTCTGCCCCCGGCCCCCCTCTCTCTGCCCCCGGCCCCCCTCTCTCTGCCCCCGGCCCCCCTCTCTCTGCCCCCGGCCCCCCTCTCTCTCCCCCCGGACCCCCTCTCTCTGCCCCCGGCCCCCCTCTCTCTGCCCCCGGCCCCCCTCTCTCTTCCCCCGGGCCCCCCTCTCTCTCCCCCCGGCCCCCCTCTCTCTCCCCCCGGCCCCCCTCTCTCTCCCGCTGGCCCCCCTCTCTCTCCACCCCGGCCCCCCTCTCTGTCCCCCCGGCCCCCCTCTCTCTCCCCCCGGCCCCCCTCTATCTCTTCCCGGCGCCCCTCTCTCTGCCCCCGGCCCCCCTCTCTCTGCCCCCGGCCCCCCTCTCTCTGCCCAGGGCACCCCTCTCTCTCTCCCCCGGCCCCCCTCTCTCTCCCAGGCCCCCCTCTCTCTCCCCCCAGCCCCCCTCTCTCTCCCCCCGGCCGCCCTCTTTCTCCCCCCGACCCCACTATCTCTCCCCCCGGCCCCCCTTTCTCTCCCACCGGCCCCACTCTCTCTCGCCCCGGCCCCCCTCTCTCTCCCCCCAGCCCCCCTTTCTCTCCCACCAGCCCCCCTCTCTCTCCCCCCAGCCCCCCTCTCTCTCCCCCCGGCCGCCCTCTTTCTCCCCCCGGCCCCCCTCTCTCTCCCCCTGGCCCCCCTCTCTCTCCCCCCAGCCCCCCTCTCTCCCCCGGCCCCCCTCTCTTTCCCCCCGGCCCCCCTCTCTCTGCCTCCGGCCACCCTCTCTATCCCCCCGGCCCCCCTCTCTCTCCCCACGGCCCCCCTCTCTCTCCACACGGCCCCCCTCTCTCTCCACACGGCCCCTTTCTCTCTCCCCACGGCCCCCCTCTCTCTCACCACGGCCCCCCTCTCTCTCCCTACGGCCCCCCTCTCTCTCCCCCCGGCCCCCCTCTCTCTCCCCCCGGCCCCCTCTCTCTCCCCCCGGCCTGCCTCTCTCTCCACACGGCCCCCCTCTCTCTCCCACCGGCCCCCCTCTCTCTCCCCCTGCTCCCCTCTCTCTACCCACGGCCCCCCTCTCTCTCCCCACTGCCCCCCTCTCTCTCCCCCCGGCCCCCCTCTCTCTCCCCCCGGCCCCCCTCTCTCTCTTTTCCCCCGGCCCCCCTCTCTCTCCCCCCGGCCGCCCTCTCTCTCCCCCCGGCCCCCCTCTCTCTGCCCCCGGCCCCCCTCCCTCTGCCCCCGGCCCCCCTCTCTCTGCCACCGGCCCCCTCTCTCTCCCCCCGGCCCCCCTCTCTCTCCCCCCGGCCCCCCTCTCTCTCCCGCCGGCAGCCCTCACTCTCCTGCCGGCCCCCCTCTCTCTCCCCCCGGCCCACCTCTCTCTCCCCCCGGCCGCCCTCTCTCTCCCCCCGGCCCCCCTCTCTCTGCCCCCGGCCCCCCTCCCTCTGCCCCCGGCCCCCCTCTCTCTGCCACCGGCCCCCTCTCTCTCCCCCCGGCCCCCCTCTCTCTCCCCCCGGCCCCCCTCTCTCTCCCGCCGGCAGCCCTCACTCTCCTGCCGGCCCCCCTCTCTCTCCCCCCGGCCCCCCTCTCTCTCCCCCCGGCCCCCCTCTCTCTCCCCCCGGCCCCCCTCTCTCTGCCCCCGGCCCCCCTCTCTATCCCCCCGGCCCCCCTCTCTCTCCCCCCGGCCCCCCTCTCTCTCCCCCCGGCCCCCCTCTCTCTCCCGCCGGCCCCCCTCTCTCTCCCCCCGGCCCCCCTCTCTCTCCTCCCGGCCCCCCTCTCTCTCCCCCCGGCCCCCCTCTCTCTCCCGCCGGCCCCCCTCTCTCTCCCCCCGGCCCCCCTCTCTCTCCCGCCGGCCCCCCTCTCTCTCCCCCGGCTCCCCTCTCTCTCCCGCCGGCCCCCCTCTCTCTCCTTCCGGCCCCCCTCTCTCTCCCCCCGGCCCCCCTCTCTCTCCCCCCGGCCCCCCTCTCTCTCCCCCTGGCCCCCCTCTCTCTCCCCCCAGCCCCCCTCTCTCCCCCGGCCCCCCTCTCTTTCCCCCCGGCCCCCCTCTCTCTGCCTCCGGCCACCCTCTCTATCCCCCTGGCCCCCCTCTCTCTCCCCACGCCCCCATCTCTCTCCACACAGCCCCCCTCTCTCTCCACACGGCCCCTTTCTCTCTCCCCACAGCCCCCCTCTCTCTCGCCACGGCCCCCATCTCTCTCCCTACGGCCCCCCTCTCTCTCCCCCGGCCCCCCTCTCTCTCCCCCCGGCCCCCCTCTCTCTCCCGCCGGCCCCCCTCTCTCTCCCCCTGCTCCCCTCTCTCTCCCCACGGCCCCCCTCTCTCTCCCCACTGCCCCTCTCTCTCTCCCCCCGGCCCCCCTCTCTCTCCCCCCGGCCCCCCTCTCTCTCTTTTCCCCCGGCCCCCCTCTCTCTCCCCCCGGCCGCCCTCTCTCTCCCCCCGGCCCCCCTCTCTCTGCCCCCGGCCCCCCTCCCTCTACCCCCGGCCCCCCTCTCTCTGCCACCGGCCCCCCTCTCTCTCCCCCCGGCCCCCCTCTCTCTCCCCCCGGCCCCCCTCTCTCTCCCGCCGGCAGAACTCACTCTCCTGCCGGCCCCCCTCTCTCTCCCACCGGCCCCCCTCTCTCTCCCCCCGGCCCCCCTCTCTCTCCCCCCGGCCCCCCTCTCTCTGCCCCCGGCCCCCCTCTCTATCCCCCCGGCACCCCTCTCTCACCCCCCGGCCCCCCTCTCTCTGCCCTCGGCCCCCCTCTATCTCCCCACGGCCCCCCTCTCTCTCCCCACGGCCCCCCTCTCTCTCCCCACTGCCCCCCTCTCTCTCCCACCGGCCCCCCTCTCTCTCGCCCCGGCCCCCCTCTCTCTCCCCCCGGCCCCCTCTCTCTCCCCGCAGCCCCCCTCTCTATCCCCCCGGCCCCCCTCTCTCTGCCCCCGGCCCCCTCTCTCTGCCCCCGGCCCCCCTCTCTCTGCCCCCGGCCCCCCTCTCTCTGCCCCCAGCCCCCCTCTCTCTCCCCCCGGACCCGCTCTCTCTTCCCCCGGCCCCCCTCTCTCTGCCCCCGGCCCCCCTCTCTCTTCCCCCGGCCCCCCTCTCTCTCCCCCCGGCCCCCCTCTCTCTCCCCCCGGCCCCCCTCTCTCTCCCCCTGGCCCCCCTCTCTCTCCCGCCGGCCCCCCTCTCTCTCCCCCCGGCCCCCCTCTCTCTCCCCCCGGCCCCCCTCTATCTCTTCCCGGCGCCCCTCTCTCTGCCCCCGGCCCCCCTCTCTCTGCCCCCGGCCCCCCTGTCTCTGCCCCGGGCACCCCTCTCTCTCCCCCCCGGCCCCCCTCTCTCTCCCAGGCCCGCCTCTCTCTCCCCCCATCCCCCCTCTCTCTCCCCCCGGCCGCCCTCTTTCTCCCCCCGGCCCCCCTATCTCTCCCCCCGGCCCCCCTTTCTCTCCCACCGGCCCCACTCTCTCTCGCCCCGGCCCCCCTCTCTCTCCCCCCAGCCCCCCTTTCTCTCCCACCAGCCCCCCTCTCTCTCCCCCCGGCCCCCCTCTCTCTCCCCCCGGCCGCCCTCTTTCTCCCCCCGGCCCCCCTTTCTCTCCCACCGGCCCCACTCTCTCTCACCCCGGCCCCCCTCTCTCTCCCCCCAGCCCCTCTTTCTCTCCCACGGGCCCCCCTCTCTCTCCCCCCGGCCCCCCTCTCTCTCCCCCCGGCCCCCCTCTCTCTTCCGCCGGCCCCCCTCTCTCTCCCCCCGGCCCCCCTCTCTCTCACCCCGGCCCCCCTCTCTCTCCCCCCGGCCCCCCTCTCTCTCCCCCCGGCCCCCCTCTCTCTCCCGCCGGCCCCCCTCTCTCTCCCCCGGCTCCCCTCTCTCTCCCGCCGGCCCCCTCTCTCTCCTGCCGGCCCCCCTCTCTCTCCCCCCGGACCCCCTCTCTCTCCCCCCGGCCCCCCTCTCTCTCCCCCTGGCCTCCCTCTCTCTCCCCCCAGCCCCCCTCTCTCCCCCGGCCCCCCTCTCTTTCCCCCCGGCCCCCCTCTCTCTGCCCCCGGCCACCCTCTCTATCCCCCCGGCCCCCCTCTCTCTCCCCACGGCACTCCTCTCTCTCCACACGGCCCCCCTCTCTCTCCACACGGCCCCTTTCTCTCTCCCCACGGCCCCCCTCTCTCTCGCCACGGCCCTCCTCTCTCTCCCTACGGCTCCCCTCTCTCTCCCCCCGGCCCCCCTCTCTCTCCCGCCGGCCCCCCTCTCTCTCCCCCCGGCCCCCCTCTCTCTCCCCCCGGCCCCCCTCTATCTCTTCCCGGCGCCCCTCTCTCTGCCCCCGGCCCCCCTCTCTCTGCCCCCGGCCCCCCTGTCTCTGCCCCGGGCACCCCTCTCTCTCCCCCCCGGCCCCCCTCTCTCTCCCAGGCCCGCCTCTCTCTCCCCCCATCCCCCCTCTCTCTCCCCCCGGCCGCCCTCTTTCTCCCCCCGGCCCCCCTATCTCTCCCCCCGGCCCCCCTTTCTCTCCCACCGGCCCCACTCTCTCTCGCCCCGGCCCCCCTCTCTCTCCCCCCAGCCCCCCTTTCTCTCCCACCAGCCCCCCTCTCTCTCCCCCCGGCCCCCCTCTCTCTCCCCCCGGCCGCCCTCTTTCTCCCCCCGGCCCCCCTTTCTCTCCCACCGGCCCCACTCTCTCTCACCCCGGCCTCCCTCTCTCTCCCCCCAGCCCCTCTTTCTCTCCCACGGGCCCCCCTCTCTCTCCCCCCGGCCCCCCTCTCTCTCCCCCCGGCCCCCCTCTCTCTCCCGCCGGCCCCCCTCTCTCTCCCCCCGGCCCCCTCTCTCTCACCCCGGCCCCCCTCTCTCTCCCCCGGCCCCCTCTCTCTCCCCCCGGCCCCCCTCTCTCTCCCGCCGGCCCCCCTCTCTCTCCCCCGGCTCCCCTCTCTCTCCCGCCGGCCCCCTCTCTCTCCTGCCGGCCCCCCTCTCTCTCCCCCCGGACCCCCTCTCTCTCCCCCCGGCCCCCCTCTCTCTCCCCCTGGCCTCCCTCTCTCTCCCCCCAGCCCCCCTCTCTCCCCCGGCCCCCCTCTCTTTCCCCCCGGCCCCCCTCTCTCTGCCCCCGGCCACCCTCTCTATCCCCCCGGCCCCCCTCTCTCTCCCCACGGCACTCCTCTCTCTCCACACGGCCCCCCTCTCTCTCCACACGGCCCCTTTCTCTCTCCCCACGGCCCCCCTCTCTCTCGCCACGGCCCTCCTCTCTCTCCCTACGGCTCCCCTCTCTCTCCCCCCGGCCCCCCTCTCTCTCGCCCCGGCCCCCCTCTCTCTCCCCCCGGCCCCCCTCTCTCTCCCCCCCGGCCCGCCTCACTCTCCTGCCGGCCCCCCTCTCTCTCCCACCGGCCCCCCTCTCTCTCCCCCCGGCCCCCCTCTCTCTCCCCCCGGCCCCCCTCTCTCTGCCCCCGGCCCCCCTCTCTATCCCCCCGGCACCCCTCTCTCACCCCCCGGCCCCCTCTCTCTGCCCTCGGCCCCCCTCTATCTCCCCACGGCCCCCTCTCTCTCCCCACGGCCCCCCTCTCTCTCCCCACTGCCCCCCTCTCTCTCCCACCGGCCCCCCTCTCTCTCGCCCCGGCCCCCCTCTCTCTCCCCCCGGCCCCCTCTCTCTCCCCGCAGCCCCCCTCTCTATCCCCCCGGCCCCCCTCTCTCTGCCCCCGGCCCCCTCTCTCTGCCCCCGGCCCCCCTCTCTCTGCCCCGGCCCCCCTCTCTCTGCCCCCAGCCCCCCTCTCTCTCCCCCGGACCCCGCTCTCTCTGCCCCCGGCCCCCCTCTCTCTGCCCCCGGCCCCCCTCTCTCTTCCCCCGGCCCCCCCTCTCTCTCCCCCCGGCCCCCCTCTCTCTCCCCCCGGCCCCCCTCTCTCTCCCCTGGCCCCCCTCTCTCTCCCGCCGGCCCCCCTCTCTCTCCCCCCGGCCCCCCTCTCTCTCCCCCCGGCCCCCCTGTCTCTGCCCCGGGCACCCCTCTCTCTCCCCCCGGCCCCCCTCTCTCTCCCAGGCCCGCCTCTCTCTCCCCCCATCCCCCCTCTCTCTCCCCCCGGCCGCCCTCTTTCTCCCCCCGGCCCCCCTATCTCTCCCCCCGGCCCCCCTTTCTCTCCCACCGGCCCCACTCTCTCTCGCCCCGGCCCCCTCTCTCTCCCCCCAGCCCCCCTTTCTCTCCCACCAGCCCCCCTCTCTCTCCCCCCGGCCCCCCTCTCTCTCCCCCCGGCCGCCCTCTTTCTCCCCCCGGCCCCCCTTTCTCTCCCAGCGGCCCCACTCTCTCTCACCCCGGCCCCCTCTCTCTCCCCCCAGCCCCTCTTTCTCTCCCACGGGCCCCCCTCTCTCTCCCCCCGGCCCCCCTCTCTCTCCCCCCGGCCCCCCTCTCTCTCCCGCCGGCCCCCTCTCTCTCCCCCCGGCCCCCCTCTCTCTCACCCCGGCCCCCCTCTCTCTCCCCCCGGCCCCCCTCTCTCTCCCCCCGGCCCCCCCTCTCTCTCCCGCCGGCCCCCCTCTCTCTCCCCCGGCTCCCCTCTCTCTCCCGCCGGCCCCCTCTCTCTCCTGCCGGCCCCCCTCTCTCTCCCCCCGGACCCCCTCTCTCTCCCCCCGGCCCCCCTCTCTCTCCCCCTGGCCTCCCTCTCTCTCCCCCCAGCCCCCCTCTCTCCCCCGGCCCCCCTCTCTTTCCCCCCGGCCCCCCTCTCTCTGCCCCCGGCCACCCTCTCTATCCCCCCGGCCCCCCTCTCTCTCCCCACGGCACTCCTCTCTCTCCACACGGCCCCCCTCTCTCTCCACACGGCCCCTTTCTCTCTCCCCACGGCCCCCCTCTCTCTCGCCACGGCCCTCCTCTCTCTCCCTACGGCTCCCCTCTCTCTCCCCCCGGCCCCCCTCTCTCTCGCCCCGGCCCCCCTCTCTCTCCCCCCGGCCCCCCTCTCTCTCCCCCCGGCCCGCCTCTCTCTCCACACGGCCCCCCTCTCTCTCCCACCGGCCCCCCTCTCTCTCCCCCCTGCTCCCTCTCTCTCCCCACGGCCCCCCTCTCTCTCCCCACTGCCCCCCTCTCTCTCCCCCCGGCCCCCCTCTCTCTCCCCCCGGCCCCCCTCTCTCTCCCCCCGGCCCCCCTCTCTCTCCCCCCGGCCGCCCTCTCTCTCCCCCCGGCTCCCCTCTCTCTGCCCCCGGCCCCCCTCCCTCTGCCCACGGCCCCCCTCTCTCTGCCACCGGCCCCCCTCTCTCTCCCCCCGCCCCCCTCTCTCTCCCCCCGGCCCCCCTCCCTCTGCCCCCAGCCCCCCTCTCTCTGCCACCGGCCCCCCTCTCTCTCCCCCCGGGCCCCCCTCTCTCTCCCCCCAGCCCCCCTCTCTCTCCCGCCGGCAGAACTCACTCTCCTGCCGGCCCCCTCTCTCTCCCCCCGGCCCCCCTCTCTCTCCCCCCGGCCCCCCTCTCTCTCCCCCGGCCCCCCTCTCTCTGCCCCCGGCCCCCCTCTCTATCCCCCCGGCCCCCCTCTCTCACCCCCCGGCCCCCCTCTCTCTGCCCTCGGCCCCCCTCTATCTCCCCACGGCCCCCCTCTCTCTCCCCACGGCCCCCCTCTCTCTCCCCACTGCCCCCCTCTCTCTCCCACCGGCCCCCCTCTCTCTCGCCCCGGCCCCCCTCTCTCTCCCCCCGGCCCCCTCTCTCTCCCCGCAGCCCCCCTCTCTATCCCCCCGGCCCCCCTCTCTCTGCCCCCGGCCCCCTCTCTCTGCCCCCGGCCCCCCTCTCTCTGCCCCCGGCCCCCCTCTCTCTGCCCCCGGCCCCCCTCTCTCTCCCCCCGGACCCGCTCTCTCTGCCCCGGCCCCCCTCTCTCTGCCCCCGGCCCCCCTCTCTGTTCCCCCGGGCCCCCCTCTCTCTCCCCCCGGCCCCCCTCTCTCTCCCCCCGGCCCCCCTCTCTCTCCCCCTGGCCCCCCTCTCTCTCCCGCCGGCCCCCCTCTCTCTCCCCCCGGCCCCCCTCTCTCTCCCCCGGCCCCCATCTATCTCTTCCCGGCGCCCCTCTCTCTGCCCCCGGCCCCCCTCTCTCTGCCCCCGGCCCCCCTGTCTCTGCCCCGGGCACCCCTCTCTCTCCCCCCCGGCCCCCCTCTCTCTCCCAGGCCCGCCTCTCTCTCCCCCCATCCCCCCTCTCTCTCCCCCCGGCCGCCCTCTTTCTCCCCCCGCCCCCCTATCTCTCCCCCCGGCCCCCCTTTCTCTCCCACCGGCCCCACTCTCTCTCGCCCCGGCCCCCCTCTCTCTCCCCCCAGCCCCCCTTTCTCTCCCACCAGCCCCCCTCTCTCTCCCCCCGGCCCCCCTCTCTCTCCCCCCGGCCGCCCTCTTTCTCCCCCCGGCCCCCCTTTCTCTCCCACCGGCCCCACTCTCTCTCACCCCGGCCCCCCTCTCTCTCCCCCCAGCCCCTCTTTCTCTCCCACGGGCCCCCCTATCTCTCCCCCCGGCCCCCCTCTCTCTCCCCCCGGCCCCCCTCTCTCTCCCGCCGGCCCCCCTCTCTCTCCCCCCGGCCCCCCTCTCTCTCACCCCGGCCCCCCTCTCTCTCCCCCCGGCCCCCCTCTCTCTCCCCCCGGCCCCCCTCTCTCTCCCGCCGGCCCCCCTCTCTCTCCCCCGGCTCCCCTCTCTCTCCCGCCGGCCCCCTCTCTCTCCTGCCGGCCCCCTCTCTCTCCCCCCGGACCCCCTCTCTCTCCCCCCCGGCCCCCTCTCTCTCCCCCTGGCCTCCCTCTCTCTCCCCCCAGCCCCCCTCTCTCCCCCGGCCCCCCTCTCTTTCCCCCCGGCCCCCCTCTCTCTGCCCCCGGCCACCCTCTCTATCCCCCCGGCCCCCCTCTCTCTCCCCACGGCACTCCTCTCTCTCCACACGGCCCCCCTCTCTCTCCACACGGCCCCTTTCTCTCTCCCCACGGCCCCCCTCTCTCTCGCCACGGCCCTCCTCTCTCTCCCTACGGCTCCCCTCTCTCTCCCCCCGGCCCCCCTCTCTCTCGCCCCGGCCCCCCTCTCTCTCCCCCGGCCCCCCTCTCTCTCCCCCCGGCCCGCCTCTCTCTCCACACGGCCCCCCTCTCTCTCCCGCTGGCCCCCTCTCTCTCCCCCCTGCTCCCTCTCTCTCCCCACGGCCCCCCTCTCTCTCCCCACTGCCCCCCCTCTCTCTCCCCCCGGCCCCCCTCTCTCTCCCCCCGGCCCCCCTCTCTCTCCCCCCGGCCCCCCTCTCTCTCCCCCCGGCCGCCCTCTCTCTCCCCCGGCTCCCCTCTCTCTGCCCCCGGCCCCCCTCCCTCTGCCCCCGGCCCCCCTCTCTCTGCCACCGGCCCCCCTCTCTCTCCCCCCGGCCCCCCTCTCTCTCCCCCCGGCCCCCCTCTCTCTCCCGCCGGGAGCCCTCACTCTCCTGCCGGCCCCCCTCTCTCTCCCCCCGGCCCCCCTCTCTCTACCCCCGGCCCCCCTCTCTCTCCCCCCGGCCCCCCTCTCTCTGCCCCCGGCCCCCCTCTCTATCCCCCCGGCCCCCCTCTCTCTCCCCCCGGCCCCCCTCTCTCTGCCCTCGGCCCCCCTCTATCTCCCCACGGCCCCCCCTCTCTCTCCCCACGGCCCCCCTCTCTCTCCCCACCGCCCCCCTCTCTCTCTCCACGGCCCCCTTCTCTCTCCCCACTGCCCCCCTCTCTCTCCCACCGGCCCCCCTCTTCTCGCCCCGGCCCCCCTCTCTCTCCCCCCGGCCCCCTCTCTCTCCCCGCAGCCCCCCCTCTCTATCCCCCCGGCCCCCCTCTCTCTGCCCCCGGCCCCCTCTCTCTGCCCCCGGCCCCCCTCTCTCTGCCCCCGGCCCCCCTCTCTCTGCCCCCGGCCCCCCTCTCTCTCCCCCCGGACCCCCTCTCTCTGCCCCCGGCCCCCCTCTCTCTGCCCCCGGCCCCCCTCTCTCTTCCCCCGGGCCCCCTCTCTCTCCCCCCGGCCCCCCTCTCTCTCCCCCCGGCCCCCCTCTCTCTCCCGCTGGCCCCCCTCTCTCTCCACCCCGGCCCCCTCTCTGTCCCCCCGGCCCCCCTCTCTCTCCCCCCGGCCCCCCTCTATCTCTTCCCGGCGCCCCTCTCTCTGCCCCCGGCCCCCCTCTCTCTGCCCCCGGCCCCCCTCTCTCTGCCCAGGGCACCCCTCTCTCTCCCCCCGGCCCCCCTCTCTCTCCCAGGCCCCCCTCTCTCTCCCCCCAGCCCCCTCTCTCTCCCCCCGGCCGCCCTCTTTCTCCCCCCGACCCCACTATCTCTCCCCCCGGCCCCCCTTTCTCTCCCACCGGCCCCACTCTCTCTCGCCCCGGCCCCCCTCTCTCTCCCCCCAGCCCCCCTTTCTCTCCCACCAGCTCCCCTCTCTCTCCCCCCAGCCCCCCTCTCTCTCCCCCCGGCCGCCCTCTTTCTCCCCCCGGCCCCCCTCTCTCTCCCCCTGGCCCCCCTCTCTCTCCCCCCAGCCCCCCTCTCTCCCCCGGCCCCCCTCTCTTTCCCCCCGGCCCCCCTCTCTCTGCCTCCGGCCACCCTCTCTATCCCCCCGGCCCCCCTCTCTCTCCCCACGGCCCCCCTCTCTCTCCACACGGCCCCCCTCTCTCTCCACACGGCCCCTTTCTCTCTCCCCACGGCCCCCCTCTCTCTCACCACGGCCCCCCTCTCTCTCCCTCTCTCTCCTACGGCCCCCCTCTCTCTCCCCCCGGCCCCCCTCTCTCTCCCCCCGGCCCCCTCTCTCTCCCCCCGGCCTGCCTCTCTCTCCACACGGCCCCCCTCTCTCTCCCCACTGCCCCCTCTCTCTCCCCCCGGCCCCCCTCTCTCTCCCCCCGGCCCCCCTCTCTCTCTTTTCCCCCGGCCCCCCTCTCTCTCCCCCCGGCCGCCCTCTCTCTCCCCCCGGCCCCCCTCTCTCTGCCCCCGGCCCCCCTCCCTCTGCCCCCGGCCCCCTCTCTCTGCCACCGGCCCCCTCTCTCTCCCCCCGGCCCCCCTCTCTCTCCCCCCGGCCCCCCTCTCTCTCCCGACGGCAGCCCTCACTCTCCTGCCGGCCCCCCTCTCTCTCCCCCCGGCCCCCCTCTCTCTCCCCCCGGCCCCCCTCTCTCTCCCCCCGGCCCCCCTCTCTCTGCCCCCGGCCCCCCTCTCTATCCCCCCGGCCCCCCTCTCTCTCCCCCCGGCCCCCCTCTCTCTCCCCCCGGCCCCCCTCTCTCTCCCGCCGGCCCCCCTCTCTCTCCCCCCGGCCCCCTCTCTCTCCTCCCGGCCCCCCTCTCTCTCCCCCCGGCCCCCCTCTCTCTCCCGCCGGCCCCCCTCTCTCTCCCCCCGGCCCCCCTCTCTCTCCCGCCGGCCCCCCTCTCTCTCCCCCGGCTCCCCTCTCTCTCCCGCCGGCCCCCCTCTCTCTCCTTCCCGGCCCCCCTCTCTCTCCCCCCGGCCCCCCTCTCTCTTCCCCCGGCCCCCCTCTCTCTCCCCCTGGCCCCCCCTCTCTCTCCCCCCAGCCCCCCTCTCTCCCCCGGCCCCCCTCTCTTTCCCCCCGGCCCCCCTCTCTCTGCCTCCGGCCACCCTCTCTATCCCCCTGGCCCCCCTCCTCTCTCCCCACGCCCCCTCTCTCTCCACACGGCCCCCCTCTCTCTCCACACGGCCCCTTTCTCTCTCCCCACAGCCCCCCTCTCTCTCGCCACGGCCCCCTCTCTCTCCCTACGGCCCCCCTCTCTCTCCCCCCCGGCCCCCCTCTCTCTCCCCCCGGCCCCCCTCTCTCTCCCGCCGGCCCCCCTCTCTCTCCCCCTGCTCCCCTCTCTCTCCCCACGGCCCCCCTCTCTCTCCCCACTGCCCCTCTCTCTCTCCCCCCGGCCCCCCTCTCTCTCCCCCGGCCCCCCTCTCTCTCTTTTCCCCCGGCCCCCCTCTCTCTCCCCCCGGCCGCCCTCTCTCTCCCCCCGGCCCCCCCTCTCTCTGCCCCCGGCCCCCCTCCCTCTCCCCGGCCCCCTCTCTCTCCCGCCGGCAGAACTCACTCTCCTGCCGGCCCCCCTCTCTCTCCCCCGGCCCCCCTCTCTCTCCCCCCGGCCCCCCTCTCTCTCCCCCCCGGCCCCCCTCTCTCTGCCCCCGGCCCCCCTCTCTATCCCCCTGGCCCCCCTCTCTCACCACCCGGCCCCCCTCTCTCTGCCCTCGGCCCCCCTCTATCTCCCCACGGCCCCCCTCTCTCTCCCCACGGCCCCCTCTCTCTCCCCACTGCCCCCCTCTCTCTCCCACCGGCCCCCCTCTCTCTCGCCCCGGCCCCCCTCTCTCTCCCCCCCGGCCCCCTCTCTCTCCCCGCAGCCCCCCTCTCTATCCCCCCGGCCCCCCCTCTCTCTGCCCCCGGCCCCCTCTCTCTGCCCCCCGGCCCCCTCTCTCTGCCCCCGGCCCCCCTCTCTCTGCCCCGGCCCCCCCTCTCTCTCCCCCCGGACCCCGCTCTCTCTGCCTCCGGCCCCCCTCTCTCTGCCCCCGGCCCCCCTCTCTCTTCCCCCGGGCCCCCCTCTCTCTCCCCCCGGCCCCCCTCTCTCTCCCCCCGGCCCCCCTCTCTCTCCCCCTGGCCCCCCTCTCTCTCCCGCCGGCCCCCCTCTCTCTCCCCCCGGCCCCCTCTCTCTCCCCCCGGCCCCCCTCTATCTCTTCCAGCGCCCCTCTCTCTGCCCCCGGCCCCCCTCTCTCTGCCCCCGGCCCCCCTGTCTCTGGGCCCCCCTCTCTCTGCCCCCGGCCCCCCTGTCTCTGCCCCGGGCACCCCTCTCTCTCCCCCCCGGCCCCCCTCTCTCTCCCAGGCCCGCCTCTCTCTCCCCCCATCCCCCCTCTCTCTCCCCCCGGCCGCCCTCTTTCTCCCCCCGGCCCCCCTATCTCTCCCCCCAGCCCCCCTTTCTCTCCCACCGGCCCCACTCTCTCTCGCCCCGGCCCCCCTCTCTCTCCCCCCAGCCCCCCTTTCTCTCCCACCAGCCCCCCTCTCTCTCCCCCCGGCCCCCCTCTCTCTCCCCCCGGCCGCACTCTTTCTCCCCCCGGCCCCCCTATCTCTCCACCCGGCCCCCCTTTCTCTCCCACCGGCCCCACTCTCTCTCACCCCGGCCCCCCTCTCTCTCCCCCCAGCCCCTCTTTCTCTCCCACGCGCCCCCCTCTCTCTCCCCCCGGCCCCCCTCTCTCTCCCCCCGGCCCCCCTCTCTCTCCCGCCGGCCCCCCTCTCTCTCCCCCCGGCCCCCCTCTCTCTCACCCCGGCCCCCCTCTCTCTCCCCCCGGCCCCCCTCTCTCTCCCCCCGGCCCCCCTCTCTCTCCCGCCGGCCCCCCTCTCTCTCCCCCGGCTCCCCTCTCTCTCCCGCCGGCCCCCCTCTCTCTCCTGCCGGCCCCCCTCTCTCTCCCCCCGGACCCCCTCTCTCTCCCCCCGGCCCCCCTCTCTCTCCCCCTGGCCTCCCTCTCTCTCCCCCCAGCCCCCCTCTCTCCCCCGGCCCCCCTCTCTTTCCCCCCGGCCCCCCTCTCTCTGCCCCCGGCCACCCTCTCTATCCCCCCGGCCCCCCTCTCTCTCCCCACGACACTCCTCTCTCTCCACACGGCCCCCCTCTCTCTCCACACGGCCCCTTTCTCTCTCCCCACGGCCCCCCTCTCTCTCGCCACGGCCCTCCTCTCTCTCCCTACGGCTCCCCTCTCTCTCCCCCCAGCCCCCCTCTCTCTCCTGCCGGCCCCCCTCTCTCTCCCCCCGGCCCCCCTCTCTCTCCCGCCGGCCCCCCTCTCTCTCCCCCCGGCCCCCCTCTCTCTTCCCCCGGCCCCCCTCTCTCTCCCCCCGGCCCCCCTCTCTCTCCCGCCGGCCCCCCTCTCTCTCCCCCCGGCCCCCCTCTCTCTCCCGCTGGCCCCCCTCTCTCTCCCCCCGGCTCCCCTCTCTCTCCCGCCGGCCCCCCTCTCTCTCCCCCCGACCCCCCTCTCTCTCCCCCCGGCCCCCCTCTCTCTCCCCCTGGCCCCCCTCTCTCTCCCCCCGGCCCCCCTCTCTCTGCCCCCGGGCCCCCTCTATCTTCCCCCGTCCCCCCTCTCTCTGCCCCCGGCCCCCCTCTCTCTCCCCCTGCCCCCCCTCTCTCTGCCCCCGGCCCCCCTCTCTCTGCCCCCGCCCCCCCTCTCTCTGCCTCCGGCCCCCTATCTCTCCCCCGGCCCCCCTCTCTCTCCCCCGCCCCCTCTCTCTCCCCCCGGCCCCCCTCTCTCTCCCCCCGGCCCCCCTCTTTCTCCCCCCGGCCCCCCTCTCTCTCCCCCCAGCCCCCCTCTCTCTGCCCCCGGTCCCCGTCTCTCTGCCCCCGGCCCCCTCTCTCTGCCCCGGCCCCCCTCTCTCTCCCCCCGGCCCCCCCTCTCTCTCCCCCCGGCCCCCCTCTCTCTCCTGCCGGCCCCCCTCTCTCTCCCCCCGGCCCCCCTCTCTCTCCCCCCGGCCCCCCTCTCTCTCCCGCCGGCCCCCCTCTCTCTCCCCCCGGCACCCCTCTCTCTCCCCGCGGCCCCCCTCTCTCTCCCCCCGGCTCCCCTCTCTCTCCCGCCGGCCCCCTCTCTCTCGCCCCGCCCCCCTCTCTCTCCCCCCGGCCCCCCTCTCTCTCCCCTGGCTCCCCTCTCTCTCCCCCCAGCCCCCCTCTCTCCCCCCGGCCCCCCTCTCTCTCCCCCCGGCCCCCCTCTCTCTGCCCCCGGCCACCCTTACTATCCCCCCGGCCCCCCTCTCTCTCCCCCCTGGCCCCGCACTCTCTCCCCCCGGCCCCCCTCTCTCTCCCCCCGGCCCCCCTCTCTCTCCCCCCAGCCCCCCTCTCTCTGGCCCCGGCCCCCTCTCTCTGCCCCCGGCCCCCCTCTCTCTGCCCCCGGCCCCCCTCTCTCTCCCGCCGGCCCCCCTCTCTCTCCCCCCCGGCCCCCCTCTCTCTCCCCCCGGCCCCCCTCTCTCTCCCCCTGGCCCCCCTCTCTCTCCCGTCGGCCCCCCTCTCTCTCCCCCCGGCCCCCTCTCTCTCTGCTGGCCCCTCTCTCTCTCCCCCCGGCCCCCCTCTCTCTCCCCCCGGCCCGCCTCTCTCTCCCCCTGGCCCCCCTCTCTCTCCCCCAGCCCCTCTCTCTCTCCCGGCCCCCCTCTCTTTCCCCCCGGCCCCCCTCTCTCTGCCCCCGGCCACCCTCTCTATCCCCCGGCCCCCCTCTCTCTCCCCACGGCCCCCTCTCTCTCCACACGGCCCCCTCTCTCTCCACACGGCCCCTTTCTCTCTCCCCACGGCCCCCCTCTCTCTCGGCACGGCCCCCCTCTCTCTCCCTACGGCCCCCCTCTCTCTCCCACGGCCCCCCTCTCTCTCCCCCCAGCCCCCCTCTCTCTCCCCCCGGCCCGCCTCTCTCTCCACACGGCCCCCCTCTCTCTCCCGCCGCCCCCCTCTCTCTCCCCCTGCTCCCCTCTCTCTCCCCCACGGCCCCCCTCTCTCTCCCCACTGCCCCCCTCTCTCTCCCCCGGCCCCCCTCTCTTTCCCCCCGGCCCCCTCTCTCTCCCCCCGGCCCCCCTCTCTCTCCCCCCGGCCGCCCTCTCTCTCCCCCCGGCCCCCTCTCTCTGCCCCCGGCCCCCCTCCCTCTGCCCCCGGCCCCCCTCTCTCTGCCAGCGGCCCCCCCTCCTCTCTCCCCCCGGCTCCCCTCTCTCTCCCCCCGCCCCCCCTCTCTCTCCCGCCGGCAGCCCTCACTCTCCTGCCGGCCCCACTCTCTCTCCCCCCGGCCCCGCTCTCTCTCCCCCCGGCCCCCCTCTCTCTCCCCCGGCCCCCCTCTCTCTGCCCCCGGCCCCCCTCTCTATCCCCCCGGCCCCCCTCTCTCTCCCCCCCGGCCCCCCTCTCTCTGCCCTCGGCCCCCCTCTATCTCCCCACGGCCCCCCTCTCTCTCCCCACGGCCCCCCCTCTCTCTCCCCACCGCCCCCCTCTCTCTCTCCACGGCCCCCTTCTCTCTCCCCACTGCCCCCCTCTCTCTCTCACCGGCCCCCCTCTCACTCGCCCCGGCCCCCTCTCTCTCCCCCCGGCCCCCTCTGTCTCCCCGCAGCCCCCTCTCTATCCCCCCGGCCCCCCTCTCTCTGCCCCGGCCCCCTCTCTCTGCCCCCGGCCCCCCTCTCTCTGCCCCCGGCCCCCCTCTCTCTGCCCCCGGCCCCCCTCTCTCTCCCCCCGGACCCCCTCTCTCTGCCCCGGCCCCCCTCTCTCTGCCCCCGGCCCCCCTCTCTCTTCCCCGGGCCCCCCTCTCTCTCCCCCCGGCCCCCCTCTCTCTCCCCCCAGCCCCCCTCTCTCTCCCCCTGGCCCCCCTCTCTCTCCCGCCGGCCCCCCTCTCTCTCCCGCCGGCCCCCCTCTCTCTCCACCCCGGCCCCCCTCTCTGTCCCCCCGGCCCCCCTCTCTCTCCCCCCGGCCCCCCTCTATCTCTTCCCGGCGCCCCTCTCTCTGCCCCCGGCCCCCCTCTCTCTGCCCCCGGCCCCCCTCTCTCTGCCCCGGGCACCCCTCTGTCTCCCCCGGCCCCCCTCTCTCTCCCAGGCCCCCCTCTCTCTCCCCCCAGCCCCCCTCTCTCTCCCCCCGGCCGCCCTCTTTCTCCCCCCGGCCCCCCTATCTCTCCCCCCGGCCCCCCATTCTCTCCCACCGGCCCCACTCTCTCTCGCCCCGGCCCCCCTCTCTCTCCCCACAGCCCCCCTTTCTCTCCCACCGGCCCCCCTCCCTCTCGCCCCGGCCCCCCCTCTCTCTCCCCCCGGCCCCCTCTCTCTCCCGCGGCCCCCCTCTCTCTGCCCCCGGCCACCCTCTCTATCCCCCCGGCCCCCCTCTCTCTCCCCACGGCCCCCCTCTCTTCCACACGGCCCCCCTCTCTCTCCACCCGGCCCCTTTCTCTCTCCCCACGGCCCCCCTCTCTCTCGCCACGGCCCCCCTCTCTCTCCCTACGGCCCCCCTCTCTCTCCCCACGGCCCCCCTCTCTCTCCCCCCGGCCCCCCTCTCTCTCCCCCCGGCCCGCCTCTCTCTCCACACGGCCCCCTCTCTCTCCCGCCGGCCCCCCTCTCTCTCCCCCCTGCTCCCCTCTCTCTCCCCACGGCCCCCCTCTCTCTCCCCACTGCCCCCCTCTCCCCCGGCCCCCCTCTCTCTCCCCCCGGCCCCCTCTCTCTCCCCCCGGCCCCCCTCTCTCTCCCCCCGGCCGCCCTCTCTCTCCCCCCGGCCCCCCTCTCTCTGCCCCCGGCCCCCCTCCCTCTGCCCCCGGCCCCCCTCTCTCTGCCAGCGGCCCCCCTCTCTCTCCCCCCGGCTCCCTCTCTCTCCCCCCGGCCCCCCTCTCTCTCCCGCCGGCAGCCCTCAATCTCCTGCCGGCCCCACTCTCTCTCCCCCGGCCCCGCTCTCTCTCCCCCCGGCCCCCCTCTCTCTCCCCCCGGCCCCCCTCTCTCTGCCCCCGGCCCCCCTCTCTATCCCCCCGGCCCCCCTCTCTCTCCCCCCGGCCCCCTCTCTCTGCCCTCGGCCCCCCTCTATCTCCCCACGGCCCCCCTCTCTCTCCCCACGGCCCCCTCTCTCTCCCCACCGCCCCCCTCTCTCACTCCACGGCCCCCTTCTCTCTCCCCACTGCCCCCCTCTCTCTCTCACCGGCCCCCTCTCACTCGCCCCGGCCCCCTCTCTCTCCCCCCGGCCCCTCTCTCTCCCTGCAGCCCCCCTCTCTATCCCCCCGGCCCCCCTCTCTCTGCCCCCGGCCCCCTCTCTCTGCCCCTGGCCCCCCTCTCTCTGCCCCCGGCCCCCCTCTCTCTGCCCCCGGCCCCCCTCTCTCTCCCCCCGGACCCCCTCTCTCTGCCCCCGGCCCCCCTCTCTCTGCCCCCGGCCCCCCCTCTCTCTTCCCCCGGGCCCCCCTCTCTCTCCCCCGGCCCCCCTCTCTCTCCCCCCAGCCCCCCTCTCTCTCCCCCTGGCCCCCCTCTCTCTCCCGCCGGCCCCCCTCTCTCTCCCGCCGGCCCCCCTCTCTCTCCACCCCGGCCCCCCTCTCTGTCCCCCCGGCCCCCCTCTCTCTCCCCCCGGCCCCCCTCTATCTCTTCCCGGCGCCCCTCTCTCTGCCCCGGCCCCCCTCTCTCTGCCCCCGGCCCCCCTCTCTCTGCCCCGGGCACCCCTCTGTCTCCCCCGGCCCCCCTCTCTCTCCCAGGCCCCCCTCTCTCCCCCAGCCCCCTCTCTATCCCCCCCGGCCGCCCTCTTTCTCCCCCCGGCCCCCCTATCTCTCCCCCGGCCCCCCTTTCTCTCCCACCGGCCCCACTCTCTCTCGCCCCGGCCCCCTCTCTCTCCCCCCAGCCCCCCTTTCTCTCCCACCGGCCCCCCTCTCTCTCGCCCCGGCCCCCCTCTCTCTCCCCCCGGCCCCCTCTCTCTCCCCGCGGCCCCCCCTCTCTCCCCCCGGCCCCCCTCTCTCTGCCCCCGGGCCCCCTCTATCTGCCCCCGTCCCCCCTCTCTCTGCCGCCGGCCCCCCTCTCTCTGCCCCCGGCCCCCCTCTCTCTCCCCTGGGAGAGAGAGAGGGCGGCCGGGACCGCCCGGGACCGCCCGGGACCGCCCCAAACCGCCCGGGACCGCCCCGGACCGCCTGGGACCGCCTCGGACCGCCCGGGACCGCCCGGGACCACCCAAGACCGCCCGGGACCGCCGGGGACCACCCGGGACCACCCGCGACGGACCGCCGGGACGGCCCGGGACCGCCCGGGACCGCCCGGGACCGCCCGGGACCGCCCGGGACCGCCCGGGACCGCCGGGACCGCCCAGGACCACAGGGGACCGCCCGGGACCGCCCGGGACCGCCCGGGACCGCCCGGGACCGCACCCGGACCGCCCGGGACCGCCCCGGACCGCCCGGGACCGCCCCGGACCGCCTGGGACCGCCCGGACCGCCCGGGACCGCCCCGGACCGCCCGGGACCGCCCCGGACCGCCCGGGACCGCCCTGGACTGCCCGGGACCGCCCGGGACCGCCCGGGACCTCCCGGGACCCCCGGGACCGCGCAGGACCGCCCCGGACCGCCCCGGACCGCCCGGGACCGCCCGGGACCGCCCGGGACCGCCCCGGACCGCCCCGGACCGCCCCGGACCGCCCGGGACTGCCCCGGACCGCCGGGGACCGCCCGGGACCGCCCGGGACCGCCCGGGACCGCCCGGGACCGCCCGGGACCGCCCGGGACCGCCTGGGACCGCCCGAGACCGCCCGGGACCGCCCGGGACCGCCCCGGACCGCCCCGGACCGCCCGGGACCGCCCCGGACCGCCCGGGACCGCCCCGAACCGCCCGGGACCGCCCGGGACCTCCCGGGATCGCCCGAGACCGCCCGGGACCGCCCGGGACCGCCCCGGACCGCCTGCGACCGCCCCGGACCGCCCGCGACCGCCCCGGACCGCCCGGGACCGCCCGGGACCGCCCGGGACCGCCCCGGACCGCCCGGGACCGCCCGGGACCGCCTGGGACCGCCCGGCACCGCCCGGGACCGCCCGGGACCGCCCCGGACCGCCCCGGACCGCCCCGGACCGCCCCGGACCGCCCCGGACCGCCCGGGACCGCGCAGGACCGCCCGGGACCGCCCGGGAACGCACCGGGACCTCCCGGGACCGCCCAGGACCGCCCCGGACCGCCCCGGACCGCCCGGGACCGCCCCGGACCGTCCAGGACCGCCCCGGACCGCCCGGGACCGCCCCGGACCGCCCGGCACCGCCCTGGACCGCCCGGGACCGCCCGGGACCGCCCGGGACCGCCCGGGACCGCCCGGGACCGCCCAGGACCGCCCGGGACCGCCCGGGACCGCCCGGGACCGCCCAGGACCGCCCGGGACCGCCCGGGACCGCCCGGGACCGCCCGGGACGGACCGCCCGGGACGGCCCGGGACCGCCCGGGACCGCCCGGGACCGCCCGGGACCGCCCGGGACCGCCCGGGACCGCCCGGGACCGCAGGGGACCGCCCGGGACCACCCGGGACCGCCCGGGACCGCCCGGGACCGCACCCGGACCGCCCGGGACCGCCCCGGACCGCCCGGGACTGCCCCGGACCGCCCGGGACCGCCCCGGACCGCCCGGGACCGCCCCGGACCGCCCGGGACCGCCCCGGACCGCCCGAAACCGCCCGGGACCGCCCGGGACCGCCTGGGACCGCCCGGGACCGCGCAGGACCGCCCCGGACCGCCCCGGACCGCCCGGGACCGCCCGGGACCGCCCGGGACCGCCCGGGACCGCCCCGGACCGCCCGGGACCGCGCAGGACCGCCCCGGACCGCCCCGGACCGCCCGGGGACCGCCCGGGACCGCCCGGGACCGCCCCGGACCGCCCGGGACCGCGCGGGACCGCCCCGGACCGCCCGGCACCGCCCTGGACCGCCCGGGACCGCCCGGGACCTCCCGGGACCGCCCGGGACCGCCCGGGACCGCCCGGGACCGCCCGGGACCGCCCGGGACCGCCCGGGACCGCCCGGGACCGCCCAGGACCACCCGGGACGGACCGCCCGGGACGGCCCGGGACGACCCGGGACCGCCCGGGACAGCCCGGGACCGCCCGGGACCGCCCGGGACCGCCCGGGACCGCAGGGGACCGCCCGGGACCGCCCGGGACCGCCCGGGACCGCCCGGGACCGCACCCGGACCGCCCGGGACCGCCCCGGACCGCCCGGGACTGCCCCGGACCGCCCTGGACCGCCCCGGACCGCCCGGGACCGCCCCGGACCGCCCGGGACCACGCAGTACCGCCCCGGACCGCCCTGGACCGCCCGGGACCGCCCGGGACCGCCCGGGACCGCCCGGGACCACCCCGGACCTCACGGGACCACCCGGGACCGCCCCGGACCGCGCAGGACCTCCCCGGACCGCCCCGGACCGCCCGGGACCGCCCGGGACCGCCCGGGACCGCCCCGGACCGCCCCGGACCGCCCCGGACCGCCCGGGACTGCCCCGGACCGCCGGGGACCGCCCCGGACTGCCCGGGACCGCCCGGGACCGCCCGGGACCGCCTGGGACCGCCCGAGACCGCCCGGGACCGCCCGGGACCGCCCCAGACCGCCCCGGACCGCCCGGGACCGCCCCGGACTGCCCGGGACCGCCCTGGACCGCCCGGGACCGCCCGGGACCTCCCGGGACCGCCCGGGACCGCCCGGGACTGCCCGGGACCGCCCCGGACCGCCCGCGACCGCCCCGGACCGCCCGCGACCGCCCCGGACCACCCGGGACCGCCTGGGACCGCCCGGGACCGCCCCGGACCGCCGGGGACCGCCCGGGACAGCCCGGGACCGCCTGGGACCGCCCGGGACCGCCCCGGACCGCCCCGGACCGCCCCGGACCGCCCCGGACCGCCCCGGACCGCGCGGGACCGCCCGGGACCGCCCGGGAACGCACCGGGACCTCCCGGGACCGCCCGGGACCGCCCCGGACCGCCCCGGACCGCCAGGCCCCGCCCTGGACCGCCCGGGACCGCCCGGGACCTCCCGGGACCGCCCGGGACCACCTGGGACCGCCCGGGACCGCCCGGGACCGCCCAGGACCGCCCGGGACCGCCCGGGACGGCCCGGGACCGCCCGGGACGGACCGCCCGGGACGGCCCGGGACCGCCCGGGACCGCCCGGGACCGCCCGGGACCGCCCGGGACCGCCAGGGACCGCCCGGGACCGCCCGGGACCGCAGGGGACCTCCCGGGACCACCTGGGACCGCCCGGGATCGCCCGGGACCGCACCCGGACCGCCCGGGACCGCCCCGGACCGCCCGGGACCGCCCCGGACCGCCCGGGACCGCCCCGGACCGCCCGGGACCGGCCCGGACCGCCCGGGACCGCCCCGGACCACCCGGGACCGCCCGGGACCGCCCGGGACCGCCCGGGACCGCCCGGGACCGCGCAGGACCGCCCCGGACTGCCCCGGACCGCCCGGGACCGCCCGGGACCGCCCGGGACCGCCCGGGACCGCCCCGGACCGCCCCGGACCGCCCCGGACCGCCCGGGACTGCCCCGGACCGCCGGGGACCGCCCTGGACCGCCCGGGACCGCCCGGGACCGCCCGGGACCGCCCCGGACTGCCCGCGACCGCCCCGGACTGCCCGTGACCGCCCCGGACCGCCCGGGACCGCCCGGGACCGCCCCGGACTGCCCCGGACCGCCCGGGACCGCCCCGGACCGTCCGGGACCGCCCCGGACCGCCCGGGACCGCCCCGGACCGCCCGGCACCGCCCTGGACCGCCCGGGACCGCCCGGGACCTCCCGGGACCGCCTCGGACTGCCCGGGACCGCCCGGGACCGCCCGGGACCGCCCGGGACCGCCCGGGACCGCCCGGGACCGCCCGGGACCGCCCCGGACCGCCCCGGACCGCCCCGGACCGCCTCGGACCGCCCCGGACCGCCCGAGACCGCGCGGGACCGCCCGGGACCGCCCGGGACCGCCCGGGACCGCCCGGGACCGCCCCGGACCGCCCCCGACCGCCCGGGACCGCCCGGGACGGCCCTGAATTGCCCGGGACCGCCCGGGACTGCCCGAGACCGCCCGGGACCACCCGGGACCGCCCGGGACCGCCCGGGACCGCCCGGGACCGCCCGGGACCGCCTGGGACCGTCCGGGACCGCCCGGGACCGCCCCGGACCGCCCGGGAACCCCCCAGACCGCCCGGGACCGCCCGGGACCGCCGGGGTCCGTCCGAGACCGCCTGGGACCGCCCGGGACCGCCCGGGACCGCCCGGGACCGCCCGGGACCGCCCGGGACCGCCCCGGACCGCCAGGGACTGCCCCGGACCGCCTGGGACCGCCCCAGACCGCCCGGGACCGCCCGGGACCGCCCAGGTCCGCCCGGGACCGCCCCAGACCGCCTGGGACCGCCCTGGTTTGCCCGGGACCGCCCCGGACCGCCCGGGACCGCCCGGGGCCTCCCGGGACTGCCCGGGACCGCCCGGGACCGCCCGGGACCGCCCGGGACCGCCCGGGACCGCCCGGGACCGCCCCGGACCGCCTGGGACCACCCCGGACCGCCCGGGACCGCCCAGGACCGCCCGGGACCACCCGGGACCGCCCGGGACCGCCTGGGACCGCCCGGGACCGCCTGGGACCGCCCGGGTCCGCCCTGGACCGCCCCGGACCGCCCCGGACCGCCCGGGAACGCACCCGGACCTCCCGGGACCGCCCGGGACCGCCCCGGACCGCTCCGGACCGCCCGGGACCGCCCCGGACCGTCCGGGACCGCCCCGGACCGCCCGGGACCGCCCCGGACCGCCCGGCACCGCCCTGGACCGCCCGGGACCGCCCGGGACCTCCCGGAACCGCCCGGGACCGCCCGGGACCGCCCAGGACCGCCCGGGACCGCCCGGGACCGCCCGGGACCGCCCGGGACCGCCCAGGACCGCCCGGGACCGCCCGGACCGCCCGGGACCGCCCGGGACCGCCCCGGACCGCCCCGGACCGCCCCGGACCGCCTCGGACCGCCCCGGACCGCCCGAGACCGCGCGGGACCGCACGGGACCGCCCGGGACCGCCCGCGACCGCCCGGGACCGCCCGGGACCGCCCCGGACCGCCCCGGATTGCCCCGAATCGCCCGGGACCGCCCGGGACTGCCCGAGACCGCCCGGGACCACCCGGGACCGCCCGGGACCGCCCGGGACCGCCCGGGACCGCCCGGGACCGCCTGGGACCGCCCGGGACTGCCCGGGACCGCCCGGGACCGCCCCGGACCGCCCGGACCGCCCGGGAACGCCCGGGACCGCCCGGGACCGCCAGGGACCACCCGGGACCGCCCGTGACCGCCCGGGACCGCCCGGGAACGCCCGGGACCGCCCGGGACCGCCCGGGACCGCCCGGGACCGCCCGGGACCGCCCGGGACTGCCCCGGACCGCCCGGGACCGCCCCAGACCGCCCGGGACCGCCCGGGACCGCCCGGGACCGCCCGGGACCGCCCTGGACCGCCCGGGACTGCCCCGGACCGCCCGGGACCGCCCCAGACCGCCCGGGACCGCCCTGGACCGCCCGGGACTGCCTGGGACCTCCCGGGACCGCCCGGGACCGCCCGGGACCGCCCGGGACCGCCCCGGACCGCCCGCGACCGCCCCGGACCGCCCGCGACCGCCCGGGACCGCCCGGGACCGCCCCGGACCGCCCCGGACCGCCCTGGACCGCCCCGGACCTCCCCGGACCGCGCGGGACCGCCCGGGACCGCCCGGGAACGCACCGGGACCTCCCGGGACCGCCCGGGACCGCCCCAGACCGCCCCGGACCGCCCGGGACCGCCCCGGACCGTCCGGGACCGCCCCGGACTGCCCGGGACCGCCCCGGACCGCCCGGCACCACCCTGGACCGCCCGGGACCACCCGGGACCTCCCGGGACCGCCCGGGACTGCCCGGGACCGCCCGGGACCGCCCGGGACCGCCCGGGACCGCCCGGGACCGCCCAGGACCGCCCGGGACCGCCCGGGACCGCCAGGGACCGCCCGGGACCGCCCGGGACCGCCCGGGATCGCCCCGGATCGCCCCGGACCGCCCCGGACCACCTCGGACCGCCCCGGACCGCCCCAGACCGCGCGGGACCGCCCGGGACCGCCCGGGACCGCCCGGTACCGCCCGGGACCGCCCCGGACTGCCCCCGACCGCCCGGGACCGCCCGGGACCGCCCCGAATTGCCCGGGACCGCCCGGGACTGCCCGAGACCGCCCGGGACCACCCGGGACCGCCCGGCACCGCCCGGGACCGCCCGGGACCGCACCGGACCGCCTGCGACCGCCCGGACCGCCCGCGACCGCCCCGGACTGCCCGGGACCGCCCAGGACCGCCCGGACCGCCCGGGACCGCCCGGGACCGCCCGGGACCGTCCGGGACCGCCCGGGACCGCCCCGGACCGCCCGGACCGCCCCGGACCGCCCCGGACCGCCCCGGACCGCCCCGGACCGCCCGGGACCGCGCGGGACCGCCCGGGACCGCCCGGGAACGCACCGGGACCTCCCGGGACCGCCCGGGACCGCCCCAGACCGCCCCGGACCGCCCGGGACCGCCCCGGACCGCCCGGCACCACCCTGGACCGCCCGGGACCGCCCGGGACCTCCCGGGACCGCCCGGGACTGCCCGGGACCGCCCGGGACCGCCCGGGACCGCCCGGGACCGCCCGGGACCGCCCGGGACCGCCCGGGACCGCCCGGGACCGCCAGGGACCGCCCGGGACCGCCCGGGACCGCCCGGGACCGCCCCGGACCGCCCCGGACCGCCCCGGACCGCCTTGGACCGCCCCGGACCGCCCGAGACCGCGCGGGACCGCCCGGGACCGCCCGGGACCGCCGGTACCGCCCGGGACCGCCCCGGACCGCCCCCGACCGCCCGGGACCGCCCGGGACCGCCCCGAATTGCCCGGGACCGCCCGGGACTGCCCGAGACCGCCCGGGACCACCCGGGACCGCTCGGGACCGCCCGGGACCGCGCGGGACCGCCCGGGACCGCCCCGAACCGCCAGGGACCGCCCCGGACCGCCCGGGACCGCCCGGGACCGCCTGGGACTGCCACGGGACCGCCCGGGACCGCCCCGGACCGCCCGGGAACCCCCCAGACCGCCCGGGACCGCCCGGGACCGCCCGGGTCCGCCCGGGACCGCCTGGGACCGCCCGGCACCGCCCGGGACCGCCCGGGACCGCCCGGGACCGCCCCGGACCGCCTGGGACTGCCCCTGACCGCCTGGGACCGCCCCAGACCGACCGGGACCGCCCGGGACCGCCCAGGTCCGCCCGGGACCGCCCCGGACCGTCCGGGACCGCCCTGGTTTGCCCGGGACCGCCCCGGACCGCCCGGGACCGCCCGGGGCCTCCCGGGACTGCCCGGGACCGCCCGGGACCGCCCGGGACCGCCCGGGACCGGCCGGGACCGCCCGGGACCGCCCAGGTCCGCCCGGGACCGCCCCAGACCGCCCGGGACCGCCCTGGTTTGCCCGGGACCGCCCCGGACCGCCCGGGACCGCCCGGGGCCTCCGGGACTGCCCGGGACCACCCAGGACCGCCCCGGACCGCCCCGGACCGCCCCGGGACCGCCCCTGACCGCCCGGGACTGCGCGGGACCGCCCGGGACCGCCCGGGAACGCACCGGGACCTCCCGGGACCGCCCGGGACCTCCCCAGACCGCCCCGGACCGCCCGGGACCGCCCCGGACCGTCCGGGACCGCCCCGGACCGCCCGGGACCGCCCCGGACCGCCCGGCACCACCCTGGACCGCCCGGGACCGCCCGGGACTGCCCCGGACCGCCCGGGACCGCCCCAGACCGCCCGGGACCGCCCGGGACCGCCCGGGACCGCCCGGGACCGCCCTGGACCGCCCGGGACTGCCCCCGGACCGCCCGGGACGCCCCAGACCGCCCGGGACCGCCCTGGACCGCCCGGGACTACCTGGGACCTCCCGGGACCGCCCGGGACCGCCCGGGACCGCCCGGGACCGCCCCGGACCGCCCGCGACCGCCCCGGACCGCCCGCGACCGCCCGGGACCGCCCGGGACCGCCCGGACCGCCCCGGACCGCCCTGGACCGCCCCGGACCTCCCCGGACCGCGCGGGACCGCCCGGGACCGCCCGGGAACGCACCGGGACCTCCCGGGACCGCCCGGGACCGCCCCAGACCGCCCCGGACCGCCCGGGACCGCCCCGGACCGTCCGGGACCGCCCCGGACTGCCCGGGACCGCCCCGGACCGCCCGGCACCACCCTGGACCGCCCGGGACCACCCGGGACCTCCCGGGACCGCCCGGGACTGCCCGGGACCGCCCGGGACCGCCCGGGACCGCCCGGGACCGCCCGGGACCGCCCAGGACCGCCCGGGACCGCCCGGGACCGCCAGGGACCGCCCGGGACCGCCCGGGACCGCCCGGGATCGCCCCGGATCGCCCCGGACCGCCCGGACCACCTTGGACCGCCCCGGACCGCCCCAGACCGCGCGGGACCGCCCGGGACCGCCCGGGACCGCCCGGTACCGCCCGGGACCGCCCCGGACTGCCCCCGACCGCCCGGGACCGCCCGGGACCGCCCCGAATTGCCCGGGACCGCCCGGGACTGCCCGAGACCGCCCGGGACCACCCGGGACCGCCCGGCACCGCCCGGGACCGCCCGGGACCGCACCGGACCGCCTGCGACGCCCCGGACCGCCCGCGACCGCCCCGGACTGCCCGGGACCGCCCAGGACCGCCCCGGACCGCCCGGGACCGCCCGGGACCGCCCGGGACCGTCCGGGACCGCCCGGGACCGCCCCGGACCGCCCCGGACCGCCCCGGACCGCCCCGGACCGCCCCGGACCGCCCCGGACCGCCCGGGACCGCGCGGGACCGCCCGGGACCGCCCGGGAACGCACCGGGACCTCCCGGGACCGCCCGGGACCGCCCCAGACCGCCCCGGACCGCCCGGGACCGCCCCGGACCGCCCGGCACCACCCTGGACCGCCCGGGACCGCCCGGGACCTCCCGGGACCGCCCGGGACTGCCCGGGACCGCCCGGGACCGCCCGGGACCGCCCGGGACCGCCCGGGACCGCCCGGGACCGCCCAGGACCGCCCCCGGGACCGCCAGGGACCGCCCGGGACCGCCCGGGACCGCCCGGACCGCCCCGGACCGCCCCGGACCGCCCCGGACCGCCTTGGACCGCCCCGGACCGCCCGAGACCGCGCGGGACCGCCCGGGACCGCCCGGGACCGCCCGGTACCGCCCGGGACCGCCCCGGACCGCCCCCGACCGCCCGGGACCGCCCGGGACCGCCCCGAATTGCCCGGGACCGCCCGGGACTGCCCGAGACCGCCCGGGACCACCCGGGACCGCTCGGGACCGCCCGGGACCGCGCGGGACCGCCCGGGACCGCCCCGAACCGCCAGGGACCGCCCCGGACCGCCCGGGACCGCCCGGGACCGCCTGGGACTGCCACGGGACCGCCCGGGACCGCCCCGGACCGCCCTGGAACCCCCCAGACCGCCCGGGACCGCCCGGGACCGCCCGGGTCCGCCCGGGACCGCCTGGGACCGCCCGGCACCGCCCGGGACCGCCCGGGACCGCCCGGGACCGCCCCGGACCGCCTGGGACTGCCCCTGACCGCCTGGGACCGCCCCAGACCGACCGGGACCGCCCGGGACCGCCCAGGTCCGCCCGGGACCGCCCCGGACCGTCCGGGACCGCCCTGGTTTGCCCGGGACCGCCCCGGACCGCCCGGGACCGCCCGGGGCCTCCCGGGACTGCCCGGGACCGCCCGGGACCGCCCGGGACCGCCCGGGACCGGCCGGGACCGCCCGGGACCGCCCAGGTCCGCCCGGGACCGCCCCAGACCGCCCGGGACCGCCCTGGTTTGCCCGGGACCGCCCCGGACCGCCCGGGACCGCCCGGGGCCTCCCGGGACTGCCCGGGACCACCCAGGACCGCCCCGGACCGCCCCGGACCGCCCCGGACCGCCCCTGACCGCCCGGGACTGCGCGGGACCGCCCGGGACCGCCCGGGAACGCACCGGGACCTCCCGGGACCGCCCGGGACCTCCCCAGACCGCCCCGGACCGCCCGGGACCGCCCCGGACCGTCCGGGACCGCCCCGGACCGCCCGGGACCGCCCCGGACCGCCCGGCACCACCCTGGACCGCCCGGGACCGCCCGGGACGTCCCGGGACCGCCCGGGACTGCCCGGGACCGCCCGGGACCGCCCGGGACCGCCCGGGACCGCCCGGGACCGCCCAGGACCGCCCGGGACCGCCAGGGACCGCCCGGGACCGCCCGGGACCGCCCGGGACCGCCCCGGACCGCCCCGGACCGCCCCGGACCGCCTCGGACCGCCCCGGACCGCCCGAGACCGCGCGGGACCGCCCGGGACCGCCCGGGACCGCCCCGAATTGCCCGGGACCGCCCGGGACTGCCCGAGACCGCCCGGGACCACCCGGGACCGCCCGGGACCGCCCGGGACCGCCCCGGACCGCCCGGGAACCCCCCAGACCGCCCGGGGACCGCCCGGGACCGCCCGGGTCCGCCCGGGACCGCCTGGGACCGCCCGGACCGCCCGGGACCGCCCGGGACCGCCCGGGACCGCCCGGGACCGCCCCGGACCGCCCAGGACTGCCCCGGACCGCCCGGGACCGCCCCAGACCGCCCGGGACCGCCCGGGACCGCCCAGGTCCGCCCGGGACCACCCCGGACCGCCCGGGACCGCCCTGGTTTGCCCGGGACCGCCCCGGACCGCCCGGGACCGCCCCGAATTGCCCGGGACCGCCCGGGACTGCCCGAGACCGCCCGGGACCACCCGGGACCGCCCGGGACCGCCCGGGACCGCCCCGGACCGCCCGGGAACCCCCCAGACCGCCCGGGACCGCCCGGGACCGCCCGGGTCCGCCCGGGACCGCCTGGGACCGCCCGGGACCGCCCGGGACCGCCCGGGACCGCCCGGGACCGCCCGGGACCGCCCCGGACCGCCCGGGACTGCCCGGACCGCCTGGGACCGCCCCAGACCGCCCGGGACCGCCCGGGACCGCCCAGGTCCGCCCGGGACCACCCCGGACCGCCCGGGACCGCCCTGCTTTGCCCGGGACCGCCCCGGACCGCCCGGGATCGCCCGGCGCCTCCCGGGACTGCCCGGGACCGCCCGGGACCGCCCGGGACCGCCCGGGACCGCCCGGGACCGCCCGGGACCGCCCCGGACCACCTGGGACCACCCCGGACCGCCCGGGACCGCCCAGGACCGCCCGGGACCACCCGGGACCGCCCGGGACCGCCTGGGACCGCCCGGGACCGCCTGGGACCGCCCGGGTCCGCCCTGGACCGCCCCGGACCGCCCCGGACCGCCGGGGAACGCACCCGGACCTCCGGGACCGCCCCGGGACCGCCTGGGACCGCCCGGGTCCGCCCTGGACCGCCCGGACCGCCCCGGACCGCCCGGGAACGCACCCGGACCTCCCGGGACCGCCCGGGACCGCCCGGGACTGCCCAGGACCGCCTGGGACCGCCCGGGACCGCCCCGGACCGCCCCGGACCGCCCCGGACCGCCCGGGAACGCACCGGGACCTCCCGGGACCGCCCAGGACCGCCCCGGACCGCCCCGGACCGCCCGGGACCGCCCCGGACCGTCCGGGACCGCCCCAGACCGCCCGGGACCGCCCCGGACCGCCCGGCACCGCCCTGGACCGCCCGGGACCGCCCAGGACCTCCCGGGACCGCCGGGGACCGCCCGGGACCGCCCGGGACCGCCCGGGTCCGCCCGGGACCGCCCGGGACCGCCCGGGACCGCCCGGGACCGCCCGGGACCGCCCGGGACCGCCCGGGACCGCCCCGGACCGCCCGGGACTGCCCCGGACCGCCTGGGACCGCCCCAGACCGCCCGGGACCGCCCGGGACCGCCCAGGTCCGCCCGGGACCGCCCCGGACCGCCCGGGACCGCCCTGGTTTGCCCGGGACCGCCCCGGACCGCCCGGGACCGCCCGGGGCCTCCCGGACTGCCTGGGACCGCCCGGGACCGCCCGGGACCGCCCGGGACCGCCCCGGACCGCCCGGGACCGCCCCGGACCGCCCGGGATTGCCCAGGACCGCCCGGGACCACCCGGGACCGCCCGGGACCGCCCGGGACCACCCAGGACCGCCTGGGACCGCCCGGGACCGCCCCGGACTGCCCCGGACCGCCCCGGACCGCCCGGGAACGCACCGGGACCTCCCGGGACCGCTCGGGACCGCCCCGGACCGCCCCGGACCGCCCGGGACCGCCCCGGACCGTCCGGGACCGCCCCAGACTGCCCGGGACCGCCCCGGACCGCCCGGCACCGCCCTGGACCGCCCGGGACCGCCCAGGACCTCCCGGGACCGCCCGGGACCGCCCGGGACCGCCCGGGACCGCCCGGGACCGCCCGGGACCGCCCGGGACCGCCCCGGACCGCCCCGGACCGCCCCGGACCGCCTCGGACCGCCCCGGACCGCCCGAGACCGCGCGGGACCGCCCGGACCGCCCGGGACCGCCCGGGAACCGCCCGGGACCGCCCGGGACCGCCCGGGACCGCCCCGGACCGCCCCGGATTGCCCCGAATCGCCCGGGACCGCCCGGGACTGCCCGAGACCGCCCGGACCACCCGGGACCGCCCGGGACCGCCCGGGACCGCCCGGGACCGCCCGGGACCGCCCGGGACCGCCTGGGACCGCCCGGGACCGCCCGGGACCGCCCGGGACCGCCCGGGACCGCCCGGGACCGCCCCGGACCGCCCCGGACCGCCCGGGACCGCCCGGGACCGCCCCGGACCGCCCCGGACCGCCCGGGACCGCCCGGGACCGCCCGGGACCGCCCGGGACCGCCGGGACCACCCGGGACCGCCCGGGACCGCCCGGGACCGCCCGGGAACGCCCGGGACCGCCCGGGACCGCCCGCGACCGCCCGGGACCGCCCTGGACCGCCCGGGACTGCCCCGGACCGCCCGGGACCGCCCCAGACCGCCCGCGACCGCCTGGGACCGCCCGGGTCCGCGCGGGACCGCCTGGGACCGCCGGGACCGCCCGGGACCGCCCGGGACCGCCCCGGACCGCCCGGGACTGCCCCGGACCGCCTGGGACCGCCCCAGACCGCCCGAGACCGCCCGGGACCGCCCAGGTCCGCCCGGGACCGCCCGGGACCACCCGGGACCGCCCGGGACCGCCCGGGACGGCCCGGGACCGCCCGGGACCGCCCGGGAATGTCCGAGACCGCACGGGACCGCCCGGGACCGCCCGGGACCGCCCGGGACTGCCCGGGACCGCCCGGGACCGCCCGGGACCGCCCCGGACCGCCTGGGACCGCCCGGGACCGCCCGGGACCGCCCCGGACCGCCCGGGACCGCCCCGGACCGCCCGGGACCGCCCCGGACCGCCCGGGACCGCCCTGGTTTGCCGGGAATGCCCTGGACCGCCCAGGACCGCCCGGGGCCTCCCGGGACCGCCCGGGACCGCCCGGGACCGCCCGGGACCGCCCGGGACCGCCCGGGACCGCCCCGGACCGCCCGGGACCACCCCGGACCGCCCGGGACCGCCCAGGACCGCCCGGGTCCACCCGGGACCGCCCGGGACCGCCCGCGACCGCCCGGGACCGCCTGGGACCGCCCGGGACCGCCCGGGACTGCCCCGGACCGCCCGGGACCGCCCCGGACCGCCCGGGACCGCCCCGGACCGCCCGGGACCGCCCCGGACCGCCCTGGACCGCCCAGGTCCGCCCGGGACCGCCCGGGACCGCCCGGGACCACCCGGGACCGCCCGGGACCGCCCGGGACTGCCCCGGACCGCACGGGACTGCCCCCGACCGCCTGGGACCGCCCCAGACCGCCCGGGACCGCCCGGGACCGCCCAGGTCCGCCCGGGACCGCCCCGGACCGCCCGGGACCGCCCTGGTTTGCCCGGGACCGCCCCGGACCGCCCGGGACCGCCCGGGGCCTCCCGGGACTGCCCGGGACCGCCCGGGACCGCCCGGGACCGCCCGGGACCGGCCGGGACCGCCCGGGACCGCCCAGGTCCGCCTGGGACCGCCCCGGACCGCCGGGACCGCCCTGGTTTGCCCGGGACCGCCCCGGACCGACCGGGACCGCCCGGGGCCTCCCGGGACTGCCCGGGACCGCCCGGGACCGCCCGGACCGCCCCGGACCGCCCCGGACCGCCCCGGACCGCCCGGGACCGCGCGGGACCGCCCGGGACCGCCCGGGGAACGCACCGGGACCTCCCGGGACCGCCCGGGACCGCCCCAGACCGCCCCGGACCGCCCGGGACGGCCCCGGACCGTCCGGGACCGCCCCGGACCGCCCGGGACCGCCCCGGACCGCCCGGCACCACCCTGGACCGCCCGGGACCGCCCGGGACCTCCCGGGACCGCCCGGGACTGCCCGGGACCGCCGGGACCGCCCGGGACCGCCCGGGAACGCACCGGGACCTCCCGGGACCGCCCGGGACCGCCCCAGACCGCCCCGGACCGCCCCGGACGGCCCCGGACCGTCCGGGACCGCCCCGGACCGCCCGGGACCGCCCCGGACCGCCCGGCACCACCCTGGACCGCCCGGGACCGCCCGGGACCTCCCGGGACCGCCCGGGACTGCCCGGGACCGCCCGGGACCGCCCAGGACCGCCCGGGACCGCCCGGGACCGCCCGGGACCGCCCAGGACCGCCCGGGACCGCCAGGGACCGCCCGGGACCGCCCGGGACCGCCCGGGACCGCCCCAAATTGCCCGGGACCGTCCGGGACTGCCCGAGACCGCCCGGGACCACCCGGGACCGCCCGGGACCGCCCGGGACCGCCCGGGACCGCCCGGGACCGCCCCGAACCGCCCGGGACCGCCCCGGACTGCCCGGGACCGCCCGGGACCGCCTGGGACCGCCCGGGACCGCCCGGGACCGCCCCGGACCGCCCGGGAACCCCCCAGACCGCCCGGGACCGCCCGGGACCGCCCGGGTCCGCCCGGCCGCCTCGGACCGCCCGGGACCGCCCGGGACCGCCCGGGACCGCCCGGGACCGCCCGGGACCGCCCCGGACCGCCCGGGACTGCCCCGGACCGCCTGGGACCGCCCCAGACCGCCCGGGACCGCCCGGGACCGCCCAGGTCCGCCCGGGACCGCCCCGGACCGCCCGGGACCGCCCTGGTTTGCCCGGGACCGCCCCGGACCGCCCGGGACCGCCCGGGGCCTCCCGGGACTGCCCGGGACCGCCCGGGACCGCCCGGGACCGCCCGCGACCGGCCGGGACCGCCCGGGACCGCCCCGGACCGCCCGGGACAGCCCCGGACCGCCCGGACCGCCCAGGACCGCCCGGGACCACCCGGGACCGCCCGGAACCGCCCGGGACCGCCCAGGACCGCCTGGGACCGCCCGGGACCGCCCCGGACTGCCCCGGACCGCCCCGGACCGCCCGGGAACGCACCGGGACCTCCCGGGACCGCCCGGGGACCGCCCCGGACCGCCCCGGACCGCTCGGGACCGCCCCGGACCGTCCGGGACCGCCCCAGACCGCCCGGGACCGCCCCGGACCGCCCGGCACCGCCCTGGACCGCCCGGAACCGCCCAGGACCTCCCGGGACCGCCCAGGACCGCCCGGGACCGCCCGGGACCGCCCGGGACCGCCCGGGACCGCCCGGGACTGCCCAGGACCGCCCGGGACCGCCCGGGACCACCCGGGACCGCCCGGGACGCCCGGGACCGCCCCGGACCGCCCCGGACCGCCCGAGACTGCCCGGGACTGCCCGAGACCGTCCGGGACCACCCGGGACCGCCCGGGACCGCCCGGGACCGCCGGGACCGCCCGAGACCGCCCGGGACCGCCTGGGACCGCCCGGGACCGCCCGGGACCGCCCCGGGACCGCCCGGGACCGCCCCGGACCGCCCCGGACCGCCCGGGACCGCCCGGGACCGCCCCAGACCGCCCCGGACCGCCTGGGACCGCCCGGGACCGCCCGGGACCGCCCGGGACCGCCCGGGACCACCCGGGACCGCCCGGGACCGCCCGGGACCGCCCGGGAACGCCCGGGACCGCCCGGGACCGCCCGCGACCGCCCGGGACCGCCCTGGACCGCCCGGGACTGCCCCGGACCGCCCGGGACCGCCCCAGACCGCCCGGGACCGCCGGGACCACCCGGGTCGGCGCGGGACCGCCTGGGACCGCCGGGACGCCGGGACCGCCCGGGACCGCCCCGGACCGCCCGGGACTGCCCCGGACCGCCTGCGACCGCCCCAGACCGCCCGAGACCGCCCGGGACCGCCCAGGTCCGCCCGGGACCGCCTGGGACCGCCCGGGACCGCCCGGGACGCCCGGGACGGCCCGGGACCGCCCGGAACCGCCCGGGAATGTCCGAGACCGCACGGACCGCCCGGGACCGCCCGGACCGCCCGAGACTGCCCGGGACCGCCCGGGACCGCCCGGGACCGCCCGGACCGCCCGGGACCGCCCCGGACCGCCCGGGACCGCCCCGGACCGCCCGGGACCGCCCTGGTTTGCCCGGGACTGCCCTGGACCGCCCAGGACCGCCCGGGGCGTCCGGGACCGCCCGGGACCGCCCGGGACCGCCCGGGACCGCCCGGGACCGCCCGGGACCGCCCCGGACCGCCCGGGACCACCCCGGACCGCCCAGGACCGCCCAGGACCGCCCGGGACCACCCGGGACCGCCCGGGACCGCCCGTGACCGCCCGGGACCGCCTGGGACCGCCCGGGACCGCCCGGGACTGCCCCGGACCGCCCGGGACCGCCCCGGACCGCCCGGGACCGCCCCGGACCGCCCGGGACCGCCCCGGACCGCCCTGGACCGCCCCGGACCGCCCGGGACCGCCCCGGACCGCCCGGGACCGCCCTGGTTTGCCCGGGACTGCCCTGGACCGCCCAGGACCGCCCGGGGCCTCCCGGGACCGCCCGGGACCGCCCGGGACCGCCCGGGACCGCCCGGACCGCCCGGGACCGCCCCGGACCGCCCGGGACCACCCCGGACCGCCCAGGACCGCCCAGGACCGCCCGGGACCACCCGGGACCGCCCGGGACCGCCCGTGACCGCCCGGGACCGCCTGGGACCGCCCGGGACCGCCCGGGACTGCCCCGGACCGCCCGGGACCGCCCCGGACCGCCCGGGACCGCCCCGGACCGCCCGGGACCGCTACGGACCGCCCTGGACCGCCCAGGTCCGCCCGGGACCGCCCGGGACCGCCCGGGACCGCCCGGGACCACCCGGGACCGCCCGGAGACCGCCCGAGACCGCACGGGACCGCCCGGGACCGCCCGGGACCGCCCGGGACTGCCCGGGACCGCCCGGGACCGCCCGGGACCGCTCGGGACCGCCCGGGACCGCCCGGGACCGCCCGGGACCGCCCGGGACCGCCCAGGACCGCCCGGGACCGCCAGGGACCGCCAGGGACCGCCCGGGACCGCCCGGGACCGCCCCGGACCGCCCCGGACCGCCCCGGACCGCCTCGGACCGCCCCGGACCGCCCGAGACCGCTCGGGACCGCCCGGGACCTCCCGGGACCGCCCGGTACTGCCCGGGACCGCCCCGGACCGCCCCCGACCGCCCGGGACCGCCCGGGACCGCCCCAAATTGCCCGGGACTGCCCGGGACTGCCCGAGACCGCCCGGGACCACCCGGGACCGCCCGGGACCGCCCGGGACCGCCCGGGACCGCCCGGGACCGCCCGGGACCGCCCCGAACCCCCGGGACCGCCCCGGACCGCCCGGGACCGCCCGGGACCGCCTGGGACCGCCCGGGACCGCCCGGGACCGCCCCGGACCGCCCGGGAACTCCCCAGACCGCCCGGGACCGCCCGGGACCGCCCGGGTCCGCCCGGGACCGCCTGGGACTGCCCCGGACCGCCTGGGACCGCCCCAGACCGCCCGGGACCGCCCGGGACCGCCCAGGTCCGCCCGGGACCGCCCCGGACCGCCCGGGACCGCCCTGGTTTGCCCGGGACCGCCCCGGACCGCCCGGGACCGCCCGGGGCCTCCCGGGACTGCCCGGGACCGCCCGGGACCGCCCGGGACCGCCCGCGACCGGCCGGGACCGCCCGGGACCGCCCCGGACCGCCCGGGACCGCCCCGGACCGCCCGGGACCGCCCAGGACCGCCCGGGACTACCCGGGACCGCCCGGGACCGCCCGGGACCGCCCAGGACCGCCTGGGACCGCCCGGGACCGCCCCGGACCGCCCCGGACCGCCCCGGACCGCCCGGGAACGCACCGGGACCTCCCGGGACCGCCTGGGACCGCCCCGGACCGCCCCGGACCGCCCGGGACCGCCCCGGACCGTCCGGGACCGCCCCAGACCGCCCGGGACCGCCCCGGACCGCCCGGCACCGCCCTGGACCGCCCGGAACCGCCCAGGACCTCCCGGGACCGCCCAGGACCGCCCGGGACCGCCCGGGACCGCCCGGGACCGCCCGGGACCGCCCGGGACTGCCCAGGACCGCCCGGGACCGCCCGGGACCACCCAGGACCGCCCGGGACCGCCCGGGACCCGCCGGACCGCCCCGGACCGCCCGGGACCGCCCGGGACTGCCCCAGACCGTCCGGGAACACCCGAGACCGCCCGGGACCGCCCGGGACCGCCCGGGACCGCCCGGGACCGCCCGGGACCGCCTGGGACCGCCCGGGACCGCCCGGGACCGCCCGGGACCGCCCGGGACCGCCCGGGACCGCCCCGGACCGCCCCGGACCGCCCGGGACCGCCCGGGACCGCCCCAGACCGCCCCGGCCGCCCGGGACCGCCCGGGACCGCCCGGGACCGCCCGGGACCGCCCGGGACCACCCGGGACCGCCCGGGACCGCCCGGGACCGCCCGGGAACGCCCGGACCGCCCGGGACCGCCCGCGACCGCCCGGGACCGCCCTGGACCGCCCGGGACTGCCCCGGACCGCCCGGGACCGCCCCAGACCGCCCGGGACCGCCCAGGACCGCCCGGGTCCGCGCGGGACCGCCTGGGACCGCCGGGACCGCCCGGGACCGCCCGGGACCGCCCCGGACCGCCCGGGACTGCCCCGGACCGCCTGGGACCGCCCCAGACCGCCCGAGACCGCCCGGGACCGCCCAGGTCCGCCCGGGACCGCCTGGGACCGCCCGGGACCGCCCGGGACCGCCCGGGACGGCCCGGGACCGCCCGGAACCGCCCGGGAATGTCCGAGACCGCACGGGACCGCCCGGGACCGCCCGGGACCGCCCGGGACTGCCCGGGACCGCCCGGGACCGCCCGGGACCACCCCGGACCGCCCGGGACCGCCCCGGACCGCCCGGGACCGGCCCGGACCGCCCGGGACCGCCCTGGTTTGCCCGGGACTGCCCTGGACCGCCCAGGACCGCCCGGGGCCTCCCGGGACCGCCCGGGACCGCCCGGGACCGCCCGGGACCGCCCGGGACCGCCCGGGACCGCCCCGGACCGCCCGGGACCACCCCGGACCGCCCGGGACCGCCCAGGACCGCCCGGGACCACCCGGGACCGCCCGGGACCGCCCGCGACCGCCCGGGACCGCCTGGGACCGCCCGGGACCGCCCGGGACTGCCCCGGACCGCCCGGGACCGCCCCGGACCGCCCGGGACCGCCCCGGACCGCCCGGGACCGCCCCGGACCGCCCTGACCGCCCAGGTCCGCCCGGGACCGCCCGGGACCGCCCGGGACCGCCCGGGACCACCCGGGACCGCCCGGGACCGCCCGAGACCGCACGGGACCGCCCGGGACCGCCCGGGACCGCCCGGGACTGCCCGGGACCGCCCGGGACCGCCCGGGACCGCCCCGGACCGCCCGGGACCGCCCCGGACCGCCCGGGACCGCCCCGGACCGCCCGGGACCGCCCTGGTTTGCCCGGGACTGCCCCGGACCGCCCGGGACCGCCCGGGGCCTCCCGGGACCGCCCGGGCACCGCCCGGGACCGCCCGGGACCGCCCGGGACCGCCCGGGACCGCCCCGGACCGCCCGGGACCACCCCGGACCGCCCGGGACCGCCCCAGGACCGCCCGGGACCGCCCGGGACCGCCCGGGACCGCCCGGGACCGCCCGGGACCGCCCGGGACCGTCCCGGACTGCCCCGGACCGCCCCGGACCGCCCGCGAACGCACCGGGACCTCCCGGGACCGCCCGGGACCGCCCCGGACCGCCCCGGACCGCCCGGGACCGCCCCGGACCGTCCGGGACCGCCCCGGACCGCACGGGACCGCCCTGGACCGCCCGGCACCGCCCTGGACCGCCCGGGACCGCCCGGGACCGCCCCGGACCGCCCCGGACCGCCCCGGACCGCCCCGGACCGCCTCGGACCGCCCCGGACCGCCCCGGACCGCCTCAGACCACCCCCGGACCGCCCGAGACCGCGCGGGACCGCCCGGACCGCCCGGGACCGCCCGGGACCGCCCGGGACCGCCCGGGACCGCCCGGGACCGCCCCGGACCGCCCTGGATTGCCCCGAATCGCCTGGGACCGCCCGGAACTGCCCGAGACCGCCCGGGACCACCCGGGACCGCCCAGGACCGCCCGGGACCGCCCGGGACCGCCCGGGACCGCCCCGGACCACCCGGGACCGCCCCGGACCGCCCGGGACGTCCCGGTACCGCCTGGGACCGCCCGGGACCGCCCGGGACCGCCCGGGACCGCCCGGGACCGCCCCGGACCGCCCCGGACCGCCCGGGACCGCCCGGGACCGCCCCGGACCGCTCTGGACCGCCCGGGACCGCCCGGGACCGCCCCGGACCGCCCGGGACCGCCCCGGACCGTCCGGGACCGCCCCGGACCGCCCGGGACCGCCCCGGACCGCCCGGCACCGCCCCAGACCGCCCGGGACCGCACGGGACCGCCCGGGACCGCCCGGGACCGCCCGGGACCACCCGGGACCGCCCGGGACCGCCCGGGACCGCCCGGGACTGCCCGGGATGGACCGCCCAGGACGGCCCGGGACCGGCCGGGACCGCCCGGGACCACCCGGGACCGCCCAGGACCGCACGGGACCGCCCGGGACCGCAGGGGACCGCCCGGGACCGCCCGGGACCGCCCGGAACCGCCCGGGACCGCACCCGGACCGCCCGGGACCGCCCCGGACCGCCCGGGACCGCCCCGGACCGCCCGGGACCGCCCCGGACCGCCTTGGACCGCCCCGGACCGCCCGGGACCGCCCTGGACTGCCCGGGAACGCCCGGGACCGCCCTGGACCGCCCGGGAACGCCCGGGACCGCCCATGACCGCCCCGGACCGCCCCGGACCGCCCGGGACCGCCCGGGACCGCCCGGGACCGCCCCGGACCGCCCGGGACCGCCCGGGACCGCCCGGGACCGCGCAGGACCGCCCCGGACCGCCCCGGACCGCCCGGGACCGCCCGGGACCGCCCGGGACCGCCCCGGACCGCCCCGGACCGCCCCGGACCGCCCGGAACTGCCCCGGACCGCCGGGGACCGCCCCGGACTGCCCAGGACCGCCCGGGACCGCGCAGGACCGCCCCGGACCGCCCCGGACCGCCCGGGACCGCCCGGGACCGCCCGGGACCGCCCGGGACCGCCCCGGACCGCCCGGGACCGCCCGGGACCGCCCGGGACCGCCCGGGACCGCCCCGGACCGCCCCGGACCGCCCGGGACCGCCCCGGACCGCCCGGGACCGCCCCGGACCGCCCGGCACCGCCCGGGACCTCCCGGGACCGCCCGGGACCGCCCGGGACCGCCCGGCACCGCCCCGGACCGCCCGCGACCGCCCCAGACCGCCCGCGACTGCCCCGGACCGCCCAGGACCGCCCGGGACCACCCGGGACCGCCCAGGACCGTCCGGGACCGCCCGCGACCGCCCGGCACCGCCCGGGACCGCACCGGACCGCCCCGGACCGCCCCGGACCGCCCCGGACTGCCCGAGACCGCGCAGGACCGCCCGGGACCGCCCGGGAACGCACCGGGACCTCCCGGGACTGCCCGGGACCGCCCCGGACCGCCCCGCACCGCCCGGGACCGCCCCGGACCGTCCAGGACCGCCCCGGACCGCCCGGGACCGCACCGGACCGCCCGGCGCCGCCCTGGACCGCCCGGGACCGCCCGGGACCTCCCGGGACCGCCCGGGACCGCCCGGGACCGCCCGGGACCGCCCGGGACCGCCCGGGACCGCCCGGGACCGCCCAGGACCGCCCGGGACGGACCGCCCGGGACGCCCCGGGATGGCCCGGGACCGCCCGGGACCGCCCGGGACCGCCCGGGACTGCCCGGGACCGCTCGAGACCGCAGGGGACCGCCCGGGACCGCCCGGGACCGCCCGGGACCGCCCGGGACCGCACCCGGACCACCCGGGACCGCCCCGGACCGCCCGGGACCGCCCCGGACCGCCCGGGACCGCCCCAGACCGCCCGGGACCGCCCCGGACCGCCCGGGACCGCCCGGGACCGCCCGGGACCGCCCGGGACCGCCCGGGACCGCCCGGGACCGCCACGGACCGCCCGGGACTGCCCGGGACCGCCCGGGACCGCGCAGGACCGCCCCGGACCGCCCCGGACCGCCCGGGACCGCCGGGGACCGCCCGGGACCGCCCCGGACCGCCCCAGACCACCCCGGACCGCCCGGGTCTGCCCCGGACCGCCGGGGACCGCCCCAGACCGCCCGGGACCGCCCGGGACCGCCCGGGACCGCCCGGGACCGCCTGGGACCGCTCGAGACCGCCCGGGACCGCCCGGGACCGCCCCGGACCGCCCCGGACCGCCCGGGACCGCCCCGGACTGCCCGGGACCGCCCTGGACCGCCCGGGACCGCCCGGGACCTCCCGGGACCGCCCGGGACCGCCCGGGACCGCCCGGGACCGCCCCGGACCGCCCGGGACCGCCCCGGAACGCCCGGGACCGCCCTGGTTTGCCCGGGACCGCCCCGGACCGCCCGGGACCGCCCGGGGCCTCCCGGGACCACCCGGGACCGCCCGGGACCGCCCGGGACCGCCCGGGACCGCCCGGGACCGCCCCGGACCGCCCGGGACCACCCCGGACCGCCCGGGGCCGCCCAGGACCGCCCGGGACCGCCCGGGACTGCCCGGGACCGCCCGGGACCTCCTGGGACCGCCCGGGACCGGGGACCGCCCCGGACTGCCCCAGACCGCCCCGGACCGCCCGGGAACGCACCGGGACCTCCCGGGACCGTCCGGGACCGCCCCGGACCGCCCCGGACCGCCCGGGACCGCCCCGGACCGTCCGGGACCGCCCGGACCACCCGGGACCGCCCCGGACCGCCCGGCACCGCCCTGGACCGCCCGGGACCGGCCGGGACCTCCCGGGACCGCCCGGGACCGCCCGGGACCGCCCGGGACCGCCCGGGACCGCCCAGGACCGCCCGGGACCACCCGGGACCGCCCGGGACCGCCCGGGACCGCCCCGGACCGCCCCGGACCGCCCCGGACCGCCCCGGACCGCCTCGGACCGCCCCGGACCGCCGGAGACCGCGCGGGACCGCCCGGGACCGCCCGGGACCGCCCGGGACCGCCCGGGACCGCCCGGGACCGCCCCGGACCGCCCTGGATTGCCCCGAATCGCCCGGGACCGCCCGGGACTGCCCGAGACCGCCCGGGACCACCCGGGACCGCCCGGGACCGCCCGGGACCGCCCGGGACCGCCCCGGACCGCCCGGGACCGCCCAGTACCGCCTGGGACCGCCCGGGGCCGCCCGGGACCGCCCGGGACCGCCCGGGACCGCCCCGGACCGCCCCGGACCGCCCGGGACCGCCCGGGACCGCCCCGGACCGCCCCGGACCGCCCGGGACCACCCGGGACCGCCCCGGACCGCCCGGGACGCGCCCCGGACCGTCCGGGACCGCCCTGGACCGCCCGGGACCGCCCCGGACCGCCCGGCACCGCCCTGGACCGCCCGGGACCGCCCGGGACCTCCCGGGACCGCCCGGGACCGCCCGGGACCGCCCGGGACCGCCCGGGACCACCCGGGACCGCCCGGGACCGCCCGGGACCGCCCAGGACCGCCCGGGACCGCCCGGGACCGCCCGGGACCGCCCGGGACGGACCGCCCGGGACGGCCCGGGACCGCCCGGGACCGCCCGGGACTGCCCGGGACCGCCCGGGACCGCCCGGGACCACCCGGGACCGCAGGGGACCGCCCGGGACCGCCCGGGACCGCCCGGGACCACCCGGGACCGCACCCGGACCGCCCGGGACCGCCCCGGACCGCCCGGGACCGCCCCGGACCGCCCGGGACCGCCCCGGACCGCTCGGGACAACCCTGGACCGCCCGGGACCGCCCGGGACCGCCCAGGACCGCCCGGGTCCGCCCGGGACCGCGCAGGACCGCCCCGGACCGCCCCGGACCGCCCGGGACCGCCCGGGACCGCCCGGGACCGCCCGGGACCGCGCAGGACCGCCCCGGACCGCCCCGGACCGCCCGGGACCGCCCGGGACCGCCCGGGACCGCCCCGGACCGCCCCGGACCGCCCCGGACCGCCCGGGACTGCCCCGGACCGCAGGGGCCCGCCACGGACCGCCCGGGACCGCCCGGGACCGCCCGGGACCGCCCGGGACCGCCTGGGACCGCCCGAGACCGCCCGGGACCGCCCGGGACCGCCCCGGACCGCCCCGGACCGCCCGGGACCGCCCCGGACTGCCCGGGACCGCCCTGGACCGCCCGGGACCGCCCGGGACCTCGCGGGACCGCCCGGGACCGCCCGGGACTGCCCGGGACCGCCCCGGACCGCCCGGGACCGCCCCGGACCGCCCGGGACCGCCCTGGTTTGCCCGGGACCGCCCCGGACCGCCCGGGACCGCCCGGGGCCTACCGGGACCGCCCGGGACCGCCCGGGACCGCCTGGGACCGCCCGGGACCGCCCGGGACCGCCCCGGACCGCCCCGGACCGCCCCGGACTGCCCGAGACCGCGCAGGACCGCCCGGGACCGCCCGGGAACGCACCGGGACCTCCCGGGACTGCCCGGGACCGCCCCGGACCGCCCCGCACCGCCCGGGACCGCCCCGGAAAGTCCAGGACCGCCCCGGACCGCCCGGGACCGCACCGGACCGCCCGGCGCCGCCCTGGACCGCCCGGGACCGCCCGGGACCTCCCGGGACCGCCCGGGACCGCCCGGGACCGCCCGGGACCGCCCGGGACCGCCCAGGACCGCCCGGGACGGACCGCCCGGGACGCCCCGGGATGGCCCGGGACCGCCCGGGACCGCCCGGGACCGCCCGGGACTGCCCGGGACCGCTCGAGACCGCAGGGGACCGCCCAGGACCGCCCGGGACCGCCCGGGACCGCCCGGGACCGCCCGGGACCGCACCCGGACAACCCGGGACCGCCCCGGACCGCCCGGGACCGCCCCGGACCGCCCGGGACCGCCCCAGACCGCCCGGGACCGCCCCGGGACCGCCCGGGACCGCCCGGGACCGCCCGGGACCGCCCGGGACCGCCCGGGACCGCCCGGGACCACCACGGACCGCCCGGGACTGCCCGGGACCGCCCGGGACCGCCAGGACGCCCCGGACCGCCCCCGGACCGCCCGGGACCGCCGGGGACCGCCCGGGACCCGCCCCGGACCGCCCCAGACCACCCCGGACCGCCCGGGTCTGCCCCGGACCGCCGGGGACCGCCCCAGACCGCCCGGGACCGCCCGGGACCGCCCGGGACCGCCCGGGACCCTGGGACCGCTCGAGACCGCCCGGGACCGCCCGGGACCGCCCCGGACTGGCCGGGACCGCCCTGGACCGCCCGGGGACCGCCCGGGACCTCCCGGGACCGCCCGGGACCGCCCGGGACCGCCCGGGACCGCCCCGGACCGCCCGGGACCGCCCCGGAACGCCCCGGGACCGCCCTGGTTTGCCCGGGACCGCCCCGGACCGCCCGGGACCGCCCGGGGCCTACCAGCGGGACCGGCCCGGGACCGCCCGGGACCGCCCGGACCGCCCGGGACCGCCCCGGACCGCCCGGGACCACCCCGGACCGCCCGGGGCCGCCCAGGACCGCCGGGACTGCCCGGGACTGCCCGGGACCGCCCGGGACCGCCTGGACCGCCCGGGACCGCCCCGGACTGCCCCAGACCGCCCCGGACCGCCCGGGAACGCACCGGGACCTCCCGGGACCGTCCGGGACCGCCCCGGACCGCCCGGACCGCCCGGGACCGCCCCGGACCGTCTGGGACCGCCCGGACCACCCCGGGACCGCCCCGGACCGCCCGGCACCGCCCTGGACCGCCCGGGACCGGCCGGGACCTCCCGGGACCGCCCGGGACCGCCCGGGACCGCCCGGACCGCCCGGGACCGCCCAGGACCGCCCGGGACCACCCGGGACCGCCCGGGACCGCCCGGGACCGCCCCGGACCGCCCCGGACCGCCCCGGACCGCCCCGGACCGCCTCGGACCGCCCCGGACCGCCGGAGACCGCGCGGGACGCCCGGGACCGCCCGGGACCGCCCGGGACCGCCCGGGACCGCCCGGGACCGCCCGGGACCGCCCCGGACCGCCCTGGATTGCCCCGAATCGCCCGGGACCGCCCGGGACTGCCCGAGACCGCCCGGGACCACCCGGGACCGCACGGGACCGCCCGGGACCGCCCGGGACCGCCCCGGACCGCCCGGGACCGCCCAGTACCGCCTGGGACCGCCCCGGGGCCGCCCGGGACCGCCCGGGACCGCCCGGGACCGCCCCGGACAGCCCGGACCGCCCGGGACCCGCCCGGGACCGCCCCGGACCGCCCCGGACCGCCCGGGACCACCCGGGACCGCCCCGGACCGCCCGGGACGCGCCCCCGGGACCGTCCGGGACCGCCCTGACCGCCCGGGACCGCCCCGGACCGCCCGGCACCGCACCTGGACCGCCCGGGACCGCCCGGGACCTCCCGGGACCGCCCGGGACCGCCCGGGACCGCCCGGGACCGCCCGGGACCACCCGGGACCGCCCGGGACCGCCCGGGACCGCCCAGGACCGCCCGGGACCGCCCGGGACCGCCCGGGACCGCCCGGGACGGACCGCCCGGGACGGCCCGGGACCGCCCGGGACCGCCCGGGACTGCCCGGGACCGCCCGGGACCGCCCGGGACCACCCGGGACCGCAGGGGACCGCCCGGGACCGCCCGGGACCGCCCGGGACCACCCGGGACCGAACCCGGACCGCCCGGGACCGCCCCGGACCGCCCGGGACCGCCCCGGACCGCCCGGGACCGCCCCGGACCGCTCGGGACCACCCTGGACCGCCCCGGGACCGCCCGGGACCGCCCAGGACCGCCCGGGTCCGCCCGGGACCGCGCAGGACGCCCCGGACCGCCCCGGACCGCCCGGGACCGCCCGGGGACCGCCCGGGACCGCCCGGGACCGCGCAGGACCGCCCCGGACCGCCCCGGACCCGCCCGGGACCGCCCGGGACCGCCCGGGACCGCCGGACCGCCCCGGACCGCCCCGGACCGCCCGGGACTGCCCCGGACCGCCGGGGCCCGCCACGGACCGCCCGGGACCGCCCGGGACCGCCCGGGACCGCCCGGGACCGCCTGGGACCGCCCGATACCGCCCGGGACCGCCCGGGACCGCCCCGGACCGCCCCGGACCCGCCCGGGACCGCCCCGGACTGCCCGGGACCGCCCTGGACCGCCCGGGACCGCCCGGGACCTCGCGGGACCGCCCGGGACCGCCCGGGACTGCCCGGGACCGCCCCGGACCCGCCCGGGACCGCCCGCGACCGCCCGGGACCGCCCTGGTTTGCCCGGGACCGCCCCGGACGCCCGGGACCGCCCGGGGCCTACCGGGACCGCCCGGGACCGCCCGGGACCGCCTGGGACCGCCCGGGACCGCCCGGGACCGCCCCGGACCGCCCCGGACCGCCCCGGACTGCCCCGAGACCGCGCAGGACCGCCCGGGACCGCCCGGGAACGCACCGGGACCTCCCGGGACTGCCCGGGACCGCCCGGACCGCCCCGCACCGCCCGGGACCGCCCCGGACCGTCCAGGACCGCCCCGGACCGCCCGGGACCGCACCGGACCGCCCGGCGCCGCCCTGGACCGCCCGGGACCGCCCGGACCTCCCGGGACCGCCCGGGACCGCCCGGGACCGCCCGGGACCGCCCGGGACCGCCCAGGACCGCCCGGGACGGACCGCCCGGGACGCCCCGGGATGGCCCGGGACCGCCCGGGACCGCCCGGGACCGCCCGGGACTGCCCGGGACCGCTCGAGACCGCAGGGGACCGCCCAGGACCGCCCGGGACCGCCCGGGACCGCCCGGGACCGCCCGGGACCGCACCCGGACAACCCGGGACCGCCCCGGACCGCCCGGGACCGCCCCGGACCGCCCGGGACCGCCCCAGACCGCCCGGGACCGCCCCGGACCGCCCGGGACCGCCCGGGACCGCCCGGGACCGCCCGGGACCGCCCGGGACCGCCCGGGACCACCACGGACCGCCCGGGACTGCCCGGGACCGCCCCGGGACCGCGCAGGACCGCCCCGGACCGCCCCGGACCGCCCGGGACCGCCGGGGACCGCCCGGGACCGCCCCGGACCGCCCCAGACCACCCCGGACCGCCCGGGTCTGCCCCGGACCGCCGGGGACCGCCCCAGACCGCCCGGGACCGCCCGGGACCGCCCGGGACCGCCCGGGACCGCCTGGGACCGCTCGAGACCGCCCGGGACCGCCCGGACCGCCCCGGACCGCCCGGACCGCCCGGGACCGCCCGGACCCGACCGGGACCGCCCGGGACCGCCCGGGACCGCCCGGGACCGCCCGGGACCTCCCGGGACCGCCCGGGGACCGCCCCGGGACCGCCCGGGACCGCCCCGGACCGCCCGGGACCGCCCCGGAACGCCCGGGACCGCCCTGGTTTGCCCGGGACCGCCCCGGACCGCCCGGGACCGCCCGGGGCCTCCCGGGACCACCCGGGACCGCCCGGGACCGCCCGGGACCGCCCGGGACCGCCCGGGACCGCCCCGGACCGCCCGGGACCACCCCGGACCGCCCGGGGCCGCCCAGGACCGCCCGGGACCGCCCGGGACTGCCCGGGACCGCCCGGACCGCCTTGGACCGCCGGGGACCGCGCCCGGACTGCCCCAGACCGCCCCGGACCGCCCGGGAACGCACCGGGACCTCCCGGGACCGTCCGGGACCGCCCCGGACCGCCCCGGACCGCCCGGGACCGCCCCGGACCGTCTGGGACCGCCCGGACCACCCGGGACCGCCCCGGACCGCCCGGCACCGCCCTGGACCGCCCGGGACCGGCCGGGACCTCCCGGGACCGCCCGGGACCGCCCGGGACCGCCCGGGACCGCCCGGGACCGCCCAGGACCGCCCGGGACCACCCGGGACCGCCCGGGACCGCCCGGGACCGCCCCGGACCGCCCCGGACCGCCCCGGACCGCCCCGGACCGCCTCGGACCGCCCCGGACCGCCGGAGACCGCGCGGGACCGCCCGGGACCGCCGGGACCGCCCGGGACCGCCCGGGACCGCCCGGGACCGCCCGGGACCGCCCCGGACCGCCCTGGATTGCCCCGAATCGCCCGGGACCGCCCGGGACTGCCCGAGACCGCCCGGGACCACCCGGACCGCGGACCGCACGGGACCGCCCGGGACCGCCCGGGACCGCCCCGGACCGCCCGGGACCGCCCAGTACCGCCTGGGACCGCCCGGGGCCGCCCGGGACCGCCCGGGACCGCCCGGGACCGCCCCGGACAGCCCGGACCGCCCGGGACCGCCCGGGACCGCCCCGGACCGCCCCGGACCGCCCGGGACCACCCGGGACCGCCCCGGACCGCCCGGGACGCGCCCCGGACCGTCCGGGACCGCCCTGGACCGCCCGGGACCGCCCCGGACCGCCCGGCACCGCCCTGGACCGCCCGGGACCGCCCGGGACCTCCCGGGACCGCCGGGACCGCCCGGGACCGCCCGGGACCGCCCGGGACCACCCGGGACCGCCCGGGACCGCCCGGGACCGCCCAGGACCGCCCGGGACCGCCCGGGACCGCCCGGGACCGCCCGGGACGGACCGCCCGGGACGGCCCGGGACCGCCCGGGACCGCCCGGGACTGCCCGGGACCGCCCGGGACCGCCCGGGACCACCCGGGACCGCAGGGGACCGCCCGGGACCGCCCGGGACCGCCCGGGACCACCCGGGACCGCACCCGGACCGCCCGGGACCGCCCCGGACCGCCCGGGACCGCCCCGGACCGCCCGGGACCGCCCCGGACCGCCCGGGACCACCCTGGACCGCCCGGGACCGCCCGGGACCGCCCAGGACCGCCCGGGTCCGCCCGGGACCGCGCAGGACCGCCCCGGACCGCCCCGGACCGCCCGGGACCGCCCGGGACCGCCCGGGACCGCCCGGGACCGCGCAGGACCGCCCCGGACCGCCCCGGACCGCCCGGGACCGCCCGGGACCGCCCGGGACCGCCCCGGACCGCCCCCGGGACCGCCCCGGACCGCCCGGGACTGCCCCGGACCGCCGGGGCCCGCCACGGACCGCCCGGGACCGCCCGGGACCGCCCGGGACCGCCCGGGACCGCCTGGGACCGCCCGAGACCGCCCGGGACCGCCCGGGACCGCCCCGGACCGCCCCGACCGCCCGGGACCGCCCCGGACTGCCCGGGACCGCCCTGGACCGCCCGGGACCGCCCGGGACCTCGCGGGACCGCCCGGGACCGCCCGGGACTGCCCGGGACCGCCCCGGACCGCCCGGGACCGCCCCGGACCGCCCGGGACCGCCCTGGTTTGCCCGGGACCGCCCCGGACCGCCCGGGACCGCCCGGGGCCTACCGGGACCGCCCGGGACCGCCCGGGACCGCCTGGGACCGCCCGGGACCGCCCGGGACCGCCCCGGACCGCCCGGGACCACCCCGGACCGCCCGGACCGCCCAGGACCGCCCAGGATCGCCCGGGACCGCCCGGGACCGCCCGGGACCGCCCGGGACCGCCTGGGACCGCCCGGGACCGCCCCGGACTGCTCCGGACCGCCCCGGACCGCCCGGGAACGCATCGGGACCTCCCGGGACCGTCCGGGGACCGCCCCGGACCGCCCCGGACCGCCCGGGACCGCCCCGGACCGTCCGGGACCGCCCCGGACCGCCCGGGACCGCCCCAGACCGCCCTGGATTGCCCCGAATCGCCGGGACCGCCCGGGACTGCCCGAGACCGCCCGGACCACCCGGGACCGCCTGGGACCGCCCGGGGCCGCCCGGGACCGCCCGGGACCGCCCGGGACCGCCCCGGACCGCCCCGGGACCGACCGGGACTGCCCGGGACCGCCCCGGACCGCCCCGGACCGCCCGGGACCACCCGGGACCGCCCCGGACCGCCCGGGACCGCCCCGGACCGTCCGGGACCGCCCTGGACCGCCCGGGACCGCCCCGGACCGCCCAGCACCGCCCTGGACCGCCCGGGACCGCCCGGGACCTTCCGGGACCGCCCGGGACCGCCCGGGACCGCCCGGGACCACCCGGGACCGCCAGGGACCGCCCGGGACCGCCCAGGACCGCCCGGGACCGCCCGGGACCGCCCGGGACCGCCCGGGACGGACCGCCCGGGACGGCCCGGGACCGCCCGGGACCACCCGGGACCGCCAGGGACCGCCCGGGACCGCCCAGGACCGCCCGGGACCGCCCGGGACCGCCCGGGACCGCCCGGGACGGACCGCCCGGGACGGCCCGGGACCGCCCGGGACGGCCGGGACTGCCCGGGACCGCCCGGGACCGCCCGGGACCACCCGGGGACCGCAGGGGACCGCCCCGGACCGCCCCGGACCGCCCGGGACCGCCCGGGACCGCCCCGGACCGCCCCGGACCGCCCGGGACCGCCCGGGACCGCCCCGGACCGCCCCGGACCGCCCGGGACCACCGGGACCGCCCGGGACCGCCCGGGACCGCCCGGGACCGCCCCGGACCGCCCCGGACCGCCCGGGACCGCCCGGGACCACCCCGGACCGCCCCGGACCGCCCGGGACCACCCGGGACCGCCCGGACCGCCCGGGACCGCCCCGGACCGTCCGGGACCGCCCTGGACCGCCCGGGACCGCCCCGGACCGCCCGGCACCGCCCTGGACCGCCCGGGACCGCCCGGGACCGCCCGGGACCGCCCGGGACCGCCCGGGACGGACCGCCCGGGACGGCCCGGGACCGCCCGGGACCGCCCGGGACTGTCCGGGACCGCCCGGGGACCGCCCGGGACCACCCGGGACCGCAGGGGACCGCCCGGGACCGCCCGGGACCGCCCGGGACCACCCGGGATTGCACCCGGACCGCCCGGGACCGCCCGGACCGCCCGGGACCGCCCCGGACCGCCCGGGACCGCCCCGGACCGCCCGGGACCACCCTGGACCGCCCGGGACCGCCCGGGACTGCCCGGGACCGCCCGGGTCTGCCCGGACCGCGCAGGACCGCCCCGGACCGCCCCGGACCGCCCGGGACCGCCCGGGACCCGCCCGGGACCGCCCGGGACCGCGCAGGACCGCCCGGACCGCCCCGGACCGCCCGGGACCGCCCGGGACCGCCCGGGACCGCCCCGGACCGCCCCGGACCGCCCCGGACCGCCCGGGACTGCCCCGGACCGCCGGGGCTCGCCACGGACCGCCCGGGACCGCCCGGGACCGCCCGGGACCGCCTGGGACCGCCTGGGACCGCCCGAGACCGCCCGGGACCGCCCGGGACCGCCCCGGACCGCCCCGGACCGTCCGGGACCGCCCCGGACTGCCCGTGACCGCCCTGGACCGCCCGGGACCGCCCGGACCTCGCGGGACCGCCCGGGACCGCCCGGGACTGCCCGGGACCGCCCCGGACCGCCCGGGACCGCCCCGGACCGTCCGGGACCGCCCTGGTTTGCCCGGGACCGCCCCGGACCGCCCGGGACCGCCCGGGGCCTCCCGGGACCGCCCGGGACCGCCCGGGACCGCCTGGGACCGCCCGGGACCGCCCGGGACCGCCCCGGACCGCCCGGGACCACCCCGGACCGCCCGGGACCGCCCAGGACCGCCCGGGATCGCCCGGGACCGCCCGGGACCGCCCGGGACCGCCCGGGACCGCCTGGGACCGCCCGGGACCGCCCCGGACTGCTCCGGACCGCCCCGGACCGCCCGGGAACGCATCGGGAACTCCCGGGCCGTCCGGGACCGCCCCGGACCGCCCCGGACCGCCCGGGACCGCCCCGGACCGTCCGGGACCGCCCCGGACCGCCCGGGACCGCCCCGGACCGCCCGGGACCGCCCCGGACCGTCCGGGACCGCCTGACCGCCCGGGACCGCCCGGACCGCCGGCACCGCCCTGGACCACTCGGGACCGCCCGGGACCTCCCGGGACCGCCCGGGACCGCCCGGGACCGCCCGGGACCGCCCGGGACCACCCGGGACCGCCCGGGACCGCCCGGGACCGCCCAGGGACCGCCCGGGACCGCCCGGGACCGCCCGGGACCGCCCGGGACGGACGGCCCGGACGGACCGGGACCGCCCGGGACCGCCCGGGACTGCCCGGGACCGCCCGGGATCGCCCGGGACCACCCGGGACCGCAGGGGACCGCCCGGGACCGCCCGGGACCGCCCGGGACCACCCGGGACCGCACCCGGACCGCCCGGGACCGCCCCGGACCGCCCGGGACCGCCCCGGACCGCCCGGGACCGCCCCGGACCGCCCGGGACCGCCCCGGACCGCCCGGGACCACCCTGGACCGCCCGGGACCGCCCGGGACCGCCCGGGACCGCCCGGGTCCGCCCGGGACCGCGCAGGACCGCCCCGGACCGCCCCGGACCGCCCGGGACCGCCCGGGACCGCCCGGGACCGCCCGGGACCGCGCAGGACCGCCCTGGACCGCCCCGGACCGCCCGGGACCGCCCGGGACCGCCCGGGACCGCCCCGGACCGCCCCGGACCGCCCCGGGACCGCCCGGGACTGCCCCGGACCGCCGGGGCCCGCCACGGACCGCCCGGGACCGCCCGGGACCGCCCGGGACCCGCCCGGGACCGCCTTGGACCGCCCGAGACCGCCCGGGACCGCCCGGGACCGCCCCGGACCGCCCTGGACCGCCCGGGACCGCCCCGGACTGCCCGGGACCGCCCTGGACCGCCCGGGACCGCCCGGGACCTCGCGGGACCGCCCGGGACCGCCCGGGACTGCCCGGGACCGCCCCGGACCGCCCGGGACCGCCCCGGACCGCCCGGGACCGCCCTGGTTTGCCCGGACCGCCCCGGACCGCCCGGGACCGCCCGGGGCCTCCCGGGACCGCCGGGACCGCCCGGGACCGCCTGGGACCGCCCGGGACCGCCCGGGACCGCCCCGGACCGCCTGGGACCACCCCGGACCGCCCGGGACCGCCCAGGACCGCCCGGGATCGCCCGGGACCGCCCGGGACCGCCCGGGACCGCCCGGGACCGCCTGGGACCGCCCGGGACCGCCCCGGACTGCTCCGGACCGCCCCGGACCGCCCGGGAACGCATCGGGACCTCCCGGGACCGTCCGGGACCGCCCCGGACCGCCCCGGACCGCCCGGGACCGCCCGGACCGTCCGGGACCGCCCCCGGAACGCCCGGGACCGCCCCGGACCGCCCAGCACCGCCCTGGACCGCCCGGGACCGCCCGGGACCTCCCGGGACCGCCCGGGACCGCCCGGGACCGCCCGGGACCGCCCGGGACCGCCCGGGACCGCCCGGGACCGCCCGGGACCGCCCGGGACCGCCCGGGACCACCCGGGACCGCCCGGGACCGCCCGGGACCGCCCCGGACCGCCCCGGACCGCCCCGGGCCGCCCCGGACCGCCTCGGACCGCCCCGGACCGCCGGAGACTGCGCGGGACCGCCCGGGACCGCCCGGGACCGCCCGGGACCGCCCGGGACCGCCCCGGACCGCCCCGGACCGCCCCGGACCGCCCGGGACTGCCCGGACCGCCGGGGCTCGCCACGGACCGCCCGGGACCGCCCGGGACCGCCCGGGACCGCCTGGGACCGCCTGGGACCGCCCGAGACCGCCCGGGACCGCCCGGGACCGCCCCGGACCGCCCCGGACCGCCCGGGACCGCCCCGGACTGCCCGTGACCGCCCTGGACCGCCCGGGGACCGCCCGGGACCTCGCGGGACCGCCCGGGTACGCCCGGGACTGCCCGGGACCGCCCCGGACCGCCCGGGACCGCCCCGGACCGCCCCGGGGACCGCCCTGGTTTGCCCGGGACCGCCCCGGACCGCCCGGGACCGCCCGGGACCGCCCGGGACCGCCTGGGACCGCCCGGGACCGCCCGGGACCGCCCCGGACCGCCCGGGACCACCCCGGACCGCCCGGAACCGCCCAGGACCGCCCGGGATCGCCCGGGACCGCCCGGGACCGCCCGGGACCGCCCGGGACCGCCTGGGACCGCCCGGGACCGCCCCGGACTGCTCCGGACCGCCCCGGACCGCCCGGGAACGCATCGGGACCTCCCGGGACCGTCCGGGACCGCCCCGGACCGCCCCGGACCGCCCGGGACCGCCCCGGACCGTCCGGGACCGCCCCGGACCGCCCGGGACCGCCCCGGACCGCCCGGGACCGCCCCGGACCGTCCGGGACCGCCCTGGACCGCCCGGGACCGCCCCGGACCGCCCGGCACCGCCCTGGACCGCTCGGGACCGCCCGGGACCTCCCGGGACCGCCCGGGACCGCCCGGGACCGCCCGGGACCGCCCGGGACCACCCGGGACCGCCCGGGACCGCCCGGGACCGCCCAGGACCGCCCGGGACCGCCCGGGACCGCCCGGGACCGCCCGGGACGGACGGCCCGGGACGGACCGGGACCGCCCGGGACCGCCCGGGACTGCCCGGGACCGCCCGGGACCGCCCGGGACCGCCCGGGACCGCCCGGGACCGCCCGGGACCACCCGGGACCGCACCCGGACCGCCCGGGACCGCCCCGGACCGCCCGGGACCGCCGGACCGCCCGGGACCGCCCCGGACCGCCCGGACCGCCCCGGACCGGCCCGGGACCACCCTGGACCGCCCGGGACCGCCCGGGACCGCCCGGGACCGCCCGGGTCCGCCCGGGAACCGCGCAGGACCGCCCCGGACCGCCCCGGACCGCCCACGACCGCCCGGGACCGCCCGGGACCGCCCGGGACCGCGCAGGACCGCCCTGGACCGCCCCGGACCGCCCGGGACCGCCCGGGACCGCCCGGGACCGCCCCGGACCGCCCCGGACCGCCCCGGACCGCCCCGGGACTGCCCCGGACCGCCGGGGCCCGCCACGGACCGCCCGGGACCGACCGGGACCGCCCGGGACCGCCCGGGACCGCCTGGGACCGCCCGAGACCGCCCGGGACCGCCCGGGACCGCCCCGGACCGCCCCGGACCGCCCGGGACCACCCCGGACTGCCCGGGACCGCCCTGGACCGCCCGGGACCGCCCGGAACCTCGCGGGACCGCCCGGGACCGCCCGGGACTGCCCGGGACCGCCCCGGACCGCCCGGGACCGCCCCGGACCGCCCGGGACCGCCCTGGTTTGCCCGGGACCGCCCCGGACCGCCCGGGACCGCCCGGGGCCTCCCGGGACCGCCCGGGACCGCCCGGGACCGCCTGGGACCGCCCGGGACCGCCCGGGACCGCCCCGGACCGCCCGGGACCACCCCGGACCGCCCGGGACCGCCCAGGACCGCCCGGGATCGCCCGGGACCGCCCGGGACCGCCCGGGACCGCCCGGGACCGCCTGGGACCGCCCGGGACCGCCCCGGACTGCTCCGGACCGCCCCGGACCGCCCGGGAACGCATCGGGACCTCCCGGGACCGTCCGGGACCGCCCCGGACCGCCCCGGACCGCCCGGGACCGCCCCGGACCGTCCGGGACCGCCCCGGACCGCCCGGGACCGCCCCGGACCGCCCAGCACCGCCCTGGACCGCCCGGGACCGCCCGGGACCGCCCGGGACCGCCCGGGACCGCCCGGGACCGCCCGGGACCGCCCGGGACCGCCCGGGACCGCCCGGGACCGCCCGGGACCGCCCGGGACCACCCGGGACCGCCCGGGACCGCCCGGGACCGCCCCGGACCGCCCCGGACCGCCCCGGGCCGCCCCGGACCGCCTCGGACCCGCCCGGACCGCCCCGGACCGCCGGAGACTGCGCGGGACCGCCCGGGACCGCCCGGGACCGCCCGGGACCGCCCGGGACCGCCCGGGACCGCCCGGGACCACCCCGGACCGCCCTGGATTGCCCCGAATCGCCCGGGACCGCCCGGGACTGCCCGAGACCGCCCGGGACCACCCGGGACCGCCCGGGACCGCCCGGGACCGCCCGGGACCGCCCGGGACCGCCCCGGACCGCCCGGGACCGCCCAGTACCGCCTGGGACCGCCGGGGACCGCCCGGGACCGCCCGGGACCGCCCGGGACCGCCCCGGACCGCCCCGGACCGCCCGGGACCGCCCGGGACCGCCCCGGACCGCCCCGGACCGCCCGGGACCACCCAGGACCGCCCCGGACCGCCCGGGACCGCCCCGGACCGTCCGGGACCGCCCCGGACCGCCCGGGACCGTCGCGGACCGCCCGGCACCGCCCTGGACCGCCCGGGACCGCCCGGGACCTCCCGGGACCGCCCGGGACCGCCCGGGACCGCCCGGGACCGCCCGGGACCGCCCGGGACCGCCCGGGACCGCCCGGGACCGCCCGGGACTGCCCGGGACCGCCCGGGACCGCCCGGGACCGCCCGGGACCGCCCGGGACCGCCCGGGACCGCCCGGGACCGCCCGGGACGGACCGCCCGGGACGGCCCGGGACCGCCCGGGACCGCCCGGGACTGCCCGGGACCGCCCGTGACCGCCCGGGACTGCCCGGGTCCACAGGGGACCACCCGGGACCGCCCGGGACCGCCTGGGACCGCCCGGGACCGCACCCGGATCACCCGGGACCGCCGCGGACCGCCCGGGACCGCCCCGGACCGCCCGGGACCGCCCCGGACCGCCCGGGACCGCCCCGGACCGCCCGGGACCACCCTGGACTGCCCGGGACCGCCCGGGACCGCCCGGGACCGCCCGGGTCCGCCCGGGACCGCGCAGGACCGCCCCGGACCGCCCCGGACCGCCCCGGACCGCCCCGGACCGCCCGGGACTGCCCCGGACCGCCGGGGCCCGCCACGGACCGCCCGGGACCGCCCGGGACCGCCCGGGACCGCCCGGGACCGCCTGGGACCGCCCGAGACCGCCCGGGACCGCCCGGGACCGCCCCAGACCGCCCCGGACCGCCCGGGACCGCTCGGACTGCCCGGGACCGCCCTGGACCGCCCGGGACCGCCCGGGACCTCCCGGGACCGCCCGGGACCGCCCGGGACCGCCCGGGACCGCCCCGGACCGCCCGGGACCGCCCCGGACCGCCCGGGACCGCCCTGGTTTGCCCGCGACCGCCCCGGACCGCGCGGGACCGCCCGGGGCCTCCCGGGACCGCCCGGGACCGCCCGGGACCGCCCGGGACCGCCCGGGACCGCCCCGGACCGCCCGGGACCGCCCTGGTTTGCCCTGGGACCGCCCCGGACCGCCCGGGACCGCCCGGGGCCTCCCGGGACCGCCCGGGACCGCCAGGGACCGCCTGGGACCGCCCGGGACCGCCCGGGACCGCCCCGGACCGCCCGGGACCACCCCGGACCGCCCGGGACCGCCCAGGACCGCCCGGGATCGCCCGGGACCGCCCAGGACCGCCCGGGACCGCCCGGGACCGCCTGGGACCGCCCAGGACCGCCCCGGACTGCTTCGGACCGCCCCGGACCGCCCGGGAACGCATCGGGACCTCCCGGACCGTCCGGGACCGCCCCGGACCGCCCCGAACCGCCCGGGATCGCCCCGGACCGTCCGGGACCGCCCCGGACCGCCCGGGACCGCCCCGGACCGCCCGGGACCGCCCCGGACCGTCCGGGACCGCCCTGGACCGCCCGGGACCGCCCCGGACCGCCCGGCACCGCCCTGGACCGCCCGGGACCGCCCGGGACCTCCCGGGACCGCCCGGGACCGCCCGGGACCGCCCGGGACCGCCCGGGACCACCCGGGACCGCCCGGGACCGCCCGGGACCGCCCAGGACCGCCCGGGACCGCCCGGGACCGCCCGGGACCGCCCGGACCGCCCCGGACCGCCTCGGACCGCCCCGGACCGCCGGAGACCGCGCGGGACCGCCCGGGACCGCCCAAAACCGCCCGGGACCGCCCGGGACCGCCGGACCGCCCCGGACCGCCCTGGATTGCCCCGAATCGCCCGGGACCGCCGGGGACTGCCCGAGACCGCCCGGGACCACCCGGGACCGCCCGGGACCGCCCGGGACCGCCCGGGACCGCCCGGGACCGCCCGGACCGCCCGGGACCGCCCGTTACTGCCTGGGACTGCCCGGGACCACCCGGGACCGCCCGGGACCGCCCGGGACCTCCCCGGACCGCCCCGGACCGCCCGGGACCGCCCGGGACCGCCCCGGACGGCCCCGGACCGCCCGGGACCACCCGGGACCGCTCCGGACCGCCCGGGACCGCCCCGGACCGTCTGGGACCGCCCCGGACCGCCCGGGACCGCCCCGGACCACCCGGCACCGCCCTGGACCGCCCGGGACCGCCCGGGACCTCCCGGGACCGCCCGGGACCGCCCGGGACCGCCCGGGACCGCCCGGGACCGCCCGGGACCGCCCGGGACCGCCCGGGACCGCCCCGGACCGCCCGGGACCGCCCGGGACCGCCCCGGACCGCCCTGGATTGCCCCGAATCGCCCGGGACCGCCTGGGACTGCCCGAGACCGCCCGGGACCACCCGGGACCGCCCGGGACCGCCCGGGACCGCCCGGGACCGCCCGGGACCGCCCCGGACCGCCCGGGACCGCCCAGTACCGCCTGGGACCGCCGGGGACCGCCCGGGACCGCCCGGGACCGCCCGGGACCGCCCCGGACCGCCCCGGACCGCCCGGGACCGCCCGGGACCGCCCCGGACCGCCCCGGACCGCCCGGGACCACCCAGGACCGCCCCGGACCGCCCGGGACCGCCCCGGACCGTCCGGACCGCCCGGACCGCCCGGGACCGTCGCGGACCGCCCGGCACCGCCCTGGACCGCCCGGGACCGCCCGGGACCTCCCGGGACCGCCCGGGACCACCCGGGACCGCCCGGGACCGCCCGGGACCGCCCGGGACCGCACGGGACCGCCCGGGACTGCCCGGGACCGCCCCGGACCGCCCGGGACCGCCCGGGACCGCCCGGGACCGCCCGGGACCGCCCGGGACCGCCCGGGAACGGACCGCCCGGGACGGCCCGGGACCGCCCGGGACCGCCCGGGACTGCCCGGGACCGCCCGGGACCGCCCGGGACTGCCCGGGTCCACAGGGGACCACCCGGGACCGCCCGGGACCGCCTGGGACCGCCCGGGACCGCACCCGGATCACCCGGGACCGCCGCGGACCGCCCGGGACCGCCCCGGACCGCCCGGGACCGCCCCGGACCGCCCGGGACCGCCCCGGACCGCCCGGGACCACCCTGGACTGCCCGGGACCGCCCGGGACCGCCCGGGACCGCCCGGGTCCGCCCGGGACCGCGCAGGACCGCCCCGGACCGCCACGGACCGCCCGGGACCGCCAGGGACCGCCCGGGACCGCCCGGGACCGCGCAGGACCGCCCCGGACCGCCCCGGACCGCCCGGGACCGCCCGGGACCGCCCGGGACCGCCCCGGACCGCCGGGGCCCGCCACGGACCGCCCGGGACCGCCCGGGACCGCCCGGGACCGCCCGGGACCTCCTGGGACCGCCCGAGACCGCCCGGGACCGCCCGGGACCGCCCCAGACCGCCCCGGACCGCCCGGGACCGCTCCGGACTGCCCGGGACCGCCCTGGACCGCCCGGGACCGCCCGGGACCTCCCGGGACCGCCCGGGACCGCCCGGGACCGCCCGGGACCGCCCGGGACCGCCCCGGACCGCCGGGGCCCGCCACGGACCGCCCGGACCGCCCGGGACCGCCCGGGACCGCCCGGGACCTCCTGGGACCGCCCGAGACCGCCCGGGACCGCCCGGGACCTCCCGGGACCGCCCGGGACCGCCCGGGACCGCCCGGGACCGCCCGGGACCGCCCCGGACCGCCGGGGCCCGCCACGGACCGCCCGGGACCGCCCGGGACCGCCCAGGACCGCCCGGGACCTCCTGGGACCGCCCGAGACCGCCCGGGACCGCCCGGGACCGCCCCAGACCGCCCCGGACCGCCCGGGACCGCTCCGGACTGCCCGGGACCGCCCTGGACCGCCCGGGACCGCCCGGGACCTCCCGGGACCGCCCGGGACCGCCCGGGACCGCCCGGGACCGCCCCGGACCGCCCGGGACCGCCCCGGACCGCCCGGGACCGCCCTGGTTTGCCCGCGACCGCCCCGGACCGCGCGGGACCGCCCGGGGCCTCCCGGGACCGCCCGGGACTGCCCGGGACCGCCCGGGACCGCCCGGGACCGCCCCGGACCGCCCGGGACCGCCCTGGTTTGCCCTGGGACCGCCCCGGACCGCCCGGGACCGCCCGGGCCTCCCGGGACCGCCCGGGACCGCCAGGGACCGCCTGGGACCGCCCGGGACCGCCCGGGACCGCCCCGGACCGCCCGGGACCACCCCGGACCGCCCGGGACCGCCCAGGACCGCCCGGGATCGCCCGGGACCGCCCGGGACCGCCCGGGACCGCTCGGGACCGCCTGGGACCGCCCGGGACCGCCCCGGACTGCTTCGGACCGCCCCGGACCGCCCGGGAACGCATCGGGACCTCCCGGGACCGTCCGGGACCGCCCCGGACCGCCCCGAACCGCCCGGGATCGCCCCGGACCGTCCGGGACCGCCCCGGACCGCCCGGGACCGCCCCGGACCGCCCGGGACCGCCCCGGACCGTCCGGGACCGCCCTGGACCGCCCGGGACCGCCCCGGACCGCCCGGCACCGCCCTGGACCGCCCGGGACCGCCCGGGACCTCCCGGGACCGCCCGGGACCGCCCGGGACCGCCCGGGACCGCCCGGGACCACCCGGGACCGCCCGGGGACCGCCCGGGACCGCCCAGGACCGCCCGGGACCGCCCGGGACCGCCCGGGACCGCCCGGGACCGCCCCGGACCGCCTCGGACCGCCCCGGACCGCCGGAGACCGCGCGGGACCGCCCGGGACCGCCCAAAACCGCCCGGGACCGCCCGGGACCGCCCGGGACCGCCCCGGACCGCCCTGGATTGCCCCGAATCGCCCGGGACCGCCTGGGACTGCCCGAGACCGCCCCGGGACCACCCGGGACCGCCCGGGACCGCCCGGGACCGCCCGGGACCGCCCGGGACCGCCCCGGACCGCCCGGGACCGCCCATTACTGCCTGGGACTGCCCGGGACCACCCGGGACCGCTCCGGACCGCCCGGGACCGCCCCGGACCGTCTGGGACCGCCCCGGACCGCCCCGGACCGCCCCGGACCACCCGGCACCGCCCTGGACCGCCCGGGACCGCCCGGGACCTCCCGGGACCGCCCGGGACCGCCCGGGACCGCCCGGGACCGCCCGGGACCGCCCGGGACCGCCCGGGACCGCCCAGGACCGCCCGGGACCGCCCGGGACCGCCCCGGACCGCCCTGGATTGCCCCGAATCGCCCGGGACCGCCTGGGACTGCCCGAGACCGCCCGGGACCACCCGGGACCGCCCGGGACCGCCCGGGACCGCCCGGGACCGCCCGGGACCGCCCCGGACCGCCGGGGACTGCCCGTTACTGCCTGGGACCGCCCGGGACCACCCGGGACCGCCCGGGACCGCCCGGGACCTCCCCGGACCGCCCCGGACCGCCCGGACCGCCCGGGACCGCCCCGGACCGCCCCGGACCGCCCGGGACCACCCGGGACCGCTCCGGACCGCCCGGGACCGCCCCGGACCGTCTGGGACCGCCCCGGACCGCCCGGGACCGCCCCGGACCACCCGGCACCGCCCTGGACCGCCCGGGACCGCCCGGGACCTCCCGGGACCGCCCGGGACCGCCCGGGACCGCCCGGGACCGCCCGGGACCGCCCGGGACCGCCCGGGACCGCCCAGGACCGCCCGGGACCGCCCGGGACCGCCCGGGACCGCCCGGGACGGACCGCCCGGGACGGCCCGGGACCGCCCGGGACCGCCCGGGACCGCCCGGGACCGCCCGAGACCGCCCGGGACCGCCCGGGACCACCCAGGACCGCCCGGGACCGCCCGGGACCGCACCCGGACCGCCCGGGACCGCCCCGGACCGCCCGGGACCGCCCCGGACCGCCCGGGACCGCCCCGGACCGCCCGGGACCACCCTGGACCGCCCGGGACCGCCCGGGACCGCCCGGGACTGCCCGGGTCCGCCCGGGACCTCGCAGGACTGCCCCGGACCGCCCCGGACCGCCCGGGACCTCCCGGGACCGCCCGGGACCGCCCGGGACCGCCCCGGACCGCCCGGGACAGCCCGGGACCGCCCGGGACCGCGCAGGACCGCCCCGGACCACCCCGGACCGCCCGGGACCGCCCGGGACCGCCCAGGACCGCCCCGGACCGCCCCGGACCGCCCCGGACCGCCCGGGACCGCCCGGGACCGCCCGGGACCGCCCGGGACCGCCCCGGACCGCCAGGGACCGCCCTGGACCGCCCGGGACCGCCCGGGACCGCGCAGGACCGCCCCGGACCGCCCCGGACCGCCCGGGACCGCCCGGGACCCGCCCAGGACCGCCCGGGACCGCCCCGGACCGCCCGGGACCGCCCGGGACCGCCCGGGACCACCCGGGACCCGCCCGGGACCGCCCGGGACCGCCCGGGACCGCCCGGGACTGCCCCGGACCGCCCGGAACCGCCCAGTACCGCCTGGGACGGCCCGGGACCGCCCGGGACCGCCCGGGACCGCCTGGGACCGCCCCGGACCGCCCCGGACCGCCCGGGACCGCCCGGGACCGCCCCGGACCGCCCCGGACCGCCCGGGACCACCCGGGACCGCCCCGGACCGACCGGGACCGCCCCGGACCGTCCGGGACCGCCCCGGACCGCCCGGGACCGCCCCGGGACCGCCCGGCACCGCCCTGGACCGCCCGGACCGCCCGGGACCTCCCGGGACCGCCCGGGACCGCCCGGGACCGCCCGGGACCGCCCGGGACCACCCGGGACCGCCCAGGACCGCCCGGGACTGCCCGGGACCGCCCAGGACCGCCCGGGACGGACCGCCCGGGATGGCCCGGGACCGCCCGGGACCGCCCGGGACCGCCCGGGACCGCCCGGGACCGCCCAGGACCACCCGGGACCGCCCGGGACCGCACCCGGACCGCCCGGGACCGCCCCGGACCGCCCGGGACCGCCCCGGACCGCCCGGGACCGCCCCGGACCGCCCGGGACCGCCCCGGACCGCCCGGGTCCGCCCCGGACCGCCCGGGACCACCCTGGACCGCCCCGGACCGCCCGGGACAGCCCGGGACCGCCCGGGACCGCGCAGGACCGCCCCGGACCACCCCGGACCCCGCCCGGGACCGCCCGGGACCGCCCAGGCCGCCCCGGACCCCCGGACCGCCCGGACCGCCCGGGACCGCCCGGGAACCGCCCGGGACCGCCCGGGACCGCCCCGGGACCGCCCGGGACCGCCCGGGACCGCCCGGGACCACCCGGGACCGCCCGGGACCGCCCGGGACCGCCCGGGACCGCCCGGACCGCCCCGGACCGCCCGGGACCGCCCAGTACCGCCTGGGACGGCCCGGGACCGCCCGGGACCGCCCGGGACCGCCCGGGACCGCCCCGGACCGCCCCGGACCGCCCGGGACCGCCCGGGACCGCCCCGGACCGCCCCGACCGCCCGGGACCACCCGGACCGCCCCAGACCGACCGGGACCGCCCCGGACCGCCCGGGACCGCCCGGGACCGCCCGGGACCGCCCAGGGCCAGCCGCCCGGGACCGCCCGGGACCGCACCCGGACCGCCCGGGACCGCCCCGGACCGCCCGGGACCGCCCCGGACCGCCCGGGACCGCCCCGGACCGCCCGGACTGCCCGGACCGCCCGGGACCGCCCGGACCGCCCGGGACCACCTGGACCGCCCCGGACCGCCCGGGACAGCCCGGGACCGCCCGGGACCGCGCAGGACCGCCCCGGACCACCCCGGACCGCCCGGGACAGCCCGGACCGCCCAGGACCGCCCCGGACCGCCCCGGACCGCCCCGGACCGCCCGGGACCGCCCGGGACCGCCCGGGACCGCCCGGGACCGCCCCGGACCGCCCGGGACCGCCCGGGACCGCCCGGGACCACCCGGGACCGCCCGGGACCGCCCGGGACCGCCCGGGACCGCCCGGGACCGCCCCGGACCGCCCGGGACCGCCCAGTACCGCCTGGGACGGCTCGGGACCGCCCGGGACCGCCCGGGACCGCCCAGGACCGCCCCGGACCGCCCCGGACCGCCCGGGACCGCCCGGGACCGCCCCGGACCGCCCCGGACCGCCCGGGACCACCCGGGAACGCCCCGGACCGCCCGGGACCGCCCCGGACCGTCCGGGACCGCCCCGGACCGCCCGGGACAGCCCCGGACCGCCCGGCACCGCCCTGGACCGCCCGGGACCGCCCGGGACCGCCCGGGACCTCCCGGGACCGCCCGGGACCGCCCGGGACCGCCCGGGACCGCCCGGGACCGCCCGGGACCACCCGGGACCGCCCAGGACCGCCCGGGACCGCCCGGGACCGCCCAGGACCACCCGGGACGGACCGCCCGGGACGGCCCGGGACCGCCCGGGACCGCCCGGGACCGCCCGGGACCGCCCGGGACCGCCCGGGACCGCCCGGGACCGCCCGGGACCGCCCGGGACCGCCCAGGACCGCCCGGGACTGCCCGGGACCGCACCCGGACGCCCGGGACCGCCCCGGACCGCCCGGGACCGCCCCGGACCGCCCGGGACCGCCCCGGACCGGCCGGGACCGCCCCGGACCGCCCGGGACCACCTGGACCGCCCGGGACCGCCCGGGACCGCCCGGGTCCGCCCGGGACCTCGCAGGACCGCCCCGGACCGCCCCGGACCGCCCGGGACCGCCCGGGACCTCCCGGGACCGCCCGGGACCGCCCCGGACCGCCCGGGACAGCCCGGGACCGCCCGGGACCGCGCAGGACCGCCCCAGACCGCCCCGGACCGCCCGGGACCGCCCGGGACCGCCCAGGACCGCCCCGGACCGCCCCGGACTGCCCCGGACCGCCCGGGACTGCCCCGGACCGCCGGGGACCGCCCCAGACCGCCGGGGACCGCCCTGGACCGCGCAGGACGGCCCCGGACCGCCCCGGACCGCCAGGGACCGCCCGGGACCGCCCGGGACCGCCCGGGACCGCCCGGGACCGCCCGGGACCCCCGGGACCGCCCCGGACGGCCCCGGACCGCCCGGGACCGCCCCGAACCGCCCGGGACCACCCTGGACCGCCCGGGACCGCCCGGGACCTCCCGGGACCGCCCGGGACCGCCCGGGACCGCCCGGGACCGCCCGGGACCGCCCCGGACCGCCCGCAACCGCCCCGGACCGCCCGCGACCGCCCCGGACCGCCCGGGACCGCCTGGGACCGCCCGGGACCGCCCGGGACCGCCCGGGACCGCCCGGGACCGCCCGGGACCGCCCCGGACCGCCCCGGGACCGCCCCGGACCACCCCGGACTGCCCGGGACCGCGCAGGATCGCCCGGGACCGCCCGGGAACGCACCGGGACCTCCCGGGACCGCCCGGGACCGCCCCGGACCGCCCCGCACCGCCCGGGACCGCCCCGGACCGTCCAGGACCGCCCCGGACCGCCCGGGATCGCCCCGGACCGCCCGGCACCGCCCAGGACCGCCCGGGACCGCCCGGGACCGCAGGGGACCGCCCGGGACCGCCCAGGACCGCCCGGGACCGCCCAGGACCGCACCCGGACCGCCCGGGACCGCCCCGGACCGCCCGGGACCGCCCCGGACCGCCCGGGACTGCCCCGGACCGCCCGGGACCGCCCTGGACCGCCCGGGACCGCCCGGGACCGCCGGGACCGCCCGGGACCGCCCGGGACCGCGCAGGACCGCCCCGGACCGCCCCGGACCGCCCGGGACCGCCCGGGACCGCCCGGGACCGCCCGGGACCGCCACGGACCGCCCGGGACCGCCCGGGACCGCCCGGGACCGCTCCGGACCGCCCGGGACAGCCCGGGATTGCCCGGGACCGCGCAGGACCGCCCCGGACCGCCCCGGACCGCCCGGGACCGCCCGGGACCGCCCAGGACCGCCCCGGACCGCCCCGGACCGCCCCGGACCACCCGGACCGCCCGGGACCGCCCGGGACCGCCCGGGACCGCCCCGGACCGCCGGGAACCGCCCCGGACCGCCCGGGACCGCCCGGGACCGCGCAGGACCGCCCCGGACCGCCCCGGACCGCCCGGGTCCGCCCGGGACCGCCCGGGACCGCCCGGGACCGCCTGGGACCGCCCGGGACCACCCGGGACCGCCCAGGACCGCCCGGGACTGCCCGGGACCACCCGGGACCGCCCGGGACGGACCGCCCGGGCGGGGACCGCCCCGGGACCGCCCGGGACCGCCCGGGACCGCCCGGGACCGCCCGGCACCGCCGGGACCGCCCGGGACCGCCAAGGACCGCCCGGGACTGCCCGGGACCGCACCCGGACCGCCCGGGACCGCCGCGGACCGCCCGGTACCGCCCCGGACCGCCCGGGACCGCCCCGGACCGCCCGGGACCGCCCCGGACCGCCCGGGACCACCCTGGACCGCCCGGGACCGCCCGGGACCGCCCGGGACCGCCCGGGTCCGCCCGGGACCTCGCAGGACCGCCCCGGACCGCCCCGGACCGCCCGGGACCGCCCGGGACCGCCCGGGACCGCCCGGGACCGCCCCGGACCGCCCGGGACAGCCCGGGACCGCCCGGGACCGCGCAGGACCGCCCCAGACCGCCCCGGACCGCCCGGGACCGCCCGGGACCGCCCAGGACCGCCCCGGACCACCCCGGACTGCCCCGGACGCCCGGGACTGCCCGGACCGCCGGGGACCGCCCCGGACCGCCCGGGACCGCCCGGGACCGCGCAGGACGGCCCCGGACCGCCCCGGACCGCCCGGGACCGCCCGGGACCGCCCGGGACCGCCCGGGACCGCCCGGGACCGCCCGGGACCGCCCGGGACCGCCCGGGACCGCCCCGGACCGCCCCGGACCGCCCGGGACCGCCCCAAACCGCCCGGGACCGCCCTGGACCGCCCGGGACCGCCCGGGACCTCCCGGGACCGCCCGGGACCGCCCGGGACCGCCAGGGACCGCCCCGGACCGCCCGCGACCGCCCCGGACCGCCCGCGACCGCCCCGGACCGCCCGGGACCGCCTGGGACTGCCCGGGACCGCCCGGGACCGCCCGGGACCGCCCGGGACCGCCCGGGAGTGCCCCGGACCGCCCCGGACCGCCCCGGACCACCCCGGTCTGCCCGGGACCGCGCAGGATCGCCCGGGACCACCTGGGAACGCACCGGGACCTCCCGGGACCGCCCGGGACCGCCCCGGACCGCCCCGCACCGCCCGGGACCGCCCCGGACCGTCCAGGACCGCCCCGGACCGCCCGGGACCGCCCCGGACCGCCCGGCACCGCCCTGGACCGCCCGGGACTGCCCGGGACCTCCCGGGACCGCCCAGGACCGCCCGGGACCGCCCGGGACCGCCCGGGACCGCCCGGGACCGCCCGGGACCGCCCGGGACCGCCCAGGACCGCCCGGGACGGACCGCCCGGACGGCCCGGGACCGCCCGGACCGCCCGGGACCGCCCAGGACCGCCCGGGACCGCCCGGGACCGCAGGGGACCGCCCGGGACCGCCCGGGACCGCCCGGGACCGCCCAGGACCGCACCCGGACCGCCCGGGACCGCCCCGGACCGCCCGGGACTGCCCCGGACCGCCCGGGACCGCCCCGGACCGCCCGGACCGCCCTGGACCGCCCGGGACCGCCCGGGACCGCCGGGACCGCCCGGGACCGCCCGGGACCGCGCAGGACCGCCCCGGACCGCCCCGGACCGCCCGGGACCGCCTGGGACCGCCCGGGACCGCCCGGGACCGCCACGGACCGCCCAGGACCGCCCGGGACCGCCCGGGACCGCCCCGGACCGCCCGGGACAGCCCGGGACCGCCCGGGACCGCGCAGGACCGCCCCGGACCGCCCCGGACCGCCCGGGACCGCCCGGGACCGCCCAGGACCGCCCCGGACCGCCCCGGACCGCCCCGGACCACCCGGGACTGCCCGGGACCGCCCGGGACCGCCCGGGACCGCCCCTGACCGCCGGGGACCGCCCCGGACCGCCCGGGACCGCCCGGGACCGCGCAGGACCGCCCCGGACCGCCCCGGACCGCCCGGGACCGCCCGGGACCGCCCGGGACCGCCCAGGACCGCCCCGGACCGCCCGGTACCGCCCGGGACCGCCCGGGACCACCCGGGACCGCCCGGGACCGCCCGGGACCGCCCGGGACCGCCCGGGACCGCCCCGGACCGCCCGGGACCGCCCAGTACCGCCTGGGATGGCCCGGGGACCGCCCGGGACCGCCCGGGACCGCCCGGGACCGCCCGGGACTGCCCAGGACCGCCCCGGACCGCCCCGGACCGCCCCGGACCGCCCGGGACCGCCCCGGACCGCCCCGGACCCCCCGGGACCGCCCGGGACCGCCCGGGACCGCCCGGGACCGCCCGGGACCGCCCAGGAGCGCCCGGGACTGCCCAGGACCGCCCGGGACCGCCCGGGACCGCCCGGGACCGCCCGGGACGGACCGCCCGGGACGGCCCGGGACCGCCCGGGACCGCCCAGGACCGCCCGGGACCGCCCGGGACCGCCCGGGACCGCCCGGGACCGCCCGGGACCGCAGGGGACCGCCCGGGACCGCCCGGGACCGCCCGGGACCGCCCGGTACCGCACCTGGACCGCCCAGGACCGCCCCGGACCGCCCGGGACCGCCCCGGACCGCCCGGGACCGCCCCGGACCGCCCGGGACCGCCCCGGACCACCCGGGACCGCCCCGGACCGCCCGGGACCGCCCGGGACCGCCCGGGACCGCCCAGGACCGCCCGGAACCGCGCAGGACCGCCCCGGACTGCCCCGGACCGCCCGGGACCGCCCGGGACCGCCCGGGACCGCCCGGGACCGCCCGGGACCGCCCCGGACCGCCCCGGACCGCCCGGAACCGCCCGGGACCGCCTGGGACCGCCCGGGACGGACCGCCCGGGACGGCCCGGGACCGCCCGGGACCGCCCGGGACTGCCCGGGACCGCCCGGGACCGCCCGGGACCGCCCGGGACTGCCCGGGACCGCCCGGGACCGCCCGGGACCGCCCGGGACCGCCCGGGACCGCACCCGGACCGCCCGGGACCGCCCCGGACCGCCCGGCACCGCCCTGGGCCGCCCGGGACCGCCCGGGACCTCCCGGGACCGCCCGGGACCGCCCGGGACCGCCCGGGACCGCCCGGGACCTCCCGGGACCGCCCGGGACCGCCCAGGACCGCCCGGAACCGCCCGGGACCGCCTGGGACCGCCCGGGACGGACCGCCCGGGACGGCCCGGGACCGCCCGGGACCGCCCGGGACTGACCGGGACCGCCCGGGACCGCCCGGGACCGCCCGGGACTGCCCGGGACCGCCCGGGACCGCCCGGGACCGCCCGGGACCGCCCGGGACCGCACCCGGACCGCCCGGGACCGCCCCGGACCGCCCGGGACCGCCTCGTACCGCCCCGGACCGCCCCGGACCGCCCGGGACCGCCCCGGACCGCCCGGGACCACCCTGGACCGCCCGGGACCGCCCGGGACCGCCCGGGACCGCCCGGGTCCGCCCGGGACCTCGCAGGACCGCCCCGGACCGCCCCGGACCGCCCGGACCGCCCGGGACCGCCCGGGACCGCCCGGGACCGCCCCGGACCGCCCGGGACCGCCCGGGACCGCCCGGGACCGCCCGGGACCGCCCGGGACCGCCCGGGACCGCAGGGGACCGCCCGGGACCGCCCGGGACCGCCCGGGACCGCCCGGGACCGCCCGGGACGGACCGCCCGGGACGGCCCGGGACCGCCCGGGACCGCCCGGGACCGCCCGGGACCGCCCGGGACCGCCCGGGACCGCCCGGGACCGCAGGGGACCGCCCGGGACCGCCCGGGACCGCCCGGGACCGCCCAGGACCGCCCCGGACCGCCCGGGACCGCCCCGGACCGCCCGGGACCGCCCCGGACCGCCCGGGACCGCCCCGGACCACCCGGGACCGCCCCGGACCGCCCGGGACCGCCCGGGACCGCCCGGGACCGCCCAGGACCGCCCGGAACCGCGCAGGACCGCCCCGGACTGCCCCGGACCGCCCGGGACCGCCCGGGACCGCCCGGGACCGCCCGGGACCGCCCGGGACCGCCCCGGACCGCCCGGACCGCCCGGGACCGTCCGGGACCGCCCCGGACCGCCCCGGACCGCCCGGGACCACCCGGGACCGCCCCGGACCGCCCGGGACCACCCCGGACCGTCCGGGACCGCCCCGGACACGCCCGGGACCGCCCCGGACCGCCCGGCACCGCCCTGGGCCGCCCGGGACCGCCCGGGACCTCCCGGGACCGCCCGGGACCGCCCGGGACCGCCCGGGACCGCCCGGGACCGCCCGGGACCTCCCGGGACCGCCCGGGACCGCCCAGGACCGCCCGGAACCGCCCGGGACCGCCTGGGACCGCCCGGGACGGACCGCCCGGGACGGCCCGGGACCGCCCGGGACCGCCCGGGACTGCCCGGGACCGCCCGGGACCGCCCGGGACCGCCCGGGACTGCCCGGGACCGCCCGGGACCGCCCGGGACCGCCCGGGACCGCCCGGGACCGCACCCGGACCGCCCGGGACCGCCCCGACCGCCCGGCACCGCCCTGGGCCGCCCGGGACCGCCCGGGACCTCCCGGGACCGCCCGGACCGCCCGGGACCGCCCGGGACCGCCCGGGACCTCCCGGGACCGCCCGGGACCGCCCAGGACCGCCCGGAACCGCCCGGGACCGCCTGGGACCGCCCGGGACGGACCGCCCGGGACGGCCCGGGACCGCCCCGGGACCGCCCGGGACTGCCCGGGACCGCCCGGGACCGCCCGGGACCGCCCGGGACTGCCCGGGACCGCCGGGACCGCCCGGGACCGCCCGGACCGCCCGGGACCGCACCCGGACCGCCCGGGACCGCCCCGGACCGCCCGGGACCGCCTCGTACCGCCCCGGACCGCCCCGGACCGCCCGGGACCGCCCCGGACCGCCCGGGACCACCCTGGACCGCCCGGGACCGCCCGGGACCGCCCGGGACCGCCCGGGTCCGCCCGGGACCTCGCAGGACCGCCCCGGACCGCCCCGGACCGCCCGGGACCGCCCGGGACCGCCCGGGACCGCCCGGGACCGCCCCGGACCGCCCGGGACCGCCCGGGACCGCCCGGGACCGCGCAGGACCGCCCCGGACCGCCCCGGACCGCCCGGGACCGCCCGGGACCGCCCGGGACCGCCCCGGACCGCCCCGGACCGCCCCGGACCGCCCGGGACTGCCCCGGACCGCCGGGGACCCGCCCCGGACTGCCCGGGACCGCCCGGGACCGCGCAGGACCGCCCCGGACCGCCCCGGACCGCCCGGGACCGCCCGGGACCGCCCGGGACCGCCCAGGACCGCCCGGAACCGCGCAGGACCGCCCCGGACTGCCCCGGACCGCCCGGGACCGCCCGGGACCGCCCGGGACCGCCCGGGACCGCCCGGGACCGCCCCGGACCGCCCCGGACCGCCCGGGACCGTCCGGGACCGCCCCGGACCGCCCCGGACCGCCCGGGACCACCCGGGACCGCCCCGGACCGCCCGGGACCACCCCGGACCGTCCGGGACCGCCCCGGACCGCCCGGGACCGCCCCGGACCGCCCGGCACCGCCCTGGGCCGCCCGGGACCGCCCGGGACCTCCCGGGACCGCCCGGACCGCCCGGGACCGCCCGGGACCGCCCGGGACCTCCCGGGACCGCCCGGGACCGCCCAGGACCGCCCGGAACCGCCCGGGACCGCCCGGGACCGCCCGGGACCGCACCCGGACCGCCCGGGACCGCCCGGACCGCCCGGCACCGCCCTGGGCCGCCCGGGACCGCCCGGGACCTCCCGGGACCGCCCGGGACCGCCCGGGACCGCCCGGGACCGCCCGGGACCTCCCGGGACCGCCCGGGACCGCCCAGGACCGCCCGGAACCGCCCGGGACCGCCTGGGACCGCCCGGGACGGACCGCCCGGGACGGCCCGGGACCGCCCGGGACCGCCCGGGACTGCCCGGGACCGCCCGGGACCGCCCGGGACCGCCCGGGACTGCCCGGACCGCCGGGGACCGCCCGGGACCGCCCGGGACCGCCCGGGACCGCACCCGGACCGCCCGGGACCGCCCCGGACCGCCCGGGACGCCTCGTACCGCCCCGGACCGCCCCGGACCGCCCGGGACCGCCCCGGACCGCCCGGGACCACCCTGGACCGCCCGGGACCGCCCGGGACCGCCCGGGACCGCCCGGGTCCGCCCGGGACCTCGCAGGACCGCCCCGGACCGCCCCGGACCGCCCGGGACCGCCCGGGACCGCCCGGGACCGCCCGGACCGCCCCGGACCGCCCGGGACCGCCCGGGACCGCCCGGGACCGCGCAGGACCGCCCCGGGACCGCCCCGGACCGCCCGGGACCGCCCGGGACCGCCCGGGACCGCCCCGGACCGCCCCGGACCGCCCCGGACCGCCCGGGACTGCCCCGGACCGCCGGGGACCGCCCCGGACTGCCCGGGACCGCCCGGGACCGCGCAGGACCGCCCCGGACCGCCCCGGACCGCCCGGGACCGCCCGGGACCGCCCGGGACCGCCCAGGACCGCCCGGAACCGCGCAGGACCGCCCCGGACTGCCCCGGACCGCCCGGGACCGCCCGGGACCGCCGGGACCGCCCGGGACCGCCCGGGACCGCCCCGGACCGCCCCGGACCGCCCGGGACCGTCCGGGACCGCCCCGGACCGCCCCGGACCGCCCGGGACCACCCGGGACCGCCCCGGACCGCCCGGGACCACCCCGGACCGTCCGGGACCGCCCCGGACCGCCCGGGACCGCCCCGGACCGCCCGGCACCGCCCTGGGCCGCCCGGGACCGCCCGGGACCTCCCGGGACCGCCCGGGACCGCCCGGGACCGCCCGGGACCGCCCGGGACCTCCCGGGACCGCCCGGGACCGCCCAGGACCGCCCGGAACCGCCCGGGACCGCCTGGGACCGCCCGGGACGGACCGCCCGGGACGGCCCGGGACCGCCCGGGACCGCCCGGGACTGCCCGGGACCGCCCGGGACCGCCCGGGACGGCCCGGGACTGCCCGGGACCGCCCGGGACCGCCCGGGACCGCCCGGGACCGCCCGGGACCGCACCCGGACCGCCCGGGACCGCCCCGGACCGCCCGGCACCGCCCTGGGCCGCCCGGGACCGCCCGGGACCTCCCGGGACCGCCCGGGACCGCCCGGGACCGCCCGGGACCGCCCGGGACCTCCCGGGACCGCCCGGGACCGCCCAGGACCGCCCGGAACCGCCCGGGACCGCCTGGGACCGCCCGGGACGGACCGCCCCGGGACGGCCCGGACCGCCCGGGACCGCCCGGGACTGCCCGGGACCGCCCGGGACCGCCCGGGACCGCCCGGGACCGCGGGGCCGGACCGCCCGGGACCGCACGGGACCGCCCGGGACCGCCCGGGACCGCACCCGGACCGCCCGGGACCGCCCCGGACCGCCCGGGACCGCCTCGTACCGCCCCGGGACCGCCCCGGACCGCCCGGGACCGCCCCGGACCGCCCGGGACCACCCTGGACCGCCCGGGACCGCCCGGGACCGCCCGGGACCGCCCGGGTCCGCCCGGGACCTCGCAGGACCGCCCCGGACCGCCCCGGACAGCCAGGGACCGCCCGGGACCGCCCGGGACCGCCCGGGACCGCCCCGGACCGCCCGGGACCGCCCGGGACCGCCCGGGACCGCCCGGGACCGCGCAGGACCGCCCCGGACCGCCCCGGACCGCCCGGGACCGCCCGGGACCGCCCGGGACCGCCCCGGACCGCCCCGGACCGCCCCGGACCGCCCGGGACTGCCCCGGACCGCCTGGGACCGCCCCGGACCGCCCGGGACCGCCCGGGACCGCCCGGGACTGCCCGGGACCGCCCGGGACCGCCCCGGACCGCCCCGGACCGCCCCGGACCGCCCGGGACCGCCCCGGACCGCCCGTGACCGCCCTGGACCGCCCGGGGACCGCCCGGGACCTCCCGGGACCGCCCGGGACCGCCCGGGACCGCCCGGGACCGCCCCGGACCGCCCGCGACCGCCCCGGACCGCCCGCGACCGCCCCCGGACCACCCGGGACCGCCTGGGACCGCCCGGGAACGCCCGGGACCGCCCGGGACCGCCCGGGACCGCCCGGGACCGCCCCGGACCGCCCCGGACCGCCCCGGACCGCCCCGGACTGCCCAGGACCGCGCAGGACCGCCCGGGACCGCCCGGGAACGCACCGGGACCTCCCGGGACCGCTCGGGACCGCCCCGGACCGCCCCGCACCGCCCGGGACCGCCCCGGACCGTCCAGACCGCCCCGGACCGCCCGGGACCGCCCCGGACCGCCCGGCACCGGCCTGGACCGCCCGGGACCGCCCGGGACCTCCCGGGACCGCCCGGGACCGCCCGGGACCGCCCGGGACTGCCCGGGACCGCCCGGGACCGCCCGGGACCGCCCAGGACCGCCCGGGACGGACCGCCCGGGACGGCCCGGGACGGCCCGGGACCGCCCGGGACCGCCCGGGACCGCCCAGGACCGCCCGGGACCGCCCGGGACCGCAGGGGACCGCCCGGGACCGCCCGGGACCGCCCGGGACCGCCCGGGACCGCACCCGGACCGCCCGGGACCGCCCCGGACCGCCCGGGACCGTCCCGGACCGCCCGGGACCGCCCCGGACCGCCCGGGACCGCCCCGGACCCCCCGGGACCTCCCCGGACCACCCGGGACCGCCCGGACCGCCCTGGACCGCCCGGGACCGCCCGGGACCGCCCAGGACCGCCCGGAACCGCGCAGGACCGCCCCGGACTGCCCCGGACCGCCCGGGACCGCCCGGGACCGCCCGGGAACCGCCGGGACCCCCGGGACCGCCCCGGACCGCCCCGGACTGCCCGGGACCGTCCGGGACCGCCCCGGACCGCCCCGGACCGCCCGGGACCACCCGGGACCGCCCCGGACCGCCCGGGATCACCCCGGACCGTCCGGGACCGCCCCAGACCGCCCGGGACCGCCCCGGACCGCCCGGCACCGCCCTGGGCCGCCCGGGACCGCCCGGGACCTCCCGGGACCGCCCGGGACCGACCGGGACCGCCCGGGACGCCGGGGACCGCCCGGGACCGCCCGGACCGCCCGGGACCGCCCGGGACCGCCCGGGACCGCCCAGGACCGCCCGGGACCGCCCGGGACCGCTCGGGACCGCCCGGGACGGAGCGCCCGGGACGGCCCGGGACCGCCCGGGACCGCCCGGGACTGCCCGGGACCGCCCGGGACCGCCCGGGACGCCCGGGACTGCCCGGGACCGCCCGGGACCGCCCGGGACCGCCCCGGGACCGCCTGGGACCGCACCCGGACCGCCCGGGACCGCCCCGGACCGCCCGGGACCGCCTCGGACCGCCCCGGACCGCCCCGGACCGCCCGGGACCGCCCCGGACCGCCCGGGACCACCCTGGACCGCCCGGGCCCGCCCGGGACCGCCCGGGACCGCCCGGGTCCGCCCGGGACCTCGCAGGACCGCCCTGGACCGCCCCGGACCGCCCGGGACCGCCCGGGACCGCCCGGGACCGCCCGGGGACCGCCCCGGACCGCCCGGGACCGCCCGGGACCGCCCGGGACCGCGCAGGACCGCCCCGGACCGCCCCGGACCGCCCGGGACCGCCCGGGACCGCCCGGGACCGCCCGGACTGCCCCGGACCGCCCCGGACCGCCCGGGACTGCCACGGACCGCCGGGGACCGCCCTGGACTGCCCGGGACCGCCCGGGACCGCGCAGGACCGCCCCGGACCGCCCCGGACCGCCCGGGACCGCCCGGGACCGCCCGGGACCGCCCGGGACCGCCCCGGACCGCCCGGGACCGCCCGGGACCGCCCGGGACTGCCCGGGACCGCCCGGGACCGCCCCGGACCGCCCCGGACCGCCCCGGACCGCCCGGGACCGCCCCAGACCGCCCGTGACCGCCCTGGACCGCCCGGGACGCGCGGGACCTCCCGGGACCGCCCGGGACCGCCCGGGACCGCCCGGGACCGCCCCGGACCGCCCGCGACCGCCCCGGACCGCCCGCGACCGCCCCGGACCACCCGGGACCGCCTGGGACCGCCCGGGAACGCCCGGGACCGCCCGGGACCGCCCGGGACCGCCCGGGACCGCCCGGACCGCCCCGGACCGCCCCGGACTGCCCGGGACCGCGCAGGACCGCCCGGGACCGCCCGGGAACGCACCGGGACCTCCCGGGACCGCCCGGGACCGCCCCGGACCGCCCCGCACCGCCCGGGACCGCCCCGGACCGTCCAGGACCGCCCCGGACCGCCCGGGACCGCCCCGGACCGCCCGGCACCGGACTGGACCGCCCGGGACCGCCCGGGACCTCCCGGGACCGCCCCGGGACCGCCCGGGACCGCCCGGACCGCCCGGGACCGCCCGGGACCGCCCGGGACCGCCCAGGACCGCCCGGGACGGACCGCCCGGGACGGCCCGGGACGGCCCGGGACCGCCCGGGACCGCCCGGGACCGCCCGGGACCGCCCAGGACCGCCCGGGACCGCCCGGGACCGCAGGGGACCGCCCGGACCGCCCGGGACCGCCCGGGACCGCCCGGGACCGCACTCGGACCGCCCGGGACCGCCCCGGACCGCCCGTGACCGTCCCGGACCGCCCGGGACCGCCCCGGACCGCCCGGGACCGCCCCGGACCGCCCCGGACCGCCCGGGACCGCCCTGGACCGCCGGGACTGCCCGGGACCGCCGGGACCGCTCCGGACCGCCCGGGACCGCGCAAGACCGCCCCGGACCGCCCCGGACCGCCCGGGACCGCCCGGGACCGCCCGGGACCGCGCGGGACCGCCACGGACCGCCCGGGACCGCCCGGGACCGCCCGGGACCGCACAGGACCGCCCCGGACCGCCCCGGACCGCCAGGGACCGCCCGGGACCGGCCGGGACGGCCCCGGACCGCCCTGTACCGCCCGGACCGCCCGGGACTGCCCCGGACCGCCGGGGACCACCCCAGACCGCCCGGGACCGCCCGGGACCGCGCGGACCGCCCGGGACCGCCTGGGACCGCCCGGGACCGCCTGGGACCGCGCAGGACCGACCCGGACCGCCCCGGACCGCCCGGGGACCGCCCGGGACCGCCCGGGACCGCGCGGGACTGCCACGGACCGCCCGGGACCGCCAGGGACCGCCCGGGACCGTGCAGGACCGCCCCGGACCCGCCCCGGACCGCCCAGGGACCGCCCGGGACCGCCCGGGACCGCCCGGACCGCCCTGTACCGCCCCGGACCGCCCGGGACTGCCCCGGACCGCCGGGGACCGCCCCAGACCGCCCGGGACCGCCCGGGACCGCGCGGGACCGCCCGGGACCGCCTGGGACCGCCCGGGACCGCCAGTGACCGCCCAGGACCGCCCGGGACCGCCCGGGACCGCCCGGGACCGCCCGGGACGGACCGCCCGGGACGGCCCGGGACCGCCCGGGACCGCCCGGGACCGCCCGGGACCGCCCGGGACCGCCCGGGACTGCCCGGGACCGCCCGGGACCGCCCGGGACCGCCCGGGACCGCCCGGGACCGCCCGGGACCGCACCCGGACCGCCCGGGACCGCCCCGGACCGCCCGGGACCGCCTCGAACCGCCTGGGACCGCCCCGGACCGCCCGTGACCGCCCCGGACCGCCCGGGACCACCCTGGACCGCCCGGGACCGCCCGGGACCGCCCGGGACCGCCCGGGTCCGCCCGGGACCTCGCAGGACCGCCCCGGACCGCCCCGGACCGCCCGGGACCGCCCGGGACCGCCCGGGACCGCCCGGGACCGCCCCGGACCGCCCGGGACCGCCGGGACCGCCTGGGACCGCGCAGGACCGCCCCGGACCGCCCCGGACCGCCCGGGACCGCCCGGGACCGCCCGGGACCGCCCCGGACCGCCCCGGACCGCCCCGGACCGCCCGGGACTGCCCCGGACCGCCGGGGACCTCCCCGGACCGCCCGGGACCGCCCGGGACCGCGCAGGACCGCCCCGGACCGCCCCGGACCGCCCGGACCGCCCGGGACCGCCCGGGACCGCCCGGGACCGCCCCAGACCGCCCTGTACCGCCCCGGACCGCCCGGGACTGCCCCCGGACCGCCGGGGACCGCCCCAGACCGCCCGGGACCGCCCGGGACCGCGCGGGACCGCCCGGGACCGCCCCGGACCGCCCGTGACCGCCCCGGACCGCCCGGGACCACCCTGGACCGCCGGGACCGCCCGGGACCGCCCGGGACCGCCCGGGTCCGCCCGGGGACCTCGCAGGACCGCCCCGGACCGCAACCGGACCGCCCGGGACCGCCCGGGACCGCCCGGGACCGCCCGGGACCGCCCGGACCGCCCGGGACCGCCCGGGACGGCCTGGGACCGCGCAGGACCGCCCCGGACTGCCCCGGACCGCCCGGGACTGCCCCGGACCGCCGGGGACCTCCCCGGACCGCCCGGGTCCGCCCGGGACCGCGCAGGACCGCCCCGGACCGCCCCGGACCGCCCGGGACCGCCCGGGACCGCCCCGGACCGCCCCGGACCGCCCCGGACCGCCCGGGACTGCCCCGGACCGCCGGGACCATCCCTCCGGGACCTCCCCGGACCGCCGGGACCGCCCGGGACCGCCGGGACCGCCCCGCCCCGGACCGCCCGGGACCGCCCGGGACCGCCCGGGACCGCCCCGGACCGCCCCGGACGCCCGGGACCGCCCGGACCGCCCGGGACCGCCCTGGACCGCCCGGGACCGCCCGGGACCTCCCGGGACCGCCCGGGACCGCCCGGACCGCCCGGGACCGCCCGGGACCGCCCTGGGACCGCCCACGACCGCCCCGGACCGCCCGCGACCGCCCCGGACCGCCCGGGACCGCCTGGGACCGCCGGGGAAAGCCCGGGACCGCCCGGGACCGCCCGGGACCGCCCGGGACCGCCCCGGACCGCCCCGGACCCGCCCCGGACCGCCCCGGACTGCCCGGGTCCGCGCAGGACCGCCCGGGACCACCCGGGAACGCACCGGGACCTCCCGGGACCGCCCGGGACCGCCCCGGACCGCCCCGCACCGCCTGGGACTGCCCCGGACCGTCCAGGACCGCCCCGGACCGCCCGGGACCGCCCCGGACCGCCCGGCACCGCCCTGGACCACCCGGGACCTCCCGGGACCTCCCGGGACCGCCCGGGACCGCCCGGGACCGCCCGGGACCACCCGGGACCGCCCGGGACCGCCCGGGACCGCCCGGGACCGCCCGGGACGGACCGCCCGGGACGGCCCGGGACCGCCCGGGACCTCCCGGGACCGCCCGGGACCGTCCAGGACCGCCCGGGACCGCCCGGGACCGCAGGGGACCGCCCGGGACCGCCCGGGACCGCCCGGGACCGCCCGGGACCGCACCCGGACCGCCCGGGACCGCCCCGGACCGCCCGGACCGCCCCAGACCGCCCGGGACCGCCCCGGACCGCCCGGGACCGCCCCGGACCTCGCAGGACCGCCCCGGACCGCCCCGGACTGCCCGGGACCGCCCGGGACCGCCCGGGACCGCCCGGGACCGCCCGGGACCGCCACGGACCGCCCGGGACCGCCCGGGACCGCCCGGGACCGCGCAGGACCGCCCCGGACCGCCCCGGACCGCCAGGGACCGCCCGGGACCGCCCGGGACCGCCCGGACCGCCCTGGACCGCCCCGGACTGCCCGGGACTGCCCCGGACCGCGGGGACCGCCCCGGACCGCCTGGTACCGCCCGGGACCGCCCGGGACCGCCCGGGACCGCCTGGGACCGCCCGAGACCGCCCGGGACCGCCCGGGACCGCCCCGGACCGCCCCGGACCGCCCGGGACCGCCCCGGACTGCCCTGGACCGCCCTGGACCGCCCGGGACCGCCCGGGACCTCCCGGGACCGCCCGGGACCGCCCGGGACCGCCCGGGACCGCCCCGGACCGCCCGCGACCGCCCCGGACCGCCCGCGACCGCCCCCGGACCCCCGGGACCACCCGGGACCGCCCGGGACCGCCCGGGACCGCCCCGGACCGCCCGGGACCGCCCGGGACCGCCCGGGACCGCCCGGGACTGCCCGGGACCGCCCCGGACCGCCCCGGACCGTCCCAGACCGCCCCGGACCGCCCCGGACCGCCCGGGACCACGCTGGACCCCCGGGACCGCCCGGGACCGCCCGGGACCGCCGGGACCGCCCGGGACCGCCCGGGACCGCTCGGGACTGCCCAGGACCGCCCGGGACCGCCCGGGACCGCCTGGGACCGCCCGGGACGGACCGCCAGGGACGGCCCGGGACCGCCCGGGACCGCCCGGGACCGCCCGGGACCGCCCGGGACCGCCCGGGACCGCCCGGGACCGCAGGGGACCACCCGGGACCGCCCGGGACCGCCCGGGACCGCGCGGGACCGCCCGGGACCGCCTGGGACCGCCCGGGACCGCCCGGGACCGCGCAGGACCGACCCGGACCGCCCCGGACCGCCCCGGACCGCCCGGGACAGCCCGGGACCGCCCGGGACCGCGCGGGACTGCCACGGACCGCCCGGGACCGCCCGGGACCGCCCGGGACCGCGCGGGACCGCCCGGGACCGCCTGGGACCGCCCGGACCGCCCGGGACCGCGCAGGACCGACCCGGACCGCCCCGGACCGCCCGGGACCGCCCGGGACCGCGCGGGACCGCCCGGGACCGCCTGGGACCGCCCGGGACCGCCCGGGACCGCGCAGGACCGACCCGGACCGCCCCGACCGCCCGGGACCGCCCGGGACCGCCCGGGACCGCGCGGGACTGCCACGGACCGCCCGGGACCGCCCGGGACCGCCCGGGACCGCGCAGGACCGCCCCGGACCGCCCCGGACCGCCAGGGACCGCCCGGGACCGCCCGGACCGCCGCGGACCGCCCTGTACCGCCCCGGACCGCCCGGGACTGCCCCGGACCGCCGGGGACCGCCCCAGACCGCCCGGGACCGCCCGGGACCGCGCGGGACCGCCCGGGACCGCCTGGGACCGCCCGGGACCGCCAGTGACCGCCCAGGACCGCCCGGGACCGCCCGGGACCGCCCGGGACCGCCCGGGACGGACCGCCCGGGACGGCCCGGGACCGCCCGGGACCGCCCGGGACCGCCCGGGACCGCCCGGGGACCGCCTCGGACCGCCTGGGACCGCCCGGGACCGCCCGGGACCGCCTCGGACCGCCTGGGACCGCCTCGGACCGCCTGGGACCGCCCCGGACCGCCCGTGACCGCCCCCGGACCGCCCGGACCGCCCCGGAGACCGCCCGGGACCGCCCGGGACCGCCCGCGACCGCCCGGGTCCGCCCGGGACCTCGCAGGACCGCCCCGGACCGCCCCGGACCGCCCGGGACCGCCCGGGACCGCCCGGGACCGCCCGGGACCGCCCCGGACCGCCCGGGACCGCCCGGGACCGCCTGGGACCGCGCAGGACCGCCCCGGACCGCCCCGGACCGCCCGGGACCGCCCGGGACCGCCCGGGACCCGCCCCGGACCGCCCCGGACCGCCCCGGACTGCCCGGGACCTGC